>NC_053205.1:8290988-8607165 GCF_905163445.1 Pararge aegeria
TGACTAACAACCAATGTTCATGACATTGAGTTGGTGGGTATTTCGATATAAATACGACTGCATTATCGATGCACCTCATTCAAGTCCTGCAGAACAAGTTTATGCGTATAACCACGGACAGTCCGTGGTTCATGCGCAACGTAGATCTCCACCGAGACCTCGATCTTCCCACCATAGCCCAGTACATGAAATCATTATCAAAGACCTACTTTGAAAATGCAGTCCGACACCCCAACCCCCTAGTGGTCGAGGCGTCCACATATACCCCCGTCCCCGACGTCGAGCCAAAGCGGCGACATCCGAAGCATGTCCTTGACGACCCTGACGATAAAATAACTACCGACAACGTGTCCCAACAACACACACACATACAACAAACACAGCGTCTTCGCCGGCGAAGACGAGGGCCCCGATTTCTGACGTCATCCGGACGTGGATCCTTACCACGGTCACGGGGGCGGTCGGACTAAACAATGATTAGTCCAAAAGTCCACCAACAGTCAGATTAACGTCGAACCGAGCCGAGGTCCGAGTCCTCGCAGGAGGCACCCTCGGGTCGACGTCTCCCACTCTCCCCCCCGATGTCGTCGAGCCCTGGGGCTCTTCTCATGGCGAGCTTTCGCGATCGCCCCACTCCCCCGGTGACGCCGTAGCAACCCCTCAGGTTGTTATCGGCAAGTGTCCTTCCGAAAAATGAAAATTTTCAAGCATTCATTCTGTATCAAGTAGTTGTAGGGGAAACTCTGCTCGATTATATGTCAAATGTGAAAAGTGAAAAATAGTATTATTCCAATCCCCACATTCTTCAACATAATATAATTAAAAAGTTTAGTTTTCTCTGTCCCCATTCATTAGTCTGTGTAAATTACCGAGCGATGGGGTACTACCGGTTAATTAATGTGGGGTCGGAAATGCAATTAGATCGAGTTAACGCGAAAGAAAGAATTTTCCGGATTATTTCATCCTCAGCTTAGTGTCTCCGTTACCCTTCCGATATAAAGTCAAAGTCAAAGTCGAATGTTTCTTTATTCAAATAGGCAAAGAATTGCTTGAGAAGGTAATGCTTCTACTTTTATACGGCTCAGGTACCGTTTACAATGTTGACAACAAAACGAACCAATAATAATATTTTACGATATCAGTTTCCGGTAAGTTATTTCACGAAATATAAAGTTATTATTCTGTTTGGAAAACATTACTTATTTACACAAGTATTATTACGAATTATATAAAGCAAAATAGAACTATTAAAGCAATTCTATATTAATAAATCTTGTAGTGACGTCACAACTTGTTTATGGCGTAGCGTAGGTATCAGCCAGGAGGAGCAACCGCTAACAATTACGTACATGAGTTGAGCTTATTCATGCAATATTCTTTATTCATTTAGGCCTATCACAGGCACTTATGAAGCGTTATATGTTTCCATCACATGGATTTATAATAATAACACTAAAAATAGAATAAATGTATGTCAGAGAGCGATGGAAAGGAGTTTGCTGAATATAAAACGAATACACAGAATAAGAAATACAGAAATAAGAAAAACAACAAAAATAATAGATGCTTTAGAACATTCTCAAAAACTAAAATGGAAATGGGCGGGTCATATTGCACGTATGGACAAGGAAAAATGGGCAAATAGAGTAACTACCTGGCAAGGTCCAACAATCAAAAGGAAAAGAGGTAGACCGAAAGGAAGATGGGTTGACGAAATAATAAGAAAAGCCGGTGAATGTTGGTTAACTTAAGCAAAGGACAGACAGTCGTGGGGAAAAATGGTGGAGGCCTTCACCCGTATAGGGGTCCATAGTGAAACTTGATTTTATTATTTATTACTAAGAATTTAATATATACATATATATATATAGATATCATTTTTTATGCATGCACATATTTTAATGTATTAATAGTTGATAAAAATGTATTATGGAAATAAAGAGGCTATAATAATAATAATAATAACCAAGACCAACTTTCGCTTGGTTGTTGGATCAAGGGTCGGATACAGAAGGCAGTAGTCCTTGAAACGGCGCGTATTGTGAGGAGGTTCCTCACTCTGGAGCCCTGACCACCGGTTGCTTGGGCATTCAAAAGCCCCGCAAGCGGAGGGTGGAAGTTTTTTTTTTTTTATAAATTTTTAATAGTGTTTTTTAATTTATTCTTAAGCATTGTTAATAATTTAAAAAAAAAAAGAAAAATAATAAATGATAGAAATATATAATAATAATATGTTTCCATCATCATTATATCAATCTATTACCCATTACAGAGCAAGGCAGGGTGATAACGTATCTCGCGACAGCAATGCCTCAGACGTAAAGATTTACGTCTGTGGCATTGCTGTCGCGAGATACGTAATCACCCTGCGTGTGTCCTCCCACAGTGGATTCTACCTGCATGCCTGAGAGTTCTACATTATGTTCTGGAAAGGTGACACCGGGAGGTATCTTTGCATCGTTCGAGTCCATGTTGGACTGAAGTGTATCGAAAAGCAGCCGTAATTATATCAAATGAACATTGGTATTTACTCAAATTTATAAAAATCCTACAACAAACAAACAAACAATTTAATAGAATATCTGGCAAATATGAATAATTATCTATAGTTTAATTATTTACCCACTTTATAAATTTACTGTAACAAATCATTAATTCCCAAATATACCTAAGATTATGTCGTCATATATAGAAGCGGTGATAGCCCAGTGGGTAGGAGCTCGACTTCACTTTCAGGGGCCCGAGTTCGAATCCCAGCACCCACCTCTAACTATTCCAAGTTATGTGCGTTTAAGTAATTACAATTTCACATGCTTCAACGGTGAAGGAAAACATCGTGAGGAAACCTGAATGCCTGATAGTTCTCCATAATGTTTTCAAAGGTGTGTAAAGTCCACCTATCCGCACTGGTCCAGCGTGGTGGACTACGGCCTTAACCCCTTCTCATCGTGGGAGGAGACCCGTTCTCTGGAATGGGCCGGCAATGAGTCGATATGATGAAGCTTGAATTCCATGTGCTAAAATTAGCTTCCAACTTTCAAACGTTCTAATAAGTAAACTTAGCTAGCTAATCTCACATTTGACACTCAGATCACGAGGGACTCGTAACCACGAGTCCGAAGTTTTGATTAAAATATGCTTTATAGTGATCTTTATTTATTTATTTATTCATAAGACACACCAGCAATTAATTGTAACTACATTCATAAAAAAAACTACGTGCTAGAATTACAAATTCAAAATTCATTTATTTCAAGTATGCCTAATACAAGCACTTTTGAAACGTCAAGTCTGTCCGTGTGTAGTGACTCTACCACCGGTTCGGAAGGCAGATTCTACCGAGAAGAAGCCGGCAAGAAACTCAGCAGTTGCTCTTTTCCAACATCAAAAATTTACATTTTAACATTTATTTTTCTATCTTGTGAGAGATGAAAGCGGAGCCGGATGCTTCCAAGCAACCTTGTCATTAAGAAACTCATCAATTGTATAATAACCTCTCTGTAATAAATGTGTTTAAACACATTCTTTAAACTTATTCATTGGTAGGTCCAAAATTACCTTAGGAATCATATTATAAAAGCGTATACTCAATCCCACAAATGACTTCTGCACCTTTCGCAGACGACATGCAGATGTCACTTATTTATGACCATTTCTTGTAAGTCGACTGTTTATATCCACTTTTTGTTTAAAAAGACTAATATGTTGTCTTACAAATACTATATTGTTATAAATATATTGTGAGCCTACCGTAAGTATACCTATTTCTTTAAATTTTTCACGGAGGGATTCACGTGATTTAAGTTTATATATTGACCGTACAGCTCTTTTCTGCAATATGAATATACTGTCTAGTATCGTTGTTATCTCCGGTCACAATTTAAATAAAAAAATTTAAAACTTAAAAAAGTATTTAACTATAGATTATTAAAAATAATAATATAAATATGAATTAAGCTATTTAACAGATTGATTAGTAATATTAAATTAAAATTAAAATTTATAATTAAGATTATTTATTATTATTTATATTTAATTTACATACAATTTTCTTCCTAAAACTTATTATTCTAGGGTATCGTGAAAAATATCAATGTCAGGGTCGGCCAGGTTGTTGTAACTTTTTACTAGACGATTATATGCCTAGATTTTACTAACTTAAATCCAAATACAACAAGAAATAAAAAACTCATGTACACTTGTGTAGTCATTTATCTCCCTCTTATTTAAGGGATCGTTTTCGCTTTATTTCTGACGCATCTTCTCATTCCAACCTTCGATCCCGCCTTGGTAACCGTCTGGTACTCCCTTTTAGTAAAACAAAGTTCTTCAGTAATTCTTTCACCTTTAAAGCAGTAATGCTCTGGAACAATCTGCCTGCTGAAATCCGTGGAAATAGTTCCCTTCCGATATTTAAGAGTCGTCTGAAGGACTACTACCTCTCTTTGAGTGATGAATTTTTTTTTTTTTTAACTGTGTGTTAAAATCTACTTATATATATTATGTTTGTTATAAATATATATATATTATGTATATTTTCTATTTATATATCATGTAGGTATATTTTATATATTACGTATATTTATTTAAATTATATATGTATTTTATCTTCACATTTTGGTATGTATGTATATCTATCAACACTCTTGGCACTATCCCGTTCTCTTGCTGTAAGTCCTATCTACAAAGGTTGCATGTAAGAGATTGCTTGTAGCAATAAGGCCGCCTTTGCATGTCTACATTGTGTACTGTATACTCCTTACTGTTTCTTTTCCTGTATGTTATACGTGCAATAAAGTGTTTCTTCTTCTTCTTCTTCTTCTCATTTTCAAACCACGTTATAAACGTGATACGATACATATACGAAGCCTGCATGTATAAAGCTCGAATTCCAGCACGCCTCTAACTTTTCTAAGTTACGTGCGTTTTTGGCAATTGAAATATCACTTGATTCAACGGTGGGGGAAAACATCGTGAGGGAACCCGCATACCTGAGACTTCTCTATAATGTTCTCAACGGTGTGTAAAGTCCACCTATCCGCACTGGTCCAGCGTGGTGGACTACGGCCTTAACCCCTTCTCATCGTGGGAGGAGACCCGTTCTCTGGAGTGGGCCGGCAATGAGTCGATATGATGAAGCTTGAATTCCATGTGCTAAAATTAGCTTCCAACTTTCAAACGTTCTAATAAGTAAACTTAGCTAGCTAATCTCACATTTGACACTCAGATCACGAGGGACTTGTGACCACGAGTCCGAAGTTTTGATTAAAATATGCTTTATAGTGATCTTTATTTATTTATACCTGAGACTTCTCTATAATGTTCTGAAAAGGTGTGTGGAGTCCACCAATCCGCACTGCGCCAGCGTGGTGGACTACATTAACCCCTTCTCATTATGGAAGAAGACCCGTGCAGTTCATTAATCGATATGATGAACCTTGAGTTCCATGAGCTATAATTAGCTTCCAGTCGCGAAGAATATGCCATTGCTACTTAGTTTGATAGAAAATGCGGTTGCACAAAGTCAAAGTCGAAGTCAAATATTTCTTTATTCAAATAGGCACATAGATGGCACTTTTGATGCGTTATTATATACAAAATGTGTACATAGCAGTGAGTAGTGATGGCGATAACTACAATCGTAAACTTAAAACTAAAGCTACGAGGGTTCCAATCGCGCCCTGGTCTAAGAAGAAGCCCACAACAAACTTAGCCGGGTGTTCTTTTTGTTATCACCATCTCACATTGTCATTAGAAAATATTTAAGAAGCAACCTGGTTAGAGCAAATTGTTTACACCCAAGCTTTTTTATCGTTTACGTAATCCTTTATACAATAATAGGACTTTTCTATAAGCTTTCGCTTAATACAAACTTTGAATATCTTTAGTGACATCCCCAAGATATCAACCGGTAATTTATTGTAAAATTGTATACAATTTCCTTTAATCTTTACCTAAATTGCCAATCACCACGAGATCGGCGGTAAGACGCGGTCCTATACTGATACGGAAAATATCATCACTTCAAATTAAAGGCACTAACTTTGCAGATCTTGTTTGCAAAACATTCTCAAAAACACGCAACACTCACACACACTTACATACACTTACACACAAATACAAACACACTGTCGCACACGTACGCATACACGAACACGTACATTATAAAATTGTAAGTTGTTTTGTTTTAGTTAGTTGTAATTCGACGGCCGATTGGCGCAGTTTGCAGCGACCCTGCATACTGAGCCCAAGGCCGTGGGTTTGATTCCCACAACTGGAAAATGTTTGTGTGAAGAGCATGAATGTTTTTCAGTGTCTGGGTTTTTATATGTATATTCTAAGTATTTATGTGTATTATGCATAGAAAATATTCATCAGGCATCTTAGTACCCATAACACAAGCTACGCTTACTTTGCGGCTAGATGGCGATGTGTGTATTGTCTTAGTATATTTATTTGTATTTAAAAAAAAAAAATTCTTTGTTTTAGTCTTTTTGTATCCAATCAAACCCGGAGGTGGGCGTTAATAGCTGGAACACAGTTTTTAACTAATACCGTTGTTACCGTTCCTTAGATATATAGAATCCGTATAAAAAAAAAGATGTGAAGCTACTGTATCTCTTCGTTAACGGAAGTGTCCCACAGGTGGGATTGAAGCCCACGCTTCAGATTAAAGCGACGCCGAGCGTTCGTAAACACGGAATTTCCGCATCAAATAAAACGCTTTGAGAGACACCGACATACCTTTGCCGTATGCTAGTATGGAAAATAGTTTTTCCAATTTTCCGAGTTTTTCCCCGCAGAAGGCTCTTTGTCACTGGCGCTGTGATGATTTCTTTTTGTTTCTTACATCCGTGGAAATATTAGTTCAAGGTTATAGTGAGACATTTATTAATAAATAATAAATATACTACGACATTACACACATCGCCACCTAGCCCCAAAGTAAGCGTAGCTTGTGTTATGGGTACTAAGATAGCTGATGAATATTTCCATGAATATTAAACACAGAATTACTTATAATATACGGATAAACACCCAGACACTGAAAAACATTCATGTTCATCACACAAACATTTTCCAGTTGTGGGAATCGAACCCACGGCCACGATTTAGAATGCAGGTTCGCTGCCCACTGTGCCAGTCGGCCGTCGTCGTATTGTTGCGTTCATGCGATCTTTTTTATGTATCGTAATTGTAAAACCTCATTTGACTTATTAAATAAATAAATATACTTAGACAATACGCACTTCGCCATCTAGTCCCAAAGTAAGCGTAGCTTGTGTTACTGGTACTAATATGACAGATGAATAGTTAATAAATACTGATAACTAGTGGACCCCGCGACTTCGTCCGCCTATGAGTCAATCGAGAAGCTAGAATATATCTGATGCTAACATTATAATCATCCCAGCTAGTAACTACTATTATTTTACGTAACATTTTAGTTGATTCATACATACATACATGCTCACATACTTTGGCATTTATATTATTAGTAAAACGCATGCATTCGATCGTTGTCTTGCGACTAACAGTTATTTGTGAAGAGTTATGTTCTTTATCTCCGACAATATTTATCAAATCCTTATTAAAATAAGACCATATATGCTTGATAGTATACACTTTCAAATAAAAAAAGAATTATTAAAATCGGTTCAAATTTAATGGAGATATGAAGTAAAATTGATAAAAAATATCATCCCATTTCCGGAGGAAATTTATTGTTTATCGGGATAAAAATTATTTTATATGTTGACCCGGAATATCAACTACCACTATACCAAGTTTTATTTAAATCCGTTCAGTAGTTTTCACGTGATACCCGGACAGACAGACAGAAATTAAATAAAAATCTGTTTTGGACTCAGTATCGATTATAAATCTTCGAGTTACAGTTTTATTATAAGTACAGCTAAACACCCAGACACTGAAAAATATTCATGTTCGTAACACAAAAATGTTCCAGTTGTGGGAATCGAACCCACGGACGTGGAGAAAGCAGGGTCGCTGCTCACTGCGCCAGTCGGCCGTCTACTACGAACTTCAGCTACAGAATCAAAGCTAGATCTGAAGTCACTTTACTAGACGGCCGACTGGCGCAGTGGGCAGCAACCCTGCTTTCTGAGTCCAAGGCTGTGAGTTCGATTCCCACAACTGCAAAATGATTGTTGATCTGTATATTATAAGTATTTATGTGTATTACATTCATACAAATATTCATCAGCTATCTTAGTATCCATAAAACAAGCTACGCTTGCATGTTAGATAGAAGCACGCGTAACTAAGCGGTAATCCATGATATATCTGTCTTTGTCTTAACAATTATTCATTGTAAAGTCAACATCTCCTAATGCTCCGGTTTCGGAGCAAAACGTGCTTAGACAGACAGACAGAGCGAAGATCTGTTTGGTGTGGAGTATAAAAATTTAAGAAATTGTAAATTACACCATACAGATTCTTCTGCTTTTCGCGGACTATAGCAAATTAAGTTAAATTTTCATAAGCTACGCTTGCTTTGACGCTATATGGCGATGTGTGTATTGTCGTAGTATATATATGATCTATTATTCATTTATTTCAAGTAGGCTCGGCTCACTTAGCTACCCGTCACTCATATGAGTCTCCCTACTGTCTGAGGGGGGTCCAGCTGTCCTGATCCCCTCCTCCTTAGCGTAGTAGCCACGGCAATCGGTTAGGGCGGTTTGTAGACTTTTGGGAAGTATAAAACGGGTTCCCCGGACGTTTACCAAAGCCAAAGAGAGGGACATGCCGTAGTGGTTTTTATTTTGGGTAAACGAGTCCCACGTAACCTCTGTCCTGCCCAAAAGGAAAAAGAAGGAGAAGAAAAAGTCTTTATTGCACATACAAATATAAAACCAGGTTAACAAAAAAAAAAACGATAATATACATATGCACAAAGGCGGCCTTATCGCTTGAAGCGATCTCCTCCAGACAACATTTGGTTGAAGAAACATATTAGAGAAAACGGGATAGTGCAATACCTAAATTGTACTAATTATAAACAAGGACAGAGGTAGCCATAAAGATTTCCACCACGAACACAAAAAAACTTTGTGCGTATAACCTTTACACGCGGTTGAAGCTGAGTTGATAACTTTTATTATTATTTAATGATGAAAGAGTAAAATGATCCTGGGACTCCATTTCATTTTATCTATATGACATATACTTACGATTAATCCAAATTATTATTTTTAAATAGCGGAAACTACACAGACGTCTAACGTAAGCGTTACTTCCGTCAGGAAAAATCTGAGTCAATCCCTAGTCGCGCCTATAGAAGTTTTACTTAAAAAAAAAAAGGCTCGGCCTTTTTAAATAGCGGAAACTACACAGACGTCTAACGTAAGCATTACTTCCGTCAGGAAAAATCTGAGTCAATCCCTAGTCGCGCCTATAGAAGTTTTACTTCAAAAAAAAAAGGCTCGGCCTTTTTAAATAGCGGAAACTACACAGACGTCTAACGTAAGCGTTACTTCCGTCAGGAAAAATCTGAGTCAACCCCTAGTCGCGCCTATAGAAGTTTTACTTCAAAAAAAAAGGCTCGGCCTTTTTAAATAGCGGAAACTACACAGACGTCCAACGTAAGCGTTACTTCCGTCAGGAAAAATCAGAGTCAATCCCTAGTCGCGCCTATAGAAGTTTTACTTCAAAACAAAAAGGTTCGGCCTTTTTAAATAGCGGAAACTACACAGACGTCTTACGTAAGAATTAATTCTGTCAGGAAAAATCTGAGTTAATCCCTCGTAGCGCCAAAAGAAGTTTTACTTCAAAAAAAAGGCTCGGCCCACTTTGCACTTTTGAAAAGACAAATCAATCTGTATGTATGACTCGACCGCCGGTTCGGGCAGATTCCACCGAGAAGAAGCCGGCAAGAAACTCAGTAGTCGCTGTTTTCCAACAACATTTTAAAGTTAAACATTGTTTTTAATATCCCGTGAGAGATGAAAGCGGAGCGGGTTGCTTCCAAGCAGCCTTGTCATTAAGAAATTCTTCAATTCAAATTCTTCAATTCAAATTCTTCAATTCAAATTCAAATTCAAAATTTCTTTATTCATGTAGGCCTATCACAGGCACTTATGAAGCGTTCATACATAATTGTTTACATAATTTAAGTTTTAATGTTACAATTGTGTAGTAAACACGAATTACGCCCGTTTTCACTAAGCCAAGGCATCGATTAAATCGCCCAAAGATTCGGTTGATGCGTAGCGATAAAAAAACGTTTCACCAACTCTTAGATGATGAACTATTGAGATGGTGAAGATGGGGTAAAGGCCGTAGTCCACCACGCAAGTCCAGTGCGGATTGGTGGACTCCAAATACCTTTAAGAACATTATGAAGATCTCGGCATAAGGCATGCAGGTTTCCTCACGATGTTTTCCTTCACCGTTGAAGCGATTGATATTTAAATTGCTAAAAACGCATATAAACTAGACAAGTAGGAGGCGCGTGCTTGGATTCGAACTCGGCTCCCGAAAGTGAAGTCGAAGTCCTACCCGATGGGCTACCACCGCAACTTAAACTGCGGAAACCCTGCTTTCTGAGTCTAGGTCTGTGGGTTCGATTCCCACAACTGAAAAAATGTTTTAATGTTTCAGTGTCGTTTTTTTATGTATATTATTCATAAAAATATTGACCAGACGTCTTAGTACCCATATGACAAGCTATGCTTACTTTGGGGCTAGTTTGGGATGTATGTATTGTTGTACCTAATATTTTTAGTTAATTATTTAAAAGAAATTTTTTTCTACAAATGGTTATTATCCTGTAGAAAGACGGCCACAGGATACAGTTCATGTTGGAAAAATAGGGGGTCTTAAAAACCCAGAATAAACACGGACAAAGACGTGGGGCAAGAGCTAGTAAATAAATAAAACTTTCTAATCACTAGTTCAACGAGTCATGACGCCTGCTCTTTATTAAATCATATAATAAATATAAATAAATATTACCTACTACGACAATACACACATTGCCTTTTATGCCAAAAGTATCATCACACAAACATTTTTTCAGTTGTGGGAATCGAACCCACAGCCTTGGATTCAGAAATCAGGGTCGCTGCCCAATGCGCCATGCGACCGTCAGCCTTTTGACAAATGGGAATCTGAAAACCCGTTTTTTTTTTTACTTTTGCCGCCCAAAGGTTTTTGTAAACAGCCGAGTGGATTCCTTTTTTTTGTTTTTTATTCACGTTCGTATTCCATAAATATTTTTAAAGTAAATAGGAAATACACTGTTCATACTTATTCGTAAGCGGTTATAGCCCAGTGGTTATCAGTTTCACTTTCAGGGGCCGAGTTCGAATTTTTGTGATATTAAAATAAACTTGATTTAACTAGATAATGCGTTATAATAAAACTTTCAATGTAATAATCGCATTTTTTCTATTGTTAGTGTAGTTTTTTCTACAAACGTAGAGTAAGGCGAGAGATAATCGTCTTGGTATATTTATTATCATACTAATTTGTCATTTTACTTGGCACCGACTTAATACTAAAAAAAGAGTTATAATTTGATTTGTGTAACGGAAAGCATTCGTAACCTAGGAGAAAAACCTTTCTTTTTCTTTCTTTAACTTTATTGATAACTAGACAATAAAACGTAAACCAAACTAAATATGTGCACATCCTGGCTGCCGATCAGCCAGGCTGATTCTTTGGACAAAAAATGAGCAAGTCCTTCTGCCCAGATAAGACAACCAACAGTTCTGTAATGTCTCGCAAGTTTTTTTTTTTGCGTTTAGACACCATGGCCCCATGATATAAGTTACAGTTCAATGTCAATTAATATTAAAAATGGTTTAACCTTCAGGTACCGCCAATCGACTACCTACGTCAAGTAACGCTGGACCTTGGCGGAGAAGGTGTCCTGGGTACAGTCAGCGATCGACATATGATCAGGCGAACTCCTCCCACTCACACTCCGCCACAGAAAAGCAACGTGGGCACCTTAATACGAAGATTCAACGAGGTAAGTTTATTTCAGTACCATTTCTGTAAAATCCCTAGCACATCTCTTATACTAGTTATCATATTCTGATAAAAACCCTCGTGTTTCTTAAACTAGGTACCGTACTGTGCTTAAAACCCGCATGGGTCTCTTATACCAGGTACCGTACTTTGCTTAAAACACTCATGAGTCTCTTATACTACGTACTGTATTATACTCTGATTAAAACTCTCATGTGTCTCTTATACGAGGAACCAAACTCTGATTAAAACCCTCATATGTCTCTTAAACTAGGTACCGTACTCTGATTAAAACCCTCACGTGTCTCTTATACTAAGTACCGTACTCTGATTAAAACCCTCATGTGTCTTTTATACCGGGTACCATACTCTGATTAAGACCCTCATGTGTATCTTATACTTGGTCGAAGGCGAAGCCGGAGTCCTGACCACTAGGCTATCACTGATCTAACAATAAAATAAAAAAAAAAGTTTTGTAACTGAACTAAACTGAATTTGGAAGGCAGGTTTGCGAAGTTGGCAGCGACCCTGTTTTCTGAGTCCAAGGCCGTGGGTTCATATCCCACAACTAGAAAATGTTTGTGTGATGAACATGAATTGTTTTCGGTGTTTGGGTGTTTATCTGTATATTATGTACGTTATTCATAAAAATATTCATCAGCAACTTTAGCACCCATAACACAAATATTGGATAGAAGCAGGCGTTACTTTGCGGAAATCCATGATATATTATCAAAATTAAGCTTAATTTGCTATATTCCGCGAAAAGACCACACAGATTCTCCTGCTTTTCGCGGAGTATAGCAAATTAAGCTTAATTTTGATAATACCCATAACACAAGCTACGCTTACTTTGAGGCTAGATGGCGGTGTGTGTATTGTCGTAGTATATTTATTTATTTATCAACAACTTCCGGTCCACTATAGGGCACAGGTCTCCTTCCACAATGAGATGGGGTTAAGGACAGTAGCTGCTTGCCAGCTACCCATACTCACCTTTACCGGATAACCGTTACCAGAATACCAGAATACCAGAATACCAGAATACCAGAATACCAGAATACCAGAAAACCAGAATACCAGAATACCAGAATACCAGAATACCAGAATACCAGAATACCAAAATACCTGAATACCAGAATACCCTGTCAGATTACCGTACCAGGATAATGGGAAAACAGAGAGTGTAATAACACAGAGAGACATAAAACGCAGGTCTCAAGAAAAGTATTTATTAGAATACCTACCTCTGTTCCCTCGTCGCGGCGTGCTATCGATCTTCGCTGGAGAAGATATTTCCAGCATAGTTAGTGGTTTTACTAAACAGATAGTTACACCCACTAATATTCTGCATCGAGACACTGGACGTCGGCCGATCCACAAACACATTATCACAGCAGAAACTTCTGAAGTTTTATTACGTACGCCATCCCGCTAAAGGACGTTGTTCACCACGCCGGCCCAGTGTTGGATGGTGGAGTCCGAACACCTTTATTTGTATTATGGAGAACTCTCAGGCATGCAGGTTTCTTTCACCGTTGAAGCAAGCGATATTTAAATTGCTTAAAACGCTAAGATTTGAAAAGAAAAGAAAAGTTAGAGGTGCGTGCTGGGATTCAAACTCGGCCCCCCGGAAGTGGAATCGAAGTCATACCCACTGGGCTAATAAATAATAAATAAATATACTACGACAATACACACATCACCATCCAGCCCCAAAGTAAGCGTAGCTTGTGTTATGGGTACTAAGATAGCTGTTGAATATCTTTATGAATATAATACATATAAATACTTATAATATACAGATAAATACCCAGACACTGAAAAACAATCATGTTCATCACACAAACATTTTCCAGTTGTGGGAATCGAACCCACGGCCTTGGACTCAGAAAGCAGGGTCGCTGCCCACTGCGCCAATCGGCCGCCAAATAATAAAACTTGTTTTCCCTCTAATTACTCTTGTTGTACATAAAATATCACTTAGCTTCCTCGTCTCAAATTGATTAATTTACCATCAACTCGTAATCTGTAGTAATTAAGACAAATCTCTGGAAATGTTCAGTGAAATCCAATCCGGAAATGTTTATTTATGATTACAATCTACATTCAATGATACAGCTAAATTCCCGATAAACGTGTCGGCTTTCGGGGTACGCGATATAGTCATATTATAAGTAAGAAGTCACAGGTTCGATCCTTGACCTGCAATTTGGCAATTTATTATTGCACGACTCATGATGCATCAGAGAGTGCTTGACGAAATTTTTTTCGCCTCATTTCGGCGGCTATTTTTATTATTATAGCCTTGTTAGTTCACGGAATCAAGATATTTTGCATACTATTGTCGAGATAATTTAATGGAGATTAATTCCATACTTTTAAAAAATTGATTTACTGCAATAGAATTGGAAAAAAACACCAAAATAGGTCAAAAAATTTTCCCTGTCCGTCATGTGTTAAACCCGAAAACACTCTAACTAACTTGTGAAAAAATCCATTATTTAAGTTAAATTTTTTTTTTTTAAATTCTAATCGACGATTGTAGGTCACTGAATGCGAATGATTAATTAATTCAGTGTAGTTTAATTGCAATTAATAAAAAACGAAAACTGCAAGACTGTATATCTATATATATCCATGTAAAATTAACATGGATGGTGATATATTTATATCTATAGATATTATGTACATTTTATTCCACCAGGGGCGCCTGTGCATCACTTTCCTAGTACAGCTGTTTTAAATTTTTTTTTTTTTTCTTTTTTTTTTGCACGACTCATGTGTTACTTTTTTCGTTATTTATTGACAAATAATTGGATAGCTATTTTATTAATGAGTCGTATGAGTCACTTTTGGATTTTCCAAATTTTTCTTCATTTACTCTATGGTAGGAGGTCCGGACAAAGCTGTACAGCCCAGCGATTTTGCCGCATAGAAACTGCCTTACCCCATTTGTTAGCCCACTTCTATATCTTCATAATGTTCATCATATTTACTCATTACCGGCCCGGGTCGGTCTCCTCCCACAATGAGAAGGGGTTGAGGCCGTAGTTCACTACGCTGGCCCAGTACGGATTGGTGCAGTACGGATTGGTGGACTTCACACACCTTTGAGAACATTATGGAGAACTCTCAGGCATTCAGGTTTCCTCACTATGTTTTCCTTCACCGTTGAAGCATGTGATATTGTAATCAATTAAACGCACATAACTTAGAAAAGTTAGAGGTGGGTGCTGGGATTCGAACTCGGGCCCCCGAAAGTGAAGTCGAGCTCCTACCCACTGGCTATCACCGCTTCTATATATGACGACATAATCTTAGGTATATTTGGGAATTTATGATTTGTTACGGTAAATTTATAAAGTGGGTAAATAATTAAACTATAGATAATTATTCATATTTGCCAGATGTTCTATTAAATTGTTTAGGATTTTTTATAAATTTGAGTAAAAACCAATGTTCATTTGATATAAATACGGCTGCTTTTCGATACACTTTAGTCCTACATGGACTCGAACGATGCAACGATACCTCACGGTGTATTAGTCGTTTATCAGATTTCTTTATTTTCTTGTAGGAGAACCGGACAAAACTGTGCCGCCAAGCGACTTAGCAGCAAAGAAACTGATTAGGGATATTGGTTAAGGGGTATATGCCTTACCCCTAACTAGTTACGACCTATATATCATCACCAACGACCTATACCTATAGTAGGCACTAGATTATTCCCGCTCGCAATCGGGGATACGTTTACGAGTATCGAAATACTTGAGCATCAGAGTAAAATGGATTGATGGATAGACGAAGACGAGGGCCCCGATTTCTGACGTCATCCGGACGTGGACCCTTACCACGGTCACGAAGGCGTTCGGACTAAACAATGTTTTTTTTTTTTTTTTCAATACACACATCGCCATCCAGCCCCAAAGTAAGCGTAACTTGTGTTATTGGTACTGAGATAGCTGATGAATATTTTTATATGAACATAATACACATAAATACTTATAATATACAGATAAACACCCAGACACTGAAAACCATTAATGTTCATCACGCAAACATTTTCCAGTTGTGGGAATCGAATCCACGGGCTTGGACTCAGAAAGCAGGGTCGCTGCCCACTGCGCGACTCGGCCGTCAGATTAGTCCAAAAGTCCACCAACAGTCAGATTAACGTCGAACCGAGCCGAGGTCCGAGTCCTCGCAGGAGGCACCCTCGGGTCGCATCTCCCACCTCCCCCTCGATGTCTTCGAGCCCTGGGGCTCTTGTCATGGCGAGCTCTAGCGCTCGCCCCACTCCCGCGGTTATCGGCAAGTGTCCATCCGAAAAGTAATTGTATCTCTTCTTCTTAGGGTGCCGTCTCCTTACGAAGGTTGGCAATCATTAGGGCTATCTCTACCTTGGACACCGCTGCTCTAAATAATGATTTGGTGCTCTTTCCAAACCATTGTCGTAGATTTTTGAGCCATGATATTCTTCTTCGGCCAGGCCTTCTTCTGCCTGCCACTTTACCTTGTACGATAAGCTGAAGAAGTTCATACTTTTTGGTGTTCCGCATAATTGTATCTATATTGTATTAAAGCTCCAATTTGCCTTTAACTACGACCTCCAAGCGGTGAGCGCTGAAGTTTTAAGTGGAAGGGTTGAACTCCTTGCATGGACAATTTAGGAATTTTCTCTGGCTGGGGATGGGACGTTTTCAAACATGACAAAAAAGTCAACCGCGATTGCTGTTTACGGCAATCGCGGAACGAATCTGCTTAAATTCATAGCCGATTTGACGGCCGATTGGCGCAGTGGGCAGCGACCCTGCTTTCTGAGTCCAAGGCCGTGGGTTCGATTCCCACAACTGGAAAATGTTTGTGTGAAGAACATGAATGTTTTTCAGTGTCTGGGTGTTTATATGTATATTATTCATAAAAATATTCATCAGTTATCTTAGTACCCATAACACAAGCTACGCTTACTTTGGGACTAGATGGCGGTGCGTGTATTGTCGTAGTATTTATTTATTTATAGCACTCACCGTTGCGCCAGTGAGGTCATCAAAATTCATACAATAATTAGTTTACTATTTATTTTGGAAGTCGGTTGTCGGTTTGTTTATAGTACTGATTAGTCCGGCTATCGGAGATTACGCAAGTTAAGCAGGAATTCATTGTATATTTTAGGATATGTAAATGAAGTCCTACCTAAATATACTCTGCTTGACCCAGTAACCTTGTTTTAATATTTCGACCCTCCATTGTTGGCAGTAATTCAATACGCGAATTGAAATTATTGATTTTACAATTTTTCTGTTATTAACTTGTGCTGACATCATACGTTCGAGCCAGGTTATAATAAATTATTGGTTTGTATATTGCGGTTTAAGAAAGGACATTGCCCATACATGATACAAGAGCCATGATAAGATCAAGCAATATTATATGTGATAATATAAATTTTTTTTTTAAATTCAGTTTGAGAATACAAATAAAGTAAAGTAGTACCTCCTAAGAAACAATGCTGGAAAGTGTTGGGTTTTAGAGCACTGTGACTCTCATTAAAGCTAGAGTAGCTAGTGCATAGAGGGTACATTATAAATATAAATAATATAACATAAATATAACTAACGCACAAATCGCCATCAAGCCCCAAAGTAAGCGTAGCTTGTGTTGTGGGTACTAATATGACTGATGAATATTTTTACGAATAATATAAATAAATACTTAAAATATACATATAAACACCCAGACACTGAAAAACATTCATGCTCATCACACAAACATTTTCCAGTAGTGGGAATCGAACCCACGGCCTTGGACTCAGAAAGCAGGGTCGCTGCAAACTGCGCCAATCGGCCGTCATAACATTGCCGGAGATCTGGTTGGTGTGGAGTATAAGGATTGAAGAAATTACACCATACGGATTCTCCCGCTTTTCGGGGATTAATGAAAATTAAGCTTAAATTTCATAACTCTGCTTAGTCCATGGAGCATCGTGTTAAGGTTCCGAGGTACTTGCAAATCAGTGGCGTGCATTGAGGGTACGCACAGGGTATGCAGATGATGTAAAATGAAGAAAATCTCCAGTACGAGTTATAAATACTTACAATGCCTATCCTAAAGTTTTTTGTAACTTTTAATGAAGATTTTCTCCATTTTATATCATCTGCATACCCTGTGCATAGTATGCACGCCACTGTTGCAAATAGATTAAGGCAATAAAGTTTTATTATTAAAGAAGAACCACGCCGAGCACTCTCAAGTAAAGATAAAATCGCTACATCATTTGTGCATCAATCTCTCAACGACATTCGTTATCCTAAGCGACGAAAACAAATCAATGTAATCCATCAAGCCTATACAGATTGCGTCGCGAGATACTCTCACAATAATTGGGTGTTGGAAATGAAATCAAGTGGGTATTAGGAACGATATCTAAGGTAATTTTGGAGCTACATAAATTTAAAGAATATGTTAAAACACATATATTACAGCGAGGTTAGTATACAATTGATTAATTTCTTAATGACAAGGTTGCTTGGAAGCATCCGGCTCCGCAGTCATCTCTCACAAGATAGAAAATGAATGTTAAAATGTAAAATGTAAATTGTTGATGTTGGAAAAGAGCAACTTCTGAGTTTCTTGCCGGCTTCTTCTCTGTAGAATCTGCCTTCCGAACCGGTGGTAGAGTCACTACAATAAGACAGACTTGACGTTTCAAAAGTGCTTATATTTTTTAATTTAGGCACGATTTTAACTGGATGTTTAGTGTAAGGACAAAAATTAATATTAGTCTAATGAACTTTCGGGGAGCTGGATTCAAATCCCAGAACGCACCTCTTAACTTTTCTAAGTTATGTTGATTTTAAGTAACTAACTATCACTTGCTTTAACGGTGAAGGAAAACATCACGAGGAGACCTGCATGCCTGAGAGTTCTACATAATGTTCTCAATGGTGTGTGGAGTCCACCAATCCGCACTGGACCAGCGCGGTGGACTACGGCCTTAAGTGCCATAGATAGATAGATAGATCTTTATTTGTATAATACACACGTTTACATAGATGTAATTTTAATATCAATTGCGAAGTCACAGTGTATTGACATTAGCTGGCGTGCAAATATTGCAAGCCATTAGTTGCAATTAACACAGAATCAATTTAAAAACATGCAATTTTAAAACAATACGAAATAAAAATTAGAGTTAAAAATATATATACATTATTTACCATTTATAAATAATACAACTTGAATAAAGATATTTTTGACTTTGACTTTGAAACTTTGACATGTTTGACTTAAAATCTGTGTACAGCGATCTTGTTACACCCACATAATGTGACTAGCCCCGAGTTCCGCTCTATTAGAGTGTCCATTATGAAGAAAACAAGAACTGTTTTGGTCCATTTGCTCTGAAGATGATTATCGAATGGATATATAAAAACTAGACGTACCTCAATTTGTCACTTTCTTTTTAATATTCGATAACCATTTACTATTCGTATTCTTTTTTCTTATAAAAGTTCTAAAAAAATCCACGATAGTTTATGTTTATCTTTTAATATTGACTTATACGCGGACGAAGCCGCGAGGGACCGCTACTTTATATATATATATATATATAAAAGGCAAAGGTGACTGACTGACTGACTAACTGACTGACTGATCTATCAACGCACAGCTCTAACCACTTGACGGATCGGGCTAAAATTTTGCACACAGACAGTTATTACAACGTAGGCATCAGCTAAGAAAGAATTTTTAAAAATTCCAAGCTGGTTAAATGGGGGATGAAAGTTTGTATAAAATCCTTCATTTACCAATTTATTTTTCAAGTTACATTCATTAAACTTCGATTTTAGGTTTTCGATTAGAACTAAAGAAATACATGTTTCATAAATTTTCAAAACTCCACCCCCAAAGACATCAAATAGGGGATGAATATTTATATTAAAGTTTCTAATTTTTTAAGTAATGTCAATAAACGTATACCATATAGGCATACCAAGACTGACTGAATTTTAACTGTTCTCTCTTCTTTGTTAAGGTTAATCTGTTGATAAACTTTTTGACCTTCTAATTGAAATTGGCAGGGATTTTCCGACATAATAACCATCCCGGTAAGTTTGTGACTATAACCAGAGAAAAAGCTGCTTCTCACATGGGTAGTTCTACGTAGCTTGCTAACGCGTAAGTTCACCCAGTAGCTTGGTAGTTTCGGCTCCTACTGATAGATCAGTATAGAATATCTTTCTTAAAAATTTAAAGAAATTGGTATACTTACGGTAGCCTCACAATACATTTATAACAATATAGTATTTGTAAGACAACATATTAGTCTTTATAAACAAAAAGTGGATATAAACAGTCGACTTACAAGAAATGGTCATAAATTAGTGACATCTGCATATCGTCTGCGAAAGGTGCAGAAGTCATTTGTGGGATTGAGTATACGTTTTTATAATATGATTCCTAAGGTAATTTTGGACCTACCAATGCATAAGTTTAAAGAATGTGTTAAAACACATTTATTACAGCGAGGTTATTATACAATTGATGAGTTTCTTAATGACAAGGTTGGTTGGAAGCATCCGGCTCCGCTTTCATCTCTCACAAGATAGAAAAATGAATGTTAAAATATAAAATGTAAATTTTTGATGTTGGAAAAGAGCAACTGCTGAGTTTCTTGCCGGCTTCTTCTCCGTAGAATCTGCCTTCCTAACCGGTGGTAGAGTCACTGCACACGGACAGACTTGACGTTTCAAAAGTGCTTGTATTAGGCCTACTTGAAATAAATGAATTTTGAATTTTGAATTTTTTGAATCTTATATATATAAAACTTTTATGTTGGTTTGTGTACGCTTCAAAAACTTAAAAAGTTCTGCACTGATCGAGCTGAAATTTAAGCATGATATATAATAAGCAACAAGGATTGTTTTTATCTATTTTTGGCATCAGTCACATATCCGCGACCGCGTAAATACAGGTTTTTGTAACGATCAGCTGTGTACCAGTGGTCGCGCCATCTGCCGAAAGCGAGAAAAACACTCGCTGACAACCGCAACAGTAATGGCGCGGTCACATCAGAAACTGTATTAAACAACTTATGTCCATAGACAAAAAAAAATTCTATGCCATTCATACCAACATTGAGAGTGTCAAAAGAAAAATAAAGAAATTATGTAAGTTGAATGTTGAATCTTTTATACAATTTTATCAACAAGATTGTAAAGGGGCATCAAATACTCATTTACAATAGTTATTTATCCAAATTATAGTATAAATTAAACTTATATAAAATGTATTATTTGTTTTGTTTCACATTTCTCAACTATTCATCTGTATATTTTAATGTCCATGTTTATCCGTATATTATAAGTATTTATGTGTATTATATTCATAAAAAAATATTCATCAGCTATCTTAGTACCCATAACACAAGCTACGCTTACTTTGGGGCTAGATGGCGATGTGTGTATTGTCGTAGTATATTTATTTATTTATTTATTCAATCACAGTGTGCCACAGCGAAGCGTGGCATGGTACAGCTAGGTGTCTATAAATAAGTTCGTATATATATAGTAGTAGTTCATATTTTTATATTAGTAAGACATTTTTGGTTGACGGCCGACTGGCGCAGTGGGCAGCGACCCTGCTTTCTGAGTCCAAGGTCGTGGGTTCGATTCCCACAACTGGAAAATGTTTGTGTGATGAGCATTAAGTGTTTTACAGTGTCTGGGTGTTTATATGTATTTTCTAAGTATTTATGTATATATAATTCATAAAAATATTCATCAGTCATCTTAGTACCCATAACACAAGCTACGCTTACTTTGGGGCTAGATGGCGATGTGAGTATTGTCGTAGTATATTTTTTTTTTTTTTTTTAAACTTTGTATTTAAAATTTACCAAATCGAAAATTAAACTAAACGCGAGCGAAGCGGCTGGCAAAAGCTAGTTGCATATAAACCGCCCCAAGAAAAGCCGTAAGATAGGAATTATCAGCAAATTGAGTGCGCGATAATTATACGGCGAACCGAGAGAGCCCTTGTACAGTCCCTATTAACGCTGAGGGATGGGCGGGTACGTATATCGATGATAATATAATATGATTCTTAAGGTGATTTTGGACCTGCCAATGCATAAGTTTAAAGAATGTTAAAACACATTTATTACAGCGAGTTTACTACACAATTGATGAATTTCTTAATGACAAGGTTGCTTGGAAGCATCCGGCTCCGCTTTCAGCTCTCACAAGATAGAAAAATGAATGTTAAAATGTGAAATGTAAATTGTTGATGTTGGAAAAGAGCAACTGCTGAGTTTCTTGCCGGCTTCTTCTCGGTAGAATCTGCCTTCCGACAAACAGACAGACTTGACGTTTCAAAAGTGCTTATATTAGGCCTACTTGAAATAAATGAATTTTGATTTTTTTTTTAATTTTAATAATATACATTGCTCTACTGGGATCTAACAATTATCACTGACAGGTATATTACAGCTAATAGACCTGATAAAGTGCTTGTCGATCGATCAGTGCGCCGTGCAATAATTGTTGACATTACTATTCCACATGACGATAATCTGGTGAAAGCTGAAAGGGAAAAAGTATCTTACCTAATACTTGGACCTTGCTCACGAGATTACCGCCATGTGGGGTCAGTCGACCGTTATTGTTCCATCGTCGTTCCAGTCAATGGTCTTCTCGCGAAAAGCTTCGACCTACATCTTAAAAAGCTTTCGCTTGGTTGTTGGATCAAAGGTCGGATACAGAAGGCAGTAGTCCTTGAAACGGCGCGTATTGTGAGGAGGTTCCTCACTCTGGAGCCCTGACCGCCGGTTTCTTGGGTATTCAAAAGGCCAAGCAAGCGGAGGGTGGCTGTTTTTTCTTATAAATTTTTAAAAGGGTTTTTTTATTTTTTTAAGCATTGTAAAGAATTTAGAAAAAAATGACAATCCATAAATGATAGAATAGTCGAATAATTTGTTTGCTAGAATTCTGGGTCACGATGCGTTGTTTTACAATAATTAAAAAAACACTCCTACACAATCTACTGTTAACGAAAGTGTGCAAATCTTTCGTTTTCAATCAGATGATTTCTATCCACAGCCAATATTTGAAAATTGCACGCATGTTTACAAAAATATAACTAAATTTTAGTGATATTGTTGATCAATGAGAAATTTGCAAATGTCAAAACATTTATGTTTGGTTGAGGATATTTTTATATCATCATTAATAACCCATGAAAGACCAGTACAGGACACCGGTTGCCTCCTCTTTTGCGCAATACTAAAAATAAAGTTGTTCTTAATTTAGTAATTGAAACTTTTTGATTTTACTCATCCAGTAACGACCCATTCAGAGAAGAGGCCCAAAGCACGGGTCTCCTTTTGAAGTTTTAAGGCCGGTTTTTTTCTGAATTGTTAGCTTATTAACCCTAATGATTTTAACAGCGTAACGCGGGCTTGTTGGCGAGCCTCGGAATGGGGCTCTGCCGGGAAGAGTTTGAGCCCTAGGGCTCGAAGAAGCGAAGGGATCGTTGGCCTGAAGGCGCCTCATGTGAGGCTTTTAGGCCGTAGTCCACCACGCTCGCAAAGTGCACATTGGTGGACTTCTCACACTTTTGAGAACTTTGTTAAGAATGGTCAGGCATACATGCTTCTTCTTCTTCTTCTTCTTCTGTTCCTGAGCCTTTTCCGCACTTGGTTGGTCTGGAACCGTCCGTTGTACGTGTGGCCACTGATGCGGCTCCCCGCTGGATCTCTCCAGCCAGCCGAGCTCGCTCCAGAAACTTAGCAGGCCGCCCAGGTCGCCGAGTGCTTCATGGAGTGTTGCTGAGGAGCCAAGGTGTGCTGCGCGTTGTTCTGCTACCCCATTGCATTGTATCGGTGTTTCTTCCGTCTCCATGCATGCTCTGCAGAGAGGGCTGTCAGTTATACCTAAAATGGAGAGATACCTACAACTGTCCTTAGTTTAGACCGATTTAGTTGCAGTAATTTTGTCTGGTACGGCCTCCTTCGTGTGTTTGCACTCTTTTGTTTTGGACCATAGCATCGAGTGTGATGATTGATGTAGAGGCATACATGCTTCCTCACGATGTTTTTATTTAACCGTTTAAGCTAGTGATTGTGAGTGTCAATTGCTTAATATGCACATAACTTAGAAAAGTTAGAGGTGCGTGCCAAGGTTTGAACCTGTTCTCAAGGATTGAAGAAACACTTCTTAATATTATAAAGAGAAAAGATTTTTTTGTTTGTTAGTACCAAATAGGCTCCGAAAGTACTGAACCGATTTTAACCATTTCATCGCTTAAAGAAAGCAATACTATCACGTCCAGGCTATCAAGTAACAAAGGCTATAATTTTTATTTAAAGGCTTTTAATTTTAAACAATATCGATATCATCAGGTATTCGCAACACTAGCACTCTCCCAATAGCGTCAGTTTCGCGCCCTTGTCTCACTAGACGTCACGTTAAAAATACTTTGTAATTTTTTAGCGAATGCTATTACGAGGTAATATTATTCATTTAATATTGACTATTTCGCATATATAAATATGTGTATACAATTTGTATTTCAATATTTCGAAGTAAAACTTCTTTAGGCGCGACTAGGGGGTAACTCAAATTTTTTACTTACATCAGACGTCTGTAGTTTCCTATATAATAATAATTTGGATTGGTCGTAAGTATATGTCATATATTCCACGCTTCTTGACTTATACGCCAGCTAGTGGCAAATAGCATAATCAATTAGGATTATTTATTTTCAATATTATTTTTAACTCATCATGCTCTGAAAGACTTGTGAAGTATTGATATACTTGAGAACTTGGTCAGCGTGGTGGACTACGGCCTATACCGTTCTAATTTTAAATGAGGAATCGATATCGATAGTATAAGTTAGTCGCAGCACTAGAACTCTCCGAATAGCATCACGTCACGCCCTAACGTCACGTCACGTTAAATATACGTTCCAATTGTTTAGCCAATGTTTGATATAGAGGTCTTGTGTAGCCCGCCGGCTTCGTGGTTAGATTGCGGTGAAAGCCAAGTTCGATTCGAAGCTTTCACCGTTATGTGCGTTATATGCAAATAAATATTTTTAGGACTTCAATAGTACTCATTTTTTACTTGTTACAATTGTTATGTATTCAGCAGAGTATCGTTCTGGCAACTCCTGTTATAACAAAATTCTGTTACTTTTATACCGCCTTGATACCGTTTACAATGTTGAAAACAAAACGGGCCTATCATATTTTAAGATATTAGTTTCTGGGATGGTTTAATACAAACTAAAGAGTGAATATTCTATTTTAGTATTTTATATCAAGCAAAGCTGTAGTGACGTCACAACTTTAAACGAAGAAGCGTTAAACTAAAATGTGATAATATATTAAATTATTGTTTAATAATTCTGGAAGCTTTCAAATTCAAATTCAAATTCATTTTTTCAAGTAGGCCTACTTTATAAGCACTTTTGAAACGTCAAGTATGTATGTTTGTGTGACTCTACCACCGGTTCGGAAAGCAGATTCTACCGAGAAGAGCCGGCAAGAAACTCAGTAGTTGCTCTTTTCCAACATCAACATTTACAATCATTTTGCTATCTTGCGGCAGATGAGAGCGAGGCTGGCTGCTTCCATTCTACCTTGTCATTGAGGAATTCATCAAATGTATAGTAACCTCGCTGTACTAGATGCGTTTTTACACATTTTTTAAATGTATGCATTGGAAGGTCAAGTTTACTTCTTGCAACTCACTGCTAATAATAATTAATTAAAAACTTGAAAAAAAATTGGTTGTCTGTAAAGTCGGCTTACTGACGATAGTTGAACGTGACAACGTCGTAAGAAAATACTGATGGAATGGTTGCAGTTTTCAAAAGATTTTTTTTATTTTATTTGTTTGATAGATATTATCGTTGCTATCTATAAACAATTGACACCACATTCACTTTTCACTGCACTTCATCCTTGCCGAAAACATGTAAATGTATTATTGTATAGACGCTGTCCACGCGGACGCATCGCTCACTCAAGTAGGAGAGAGACAAATGTCGAACGCGGAGGCCGACTGTGCCACTTTGTCGCTCGTTCCTTCGCTTGCACTTCAAGACTTGAAGGGAACGCCTCCGAGCGAGGTAACGCCGCATACGTCATGTTTTTCGTGCGTGCAGCCGGCTCCATCGAATTATAAGACGTTTTCACGTCAAAATCATTCCGATATCACGCTAATATGGCGTAGCCGGTTTGTTTCATTAGTCGGTTAGTGTCTTCTATATTACAGAATATTTTTTTGATGTTAATTTATTATAAAAAAGTAAATACTGTATATCCAAACTCAAATAATTATCTAATCTATACTTATAATAAAACTGTGACTAGAAGATTTCTTTACATCCCTATCCCTATCCCTACTAATATTATAAATGTCACTGTAAGTTTTTTTGTTACGCTTTCACGCAAAAACTACTTAACCGATCCTCATGAAACTTTGTACACGTGTTAGAAGTAATATAGGATACTTTTATCCCGACATTAAGCTCGGTTCCTTTGGGAGAGTGAAAGGATTTAAATAAAATTTGGTATAGCGGTAGCTGGTATTTCGGGTCGACATATAGGATACTTTTTATCTCGATATACAATATGTTTCCTCCTGAAACTGGGAAGAAATTTTCTATCAATTTTCCTTCGTAGCTTGTGTTATGGGTACTAGGATGACTGACGAATATTTTTATGAATGATATACATAAATACTTATAATATACCGATAAACACCCAGACACTGAAAAAAATGTTTCAGCTGTGGGAATCGAACCCACGGCTATGGGCTCAGAAAGCAGGGTCGCTTGCCCACTGCGCCAGTCGGCCGTCAATTAAATTCTGAACACTTTGAAGTTCTTTTCCTTTGAGCTTTCAGTTGTATGGTTTTTGTTTGTTCACAGTAAGAACGCTATAGCTTATAAGATATCATTTCGACGGTGGCAGAAATACTTATTTTATTTGTTAAGCGGGTCGTCGGAATTCGTCGAATCCGTTTAATAAAACACCTTTTTTTGATTCCACTACAAGTTAGACGTATAACTAATTTTAATATCGTTCGGATGGGATTCGAACCCACGGACTTGGACTCAGAAAGCAGGGTCGCTGCAAACTGCGCCAATCGGCCGTCAAATGATTGGCAATGTACCGAAGATCTGTTTGGTGTGGAGCATAAGGATTGAAGAAATTATAAATTACACCATACAGATTCTCCTGCTTTTCGCGAAGTATAGCAAACCAAGCTTCATTTTCATAATATATCATGGATTTCCGTAAAGTAACGCCTGCTTCTATCCAAACATTGAGACACACACAATAATCGTTTGATTATGCTGAAGGATCAGGTCAATTCTTTAAGATTACATTTAACACAAGATACCAACTAAAAGGTCCTGTATCCTACACTCGGTTATAACGTAAAACCTTTTCCAGCTGAGGTAGCTGTGAATTTGGACTTTTCAGGATTAACTCGGTTTTTGACGAGCTCCCTGGCGCTTTGCCACCTATTTCTATTTTATATATATATATCTATATAATAAAAACAGAAAAGAGGTAGATGGTGCAATAAATAAAATTTAAACATTACACAAATATACAAAAATATTTAACTATAATATATATAGATATACATTATAGTAATTATTAGAGAGTATATATACTTATTATAGTATATATATATATATATATATATATATAATAAGTATTTCTATCAAAATGATATCCACCCTACAAACCTACTGGATAAAGCTCTTTTGTAATCGGATCATGTATCCCATATGCAAATAGGGGTCATGTGCCGTTTACATTATCTCCTTCCGACGCGGACGGGCATGTTTGAAGTGCTGATAGTATAAGCTCCCGTTTATGAGTCACTCGGGATTGGACGCTCTCATAGATAATACAGAAGATACGTTTACATTTCGACGCAACGATAAGATCTCTCATATTAATAAATATACTACGACAATGCAGACCTCGCCATCTAACCCCAAAGTTAGCGTAGCTTGTGAAATGGGCACTAAGATGAGTAATGAATATTTTTAATGAATAATATACATACTCTCTGTATATTATAAGTATTTATGTATATTATTCATAAAAAATATTCATCAGTCATCTTAGTACCCATAAAACATGCTACGCTTACTTTGGGGCTAGATGGCGATGCGTGTATTGTCGTAAATACTTAAAATATACAGAAAAACACCCAGACACTGAAAAACATTTATGTTCATCACACATTTAACAGTTGAATCTAAGGGAATCGCACCCACGGCCTTGCACTCAGAAAGCAGGGTCGCTGCCCACTGCGCCAATCAGCCGTCTGATAAAGTGACTTCAGATCTCGCTTCGATTCTGTAAGTAGCTGAAATAATCGCGATAAACAATTGGTTTTATACGAATATGTTCCCTACTAATATTATAAATGTGAATTTAAGTTAGTTTGTTACGCTTTCGCGCGAAAACCACTGAACCGATCTTCATGAAACTTTTTATACATATTCTTGGAGGTATTAGAAATAATATAGTATACTTTTCATTGCAAAAAAAAAATTACGTGAGATTTTTTTTTATGTAGCAGTACGCTACCTCCAAAAATTAAGCGGGCGAAGCTGCAGGGCACATCTAGTATGTTATATTAAGTCATCATCATCAGAGATGATGGTCCACTGGTGGGCTAAAGACTCTCCCAACGGGTGGGCTTGCACATAATCACTACGCTGGGCAGACGGGGTGGTGATCGCAGCCGATGGTAGCAGCATATGCCTCTTAAAAAGGTCAATGTTTGTATTAAACGTAAGTTTAGAGAAAAGTCCTATTATAGTATAAAGGACTATGTTATCGATAAAAAAGCTAGGGTGTGAATGATTGCTCTAACCAGGTTGCTCTTCTAATAATTTTAAATGACAATGTGAGATGGTGATAACAAAAAAAACACCCGGCTAAGTTTGTTGTGGGTTTCTTCTTAGACCAGGACGCGTTTGGAACCCTCGTAGCTTAAGTTTTAAGTAAATTTACAACAGTGATTGCAAGATTTACGCCTGTCGCAAACCTGTCGCGAGATACTTCATTACCTTGCGGAAGCCCTTAAAAAGAACTGCACGATCAACGTCAGATATTTCCATCTAAACTAAAATCGTTTCTACTAAATTCAAACGGATCCATACTAGAATCAAACCCTAGCGCGAATTTATTTTAATATTTATTTTTACTTCATTACAAGTTAGCTCTGGCTTAATGAATACACTGAATGAATGAATAAACTTTTGGATATTGGATAGAAGCAGGCGTTACTTTGCGGAAATACATTATATATTATGAAAATTAAGCTTAATTTGCTATACTCCGCGAAAAGCAGGAGAATCTGTATGGTGTAATTTATAATTTTTTTTTTTTTTTAATTTTTTTATTACACAAACTTCTAAAATTATTATTCTTCGCATCCTGAAACTCACATGAGCTTATTTGGACGCTGCACATTCCTCTAAAATCTCATAAGTTTAAATATATACAAAATCATATATTAACCATTAAAAAGCAATACAGTATACAGCAGGTAGTACACTAATAAATCCAGTGTAGGTAATTCTGTACTGCGAGCCATCGCGTCGCTCAGTAGATACGAGCGATCGGTTTGGCGCTGCCCCGAATGCATACGTTATACAGGTGTTCCAATATTACTATGTTTAAAGTTTTTAAGTTACATTTATTCTTAAATCTGTATACTCCACACCAAACAGATCCTCGGCAATGTACCCTCTACGCACGTTTCGCTCCGAAACCTTTATTTTACGCCACATAGAAAATTTACAGAGATATATATTATATACAAGATATATATATACAACAGCACAATAACATACAACGTACAATTTGGCGGCCTTATCGCTATATAGCCAGTGTGCACAGGGTTTTTGACCAGTGGATGCATAAAGAAGGAAATTTACAAATTAAATAAATAAATATACCACGACAATACACACACTGCCATCTAGCCCCAAAGTAAGCGTCGCTTGTGTTATGGGTACTAAGACGACTGATGAATATTTTTATGAATAATATACATAAATACTTAGAATATACATATAAATACCCAGACACTGACCGACATTCATGCTCATCACACAAACATTTTCCAGTCGTGGGAATCGAACCCACGGCGCTGGACTCAGAGAGCAGGGTTGCTGCAAACTGCGCCAATCTGCTGTCAAAACAAATTGAAAAATTCGCATTTATGAGTTATACAAAAAAATTAAGGGTAGGCAGTGCTTTTGTGCATGTATGCAGTGCACGCCACTATATATAGCGATATCTTCCAGGCCACCAAAGGCATACGAGAAAATGCTATACGAAATCGATAGGTGCTGACCTATCGATTTCGTATAGCATTTTGACTTTACAATGAATAATTCTTAACAATTATTCATTGTAAAGTCAACATCTCCTGAGGATGCTCCGGTTTCGGAGAGAAACGTGCGTAGAGGTTACATTGCCGAGGATATGTCTGGTGTGGAGTATACGGATTGAAGTAATTATAAATTACACCATACAGATTCTCCTGCTGTTCGCGGAGTATAGCATATTAAACTTAATTTTCATAATATATTATCGATTTCCGCAAAGTAACGCCTGCTTCTATCCAATACCGCTAAATGGAAAGAAATGGCTAACCGAATGTTCAAGAAACTGTACTAAAGTGGAGTGGTTTTTGATGCTTCAATATTAGCCGTGTACAAGGTTTCTGTATACATTCTGTATAATTAAATTCCAAGTCAGTCTGCATTACCTACTATTTTCTTTACCGCAATTACGTGTAGGAACAGACATATTACCAGCTGGAACTTGGAACTTATGTTATATAATTACAGTTTTTCGATATTCGAGAACGATCGACGTTTGTGAGTTATAGAACCTCGTATTACGGGTATTGCTCTGAAAGCTTTTGTTAAGAAATCATCGTAAAACCGTGTACTGTATTATTTTAACCCATTCTACCGATTTTATCCTGACTAAGGCTGTAGTTTCATATAAATTCAAAAATTCAAATCCAAAAATGTTTTATTCCTGTAGACCTTATTACAGGCATTTATGAAGCGTTCATACATTGTGCATGTTACATGTTACACTGATGTTAGTGATGGTGATAACCGCATTCGTTAACTTAAAACTGAAGCTACGAGGGTTCCAAACGCGCCCTGGTGTAAGAAGAGCCCACAACAAACTTAGCCAGGTTTTTTTTGTTATCACCATCTCACAGTCTAGTTAATGTTGAGCTATGAAGTAAGAGCCATTCAAACTACTATTTTTATCATACATGTAATCCTTAATATTATAATAGGATCGTTTAGATAACAAAACCTATATTAGCAGAAATCTATATTCTCGTTTCCTACGATTCTGGCGCAGTGAGCAGTGGCCATGGTTTCTAACTCCAAGGCCGCGGGTTCGATTCCCACAACTGGAAAATGCGTGTGTGACGATGATGTATCTGGGTGTTTTTTTCTTTTTTTTTCATATGTACCTATATTATAAATGTGTATGTATAATCTTCATAAAAATATTCATCAGCCATCTAAGTACCCATAACACGAGCTACGCTTACTTCGGGATTAGATGGCGATGTGTATGACGTCAGCAGCGTGCACTTCATACAGGCATACAAGCACTGCCTACCCTAAAATATTCGTATGACCCATAAAGTGGAAGGATGTTCCCTTTTTACGCCATCTTCCTTCTTTAAGCATAACCTGGACAAAGACCTTGTGCACGCCACTGTATGCCGTAGTAGGTACATTTAAAAAATAAACCAGTGTGTGCGTGTAACCTTTACGCGCGATTGAAGTAAAACTTTTAGTATTATTTATTGATGAAAGAGTAAAATGTTCCTTTTTTTTTCATTCCATGTTCTATTTAAAATTCATTAATATCACTTTCACATTTTTTCAATATTTTCATTTGTTAAATAGAATAATTGAAAGAAGAAAATTGAAGGTTAGATCAGCACATGTCAATATAACCTTGTCATTGAATATTATAGAATGTCGCAGTAGACAGAATTTTTTTAAATAATAAATTTAAAAATAAATATACCACGACAATACACACATCGCAATCTAGCCCCAAAGTAAGCTTGTGTTATGGGTACTAAGATGACTGATGAATTATATACATAAATACTTATAGTATACGTATAAACACCCAGATACTGCAAACATTCATGTTCATCATACCAAGTTCATCGTTCCAGTTGTGGGAATCGAACCCACGGCCTTAGACTCGGGAGCAGGGTCGCAGCCCACTGCGCCAATCGGCCGTCAAATTACAAATACAAATTTATTACAAAAGTAATAAATAAACAAGTATATTTTGAGATTATCAAAATACTTTGCAATTTAAAATATTTATTTAAAAATTCACTTTGCTATTCACAATTGATCCGTTTGAAAATATTGGAAATAAATAGTTCTAATTGATTATGATATTTGCCACTGGCTGGCGTATTAGTCAAGAAGCGTGGAGTATGTGACATATACTTACGACCAATCCAAATTATTATTTTTAAATAGCGGAAGCTACACAGACGTCCGACGTAAGCGTTACTTCCGTCAGAAAAAAGTCTGAGTTACTCGCACCTAAAGAAGTTCTACTTCAAAATACATTTATAACATATTGTGGATAAATTCTATATCTATTCCAGTCTTAACATCAATCCGGTGTAGTAACTCGCTCCGTTGACTCCGAAGGGGCTCCGTCCTCGATAATAATCAATCTCCGATCGCTCGCCGTACATTTGAGATAGCGCTGTGGTATAAGTAACTAGATGTGCCACGCGGTTTCGCACGCGATCACATTAATCCCTTCGTGAAAAACCGGCTAAGTATGACTTGGACTCGCGCACGAAGTGCTCCGTGCCATTGTCTATACAAACAATAAAAAAAAATTTATTCACACTCGGCAGAGGTGTAAATTCTGAAAAGTAACCTACGAGATATTGAGGTGGATGTAGAGCATCAGAACTAGCAGGATAAATGTAAGTTTCCAGGGTAACTGGAATAGGTAAAAAAAATACATAATGTTTTCTATCTCAATCTGTCTTTTAATTTTATTTTCATTTTTTTTCAGCCAGTATTCACGATTTTTTTCAACTTTAGTTGTAGTATAATTTTTAAATAAATTTATCAAGGAAATGGAAATATTGACACAAATAAAAATTCATCAACAAACGACACACTAATACTAAAACTTTCTAATACGCAGGCGCAAATACATGCATTATACAGATGGAGTCCGAGAACGTCTAACATGTTCTATCTCACTCTCTCGCCGGCTGAACCCTACATACATTTATGTGTCTCTATGGACTTGTTTTTTCGTTTCATCGAGTTTAAAATCACAACGATTCTAAAGAAGTTTCTGTTACAGTAAATTTGTAAAGTGGGTAACTAATTAAACTTTTGTTAACTATAAATTCATATTTGCCAGATATTTTATTAATTAGTTAATAGATAGTTTTCAAGAAACAATTAAAATTATATCTGATTAACAACCAATGTTCGTGACATTGAGTTGGTGGGTATTTTGATATTTTACGACTGCATTATCGATGCACCGCAGTCCTACATGGATGGACTCGAAGTTCGAACGATGCAAAGATACCTTCCGGGGTCTAAGTCGTTTTCACTTCAAAAATCATGCCTGTTGTTTGAGAGCCCCCTTAAAATTTAAATTCAAAATTCGTTTACTTCAAGTAGGCCTAATATAAGCACCATTTCATTCCAACATCAAAAATTTACATTTTATATTTTAACATTCATTTTTCTATCTTGTGAGAGATGAAAGCGGAGCCGGATGCTTCCAAGCAACCTTGTCATTAAGAAACTCATCAATTGTATAATAACCTCGCTGTAATAAACGCCTCGCACCCGAACACTAAATCGCTTAGCGACACGTCTTTGTCGGTAGGGTTCTAACCAAACCAGAGAAAATTCAGAAATGATAAATTCCCAAATTTCCCTTATCGGGAATCTGACCTGGGACCTCTACTTAAATTCACTGCGCCAGTGTGGTCGTCGAAACTGTGCAATCGTCAGAAATCAATTCAAATGCTTCATTTCTGCAGTCCATTATACACGTAGCAAGTCACATAATTCACCAAATTCGCCATCGTACAATGAGCCCCTCAAAGTGAAAACAAAGTTTTCCCGGCGCGTGTAACGAACCGCATAACTCACGTCACGTAACGAATATATTACGTACAACCTTTTTTCTAGACCCTTCCATAAGTACGTAACGATATAGTGTGTACGGATGTAAGGATATATTTTTCTGGGCACTATTAAAAGAAGCGAATTTTAATGTACCGGTCCGCGTATAGTTAATCGAGAAGCTAACAAATTATAACCGATTTATATAATTATTTTAGTACTATAGTGGTTATAATATGTGTTTAATTTTGCCCAAATTTTGTGTAGAACTGATGAATGTGGTTGGAGATAGAGGACAGAACTCCTCAGCAGACAGCAACAAACCCCTCATTTAAGGCTTAGCGATACTGAATACTTTATTTTTTTAGAACTACAACTAAATGTAATGCCACATCAAAAACAATATCAACCGTAGACAAAGTCCAGTATCCATATAAAGACAGATGTACCCTTGAATAAAAATGTGGATATCGATTTTATCTCGCGCGTCTATTTCAGGGCTACATAAGAGAGCAAAATATAAAGCAACATTCATATGGAAGAAGAAACCTTCGTAATGGAAAGCTTTTAGTTTGAAAAATCTATAGGCGGAGGCGGTTGCGACACGTCGCCACGATATTTGATTGAATTTTTCGTATTTCATATTTAATAATTAAAATGAATATTAATTTTGTAATAAACAGTTATTATTTACAGTCTTACAGAAAGGAGATGAAATTAAATAAATAATTTATCGTCTTCATCATCATGGGCCTATCTTAGTCCACAGCTGGACTAAGGCCTCTTCATTCGCATGCCATCTCGGTCTATTGCTGGTTAGCTGCATCCAGTTCTTCCCTACTGCATTTACAATATCATCCCTCAACCGAGCTGGTGGTCGGCCGATGCTTGTGTCCAGTGCGCGGTTGCCAATCCAGAATCACTCGGCTCCACCGCCCGTCCTCCCCTCGACATATGTGGCCCGCCCAGTTTCAGGCCCGCTGCTCTTTGGACGATGTCAGTGATTCCAGTTCGGTTTCTGATCTCTACGTTGGGAATTTTATCTAATAGAGACAAACTTAACATCGCTCTTTCCATTGCCCGCTGAACCACTTTGAGCCGGTGCACCACCTTTTTTGTAAGGGTCCATGTCTCTGCTCCATATGTCATAGTGGACGTACACATAGTGGACGTACATAGTATGTTAAGGACGTCTGAGAGTGTCCCAAAGGCTACCCACCCGAGTTGGAAGCGTCTGCTAATCTCTATTTCCTGTCCCTCCTTGCTTAAGGTTATTGTTTGTCCGAGGTAGACATATTCGGAAACACACTTTACCTGGCAGCCGTGGACAGTAATATGGGCAATGTTATCCCGACACATTACTTTCTATATTACACAATTGATGAATTTCTTAATGACAAGGTTGCTTGGAAGCATCCGGCTCCGCTTTCATTTCTCACAAGATAGAAAAATGAATTTTAAAATGTAAAATGTAAATTGTTTATATTGGAAAGCAAATTGCTGAGTTTCTTGCCGGCTTCTTCTCGGTAGAATCTACCTTCCGAACCGGTGGTAGAGTTACTACACAAAGTCTGTCTGACTTGACGTTTAAAAGTGCTTATATTAGGCCTACTTGAAATAAATGAATTTTTATTTTTTTAATTTTTTACTACGACGACGCACACATCGCCATCGTAGCTTATGTTATAGGTACTGAGATGACTGATGAATATTTTTATGAATAATATACATAAATACTTATAATATACATATAAACACCCAGACACTGAAGAACATTCATGTTTTTCAGTTGTGCATTCAACATTCGCCAGTAGTTGGGATCGAACCCACAGCCTTGGACTCAGAAAGCAGCCAAAAATAAAGTGCTATGCGATACCTTGAACGCCAAAATGCTTTACACATGTATTCGTATATTGGCAATTAATCGATTTATATAACTTCGAGCGGATGTCGGTAATCTCATCTGCGTAGAATTTCTGATTAACCGTGAGATGAAGAAATTTGCCCGCGGCAGCTAATCCCGTAGCCAGAAAGCACGCGAATCTACTCGTACAAGCAAAAATAAAGTCGAAATACACATATTGCTTGAAAAATTAAATACATTTCAACTAACTGCGAATAATAAATAATAATAATAATAAATAATAATAATATATATGACGGCGCGTCAAAGTTTAGAGTGAATCCGGCCGTGACGGCGCGTCAAAGTTTAGAGTGAATCCGGCCGTGACGGCGCGTCAAAGTTTAGAGTGAATCCGGCCGTGACGGCGCGTCAAAGTTTAGAGTGAATACGGCCTGTCAAAGTCACTCTAGCGGAGCGTCGCGTTTATGGTAGCGGGGAAAAGGATCGCCATCTTGTTTTTCTCGAAAGGCGGGAAGAACCGGCGCGCCGTTTTTGCGACGAACCGCTGTTTGTTAACTTAAACAAATTATTTTATGATAGTCTTTATTGAAATACTGATAATTAGTAATATAGATTGAAATAATTATTATTGTGATATAATACATACTAGAGGAATATAATAATTTTGTGTTTGTACTGACTTGTGTTGTTATTTTAAAAGAAGAGTTGTTAATTTACAATAAGTTAAGAAATGAGTTTAGAAGAAGGCCCTTCTGCGCTTTTATATAAATAATAAATAATAATAATATATAAATAGCAGTGCATTGCTCTACTGGGATCGAACGATTATCACTGACAGGTATATTACAACTAATAGACCTGATATAGTGCTTGTCGATCGATCAGTGCGCCGTGCAATAATTGTAGACATTACTATTCCACATGACGATAATCTGGTGAAAGATGAAAAGGAAAAAGTATCTTACCTAATACTTGGACCTTGCTCACGAGATTACCGCCATGTGGGGTCAGTCGACCGTTATTGTTCCATCGTCGTTCCAGTCAATGGTCTTCTCGTGAAAAGCTTCGACCAACATCTCAAGAAGCTTTCGCTTGGTTGTTGGATCAAGGGTCGGATACAGAAGGCAGTAGTCCTTGAAACGGCGCGTATTGTGAGGAGGTTTCTCACTCTGGAGCCCTGACCACCGGTTGCTTGGGCATTCAAAAGCCCCGCAAGCGGAGGGTGGAAGTTTTTTTTTATAAATTTTTAATAGTGTTTTTTAATTTATTCTTAAGCATTGTTAATAATTTAAAAAAAAAAAAAGAAAAATAATAAATGATACACACATCGCCATCTATATGTTGTGTTATGGGTACTAAGACGACTGATGAATATTTTTATAAATAATATACATAAATACTTAGAATATACATATAAACACCCAAAAACTGAAAAACATTAATGCTCATCACACAAAAAATTTCCAGTTGTGGGAATCGAACCCACGGCCTTGGACTCAGAAAGCAGGGTCGCTGCAAACTGCGCCAATCGGCCGTCAAAAATTTATTGGGAAGAAAATGTATTTATTTTATTTTTAGGACTAGGAAAACATGAGGAAAACAGACTGCGTCGTCATCTACTGTACTTTTATGCATAAAATAATCAGCTTCGTAGCTTTGATGAAAGTTATGAAAATGTTGGTCTAAAGTTAAAAATTTAAGTTAAAAGTTAAATTTTCAACATTACTTCTTCCTTTACGACTGAGTGAATGCTTTGTACATAACTGTTGCATAGTTCCGAGATCACCCTCGTTTAAATAATAAATATACGATTTATGAACAACTATTTATTTATTACTTATTTATTATTTAAACATCTTTATTGCGTAGTGTAAAGGAGAAATTAAAAATATACTTTAAAAAAATTAGAAGCAAAAGGCGACCTTATCACCAAAACTGATATCTGCCAGGTAACTTTATCGAGGAATATGCAATGCATGAGAGACGGGAAGTCGCAATTACAATAAACAATACATAAATTTACACACTAAAGTACATACATACTAATAACTAATATAATAAATTAACCTTCCCTATCCCTCCCTATCCCTATCCCTATCCCTACTAATATTATAAATGTCAATGTAAGTTTGTTTGTTACGCTTTCACGCAAAAACTGCTTAACCGATCCTCATGAAACTTTGTACACATATTCTTGGAAGTGTTAGAAGTAATATAGAATACTTTTTATCCCGACATTAAGCTCGGTTCCATTGGGATAGGTTATGAAAGTGTTTGACGATTTTATTTTATTTTTGTACTATAGATATGGGTTTAATTTTGCCAATCTTTGTGGCGATCTGAAGAATGTGATTGGAGATAGAGAACAGAACTCCTCAGCTGACAGCAGCAAACCCAAATTTTTTTTAGGACTTGAACTAAATTGAATGCCACATCAAAAACAAAATCAAACGCAGACGAAGTCGCAGGCAACAGCTAGTTTTTTAAAAACGTATGTCTGTACGTTCTACGTAAAACATTACGTTCACGTGGATGCACGTGGGGAACAGCGAGTTTGATAAACCGTCGTTTTAAAGTAATACTGATTTAAGCGACAGTAGTAAGCCCCCGGGCGTTTTGGCTTAAACGAGCTTTCAACATACCGTATTGATGGAAATTCAGCGTTTTGTATTTTCAGCGGTACGTTTGGAACGACTGCGATTTAAAATTAGAGTCAAAACAAACGGTGCGATCTGTTTTATCGCTTTATTTATTTACTAGACGACCCGCGCGACTTCAATACGACTTAAAATTAGACTAATAAATCCTTAATAGTATACACTTTCAAATAAAAAAAGAATTATTAAAATAAATTGTTATTTAACGGAGGTATGAAGAAAAAAATTGATAAAAATTTTCGTCCCATTTCCCGGAGGAAACTAACTGTTTATCGGGATAGAAAGTATAAGGATTTAAATTTTATTTAAATCCGTTCAGTAGTTTTCACGGGACGCCCGGACAGACAGACGGACAAAAATTCAATAAAAATCTGTTTTGGACTCAGTATTGATTATAAAGCATCCCACGTTCAAAATTTTCAAAATATATTAAATGTACAGAAATCTTCCAGTTACAGTTTTATTATAAGTATAGATTTATTTATTAGCTTTTAAAGGGAAACAAACAGTACTATCTATCTGTACTTATACAGACGAATAGATGTATGGATGGTGTGACCACACGGATCTTGTCGTTGAGATCCGGTGATGACACTGGGTTTGGAACACTATCGTTAGGCTGATGTTCCACCGATATAACGGACAGATTCTGGTTTTGATGATAAACTGGTCTAGACAAAGGGCAGTTACTTACCGGTTGTACCGAGGCGATCCAGACCGGGTTTCCGTTGGCTAGTTCGCCGCTGATTTGAAGGGAGGAGACGCAATGCCGTCTGGATACAACGTTTCCCTTCTGTTGCTAATGTTGGGTATACTCGTCTCACACACTTCACCAAACTTCACCGTGTCGAATTAACTTGGTTGTTCGATATTGGTTATATTAGAACAACAATGCCTTTTTTTGCTCGGATTAACGGCGTTCGCGTCGGTAGTTCGTTGCCAACTCACTATCGGCCGGGGCCAATGGGCATACGTGTACAACCAGTACACTCATAACGCGAGCTCTGCTATTGGCTAGACCAGATTTAGAGTAGGTAGGAAAAGAATGGAATGAAGTAAGTTTGAGTGAGCGGTAAGAACGGGTTGTATACGCGTAGCGTACAGATGGATGGATGTTTGTTACTCTTTAACGCCACAACGAATGAACCGATATGGCCAAAATTTGGCAGAGATACCTACAATATAGTCTGGCATAGCTCACAGGCTTCTTTATCCCGGAAAAGCGAACAGCTTCTACAGGATGGCTTCGCTATTTTTTCCCCATTTGTCTTTCAATATCCGCGCAACGGAGTTTTATACGACGACGTGATGTGGTTTTTTGGATAGGCATAATTGACGTGGTTTTTTTAAGTCGACTCATTCGCGGACGAAGTCGCGCGGGTCCGCTAGTTACACATAAAAGTAATGCAGTTATTTTATATCACATAAACCAATGAAGTTTCCACAACTTAGTTATACATATACGATAACATTAACCACAATTGCTTAGGAATATGTACGTACCAAGCGAAAATTACACAAAAAAAATTAAATTAAAACAAAAAAAACTTTAAAGCTTATATAATACTTATTTTGCCATAATAATATTTCCAAAGAGTGCCAATTTTGACATGAAAAATGTCCGTCTCACAATATTTGCTGTTGAAAGCAATGGACGCACGAGATAAAAAGTTATTTGCCAAATACCTTGTCTTCCATCGAGCCAACGCAAAAGGAGGTTTACGCCTTGCATTTAACCTACGACATGCTAATTTTGTTATCACCGCTTCAAAAGCGCTTGACTAGTAAAATAATGTACACCTGATTTTTGACGTGACAACGTCTTATAAATTGGTTTGCCGGGTGACACTTCAAGAAACTGCGTTACGCTCCGCTCACGTTATGCGCTCACAATGAGAGCGAGTGAGAGGCACGCGTCCCACTCGGGCATGGTTAGCCCGCCTAAGAGCGAGAGAGACAGACATAAAAAGTGAAAGGCACGCGTCCCTTTGTAGTAAACGCTGTTTCATTGTACGCAAATGTATTGCAAGTTATTGTATGTATATATATTTTTTTATTTTTTTTACATACGTTAATTTGCGACAATCCTCAGCCTATCGTATTCTATTTCAGTATTTTAGCCAGCTATGTTTTGGCAGTTTTTTTTTGGGATAGAGTGCGTTTGGAACCCTCGTAGCTTTAGTTTAAAGTTGTTTTTTGCATTTCATTCCAAAGGTTTAATATATAACTAAGATAAACGTACAAGGCATCTTTTTTTTAGTATCAATAGTCCAATAAGGTTATGTCTACATCCAAGTCATTTAAAAATGCCTACATCATCATATCATAACTCCACACATGAGAACATTATGGAGAACTCGCTAGCAATCTATGTCAAAAGATTACTAGATTGAAAATGTACACGTCAAAGGCTCAAAGAACCTGGAATTCAGCAAAATACGCACATAAATAAAAGCACATTCGAATATAATCTCGACACGACACTGAGGTGTATTTCAGAACGTGGTTGCTTAGAAGTTGCATAATTTTCTTTGAGGTACTCAACTATGATTAAACCGTATAGCGTAAATTTTATAAATTGAAAATGCATATAGTAGATCGAAACTGCAACGTTTCCTACCAGATGACGCTACAGTCGCTATAATACTGATGTGTACGGCATATACTAATTTCGGCATCGACGGTAGGAGAGCCGTAGCTTAATTGGAGAAAGCGCTCAGGCCGCGTTTGCCAGAGAGTCGTAGGTTCAAATCCTGTCGGTTCCGAAAATTTTTATATGCATTTTCAAAATTGATAATTCCTCCAAGTGTAGGTAAAAACACTAATAAAAATTATAAAAATTGTGTACCGTAATACCGTTATGATGCGGTGCCGTACCGGAACGCTAAATCGCTTAGCGGTACGTCTTTATCGGTAGGGTGGTAAGCCACGGCCAAAGCCTCCCACCAGACCAAACCTTAAGAGTTTGGAACATCGTCGCAAGGTTGCCTTCCTTTCTGTATTCTATAGGATATATTTCGGAGAGTGTGCTCAAGAACTATTTGATCTAGTTCCCCCCTCGCCTTTTTACCATCGAACCGCGAGGCACCGTAAGGATCTGCATCCCTACGTGGTCGATATACCGCGGACGCGTACGAAAATGTGATCCGCACCGCTAGGATCTGGAATGCTGTTCCAGCTTCCATTTTCCCCAGTGCCTACAATATGAGTACCTTCAAATCAAGAGTGAATAGGCATCTTCTGGGCAAGCGCGCTCCACCTTAGGCTGCATCATCGCTTACCATCAGGTGTGATTGCAGTCAAGCGCTCGTCTATAAACATAAAAAAAAAAACCCGAGAAAATCCAGACGACATAATTATCAGAATTGCCCCCTCTGGAAGGTCGACACCCGTTGTAGTTTTTCTTCAACTCTGTATTCTGTCTGCAGGTGTCAGCGTGGGTGACAGAGCTGGTGCTAACGCAGTCCTCACTGGAGGAGAGGAAGGTGACCCTCGCCTGCATACTCCGAGTGGCACTGACGTGCTGGAATATTGGCAACTTTAACGGCGCCATGGAGATCGTAGCTGGACTGAAGTAAGTGCGATCTTTCTTATCCCTACTAAAATAATAAATGTCAATATTATATCTTTATATATATATTTCTTGTGTGCGTGTGTATGTCACTGAACTCCTCCTAAACGGCTGGACCGATTTGAATGAATTTTTTGGTATGCGATTTGGTGGCACCCTGGATGGTTTAGATTCACAAATCAGCCCGACAGATGGCGCTGGGGTCCGCTAGTGTCAATATAAGTTTGTTTGTTACGCTTTCACGCAAAAACCACTTAACCGATCCTCACGTAACTTTGTACACATATTCTTGGAAGTGTTGGAAGTAATGAAGGATACTTTTTATACCGACATTAAGCTGGTCATTTTATCCTATACGTTATCCCATGATAGGATTGGTCTGGAAGTTTGTAGCAATTCAAGAATCAGTAATAATAGATAAAAATAATAAGACAATTGTTACAGTAATTTTATAATAAAATAAAAATAAAAATAAAAAATAAAAATAAAAATAAAAAATAAAAATAAAAATAAAAAATAAAAATAAAAAATAAAAATAATAATGCCTTTTAATTCTTGCTTACAACATACTGATAACATCAAAAACACAAAATAAACAGAAAAATAAAAAAAAATAACAAGTGATTCAATTAATAATTTTTATCTGGTGTAACAGTAACAGTAATTTTATAAACATATACTAAATATACTAAAAATTCATATTTGCCAGATACTTTATTAAATTGATTAGGACTTTACAAATACCCTAAGAATTATTAATTATATATATAAATATATTGAAAACTATCTATAAATAAATTCATAGATAGTTTTCAAGAAACCGTCAAAATTATATTTGACTAGCTGTTGCCCGCAACGTCGTCTGCGTTTGATTTTGTTTTTTGATGTCGCATTAAACGCTAGTATCGCTAAGCCTTAATAGAGGGATTTGCTGCTGGCCGCTGAGGAGTTCTGTCCTCTATCTTCAACCAAATGCATCAGATCTACACAAAGTTTGGACAAAATTAAAAAAAATATTATAACATCTATAGCACAAAAATAATTATAAAATCCCAAAGGAACCGAGCTTAATGTCGGGATATAAAGTATTCTATATTACTTCTAACACTTCCAAGAATATGTGTACAAAGTTTCACGAGGATCGGTTAAGTAGTTTTTGCGTGAAAGCGTAACAAACAAACTTACATTGACATTTATAATATTAGTAGGAGATAATAACCAATGTTTATGACATTGAGTTGGTGGGTATTTTGATATAAATACGGGTGCATTTTCGATATACTCCAGTCCTTCATGGACTTGAACGATGCAAAGATACGTCCCGGTGTCTTAGTCGTTTATCACAATACACACACCGCCATCTAGTCTCAAAGTGAGCGTAGCTTGTGCTATGGGTACTAAGATAACTGATGAATATTTTTTATGAATACATATAATATATAGATAAACACCCAGACACTGAAAACCATTTATGTTCATCACACAAATATTGTCCAGTTGTTAGAATCGAACCCACGGCCTTGGACTCAGAAAGCAGGGTCGCTGCCCACTGAGTCAATCGGCCGTCAAGTAATAGTTCTAGTACTCGCAAAGTGTATTAGAAAATAAGAAGATAACAGCGAAAAAAGAAGGTGAGAGAAAAGAGAAGAGAGAAGAATACGAGTGCTATCAGCAGGGGTTTCTTTCGGCCTTCAGCTATTAAAAAGACTGTAGGCCGGCGGAAACTACTTGCTGATGTTACTCTCTGTCTACTGTCAGAAGAAAAGAGAAGAATAAAGAAGATAATTAACAAGAAGAGATGTGGGTTTTTCCTACTATTTGTACCTTGAAAGTAGAAAGCTAAACTAAATAATGCTGATTTTGTTCTACTCAAATCTACTATAACTATTTTGCAATATACCTATAGAGAATTTGCAGCTTCATCAGCTAACTCCTGTAAGAAAAAACTTTAGATTTGTGTACAACAGAATCTGCATTATTTCTAATGTAATTATATATGCCATTGCACCGAATTAGTAAATATTTTCTTTTATAATATCAACCCATATAAAGTGTTTATTTATGGAATATAAATTGTGTGTTTATGTATGGAAAAGTGAAGTTTGACAGCAGTGATTGCAAGATTTACGCCTGTCGCATTGCTGTCGCGAGATGCGTAATCACACTGCCGGTTTCCTCACGATGTTTTCCTTCGCCGTTGAAGCAAGTGATATTTTAATTGCTTAAAACATAACTTTGACAAGTCAGAAGTGCGTGCTGAAATTGGAACTCCGCCTCCCGAAAGTGAAGTCGAAGTCTTTCACACTGGGATATCACCGCTCTAAATATATTGTGCATTTATTATCTTAATATATATAAATCTCCTGTCACGATGTTTGTCCGCGATGGACTCCTAAACTACTGAACCGATTTTAAATTAAATTGGCACACCGTGAGCAGTCTGGTCCAACTTAAGAGATAGGATAGCTTAGATCTTTAAGTAAAGTCACAATTTTATTTTATTGCAAATTATTTGTCTATAATTAATTGACAGTCACATGTTATATGTATATACAACTATACTCATTTAAGGCTTAGCGATACTGAATACTTTAAAAACAAAATCAAACGCAGACGAAGTCGCGGGCAACAGCTAGTAGAGCTATAAAGACCTTTACAAGATGTCGTTTAGATGAATATCTTCGGAGATATTACAATACAAAGGCTTGTCTACAAAATAAGCATTCATAATAATAATTCATTTTTGCAACATTGCAGATGTACAGAGCAAGATTTAATTAAAATAAAATTGCACCCATTCGAAGCCGTGGTGGCTTAAGTAACTTATTTAAATGACTTTTAAAACTTTTACTCCAGTAAAATTAGGCACTCTTTTATTTCTTATTTTTTCTGGTCTGGTCTGGTGGGAGAAAAAGGCTGCTAATACCCTACTAACAAAGTCGTACCGATTGCGATCGAAAGCTAACATGTAGCGGAATAAAAAAATATTAACAACAATACTTTAAAGTACAGAAGTCATTTGTGGGATTGAGTATTCGCTTTTATAACATGATTCCTAAGGTAATTTTGGACCTACCAATGCATAAGTTTAAAGAATGTGTTAAAACACATTTATTACAGCGAGGTTATTATACAATTGATGAATTTCTTAATGACTAGGTTGCTTGGAAGCATCAGGCTCCGCTTTCATCTCTCACAAGATAGAAAAATTAATGTCAAAATGTAAATTGTTGATGTTGGAAAAGAGCAACTGCTGAGTTTCTTGCCGGCTTGTTCTCGGTAGAATCTGCCTTCCGATTTCCGAGCCGGTGGTAGAGTCACTACAAGCAGAAAGATTTGACGTTTCAAAAGTGCTTATATTAGGCCTACTTGAGATAAATGTTTTTTTTTTAAATGCCCGATTATATCGACTATATTCAAAAGAAAAAGTTGAAGAATTTCATGTGCTTCTTATACAGACAGAATTTTTTTGTGTAAGAAAAACTTTGGCGGCCCCTTTTGAAATACTTTCGAACTTTTTCGATCAGTGTTGTATGGTTTTACAATGAACGAGCATTATTTCGACCAAAAATTCTTAATTATTCATTTGTACTCCTTAATAGCTGCTGCCCGCGTTTATTAAGTCACGTGTTTATTAAGGGATTTTAACCCCCGACGCAAAATACACGGGGTGGTATAAAGTTTTACGTGTCAGTATGTGTATGTCTGTAGAATCGTAGTGCCCGAACGGATTGACTAACTTAATTTGACGGATTATAACGGATTGATTAACGAAAAATATGTAAACCGCCATTTTGTATTTGCGGCCATCTTGGACCGATTTTCATAAAAACCTAGCTGAGAACATTCCCGATTAATTCGCTGAGTTTCTTGCCGGCTTCTTCTCGGTAGAATCTGCCTTCCGAACCGGTGGTAGAATCACTACAAACAGACAGACTTGACGTTTCAAAAGTGCTTATATTAGGCCTACTTGAAATAAATGAATTTTGAATTGAATTTCACCATTCAAACAAAAAACCAAAATCAAAATCGGATCAGCCGCTTCGCACACGCACACTCGAAAACAAACCCGTCAAACTTATAACACACCGTCGTCTGCGTCGGGTGTTAAAACAGAATAAAATATACAACGTGTAACCGAATAACGAAATAATGTTGAAAGGTGCACAAGTATATTTCATGAGGAATCTCCCTGTAAAGAAATTAAATGAAAAGAAGCATATTTATTTTCCCATACAAACCAATTCAAAACATTCTAAGTGACAACCCTATTGAAGATAAAAGACCGACACCTGCATAGTACCTATGCTACGCAACGCGTACCTAATAAATTGGCAGGAGTCACTTGAATGAAAATCTGTATGTGATTTCTTTCAGTACAAAGTATAGCAGTGGTTTACTCAAAAACTATGTATTAGAGTTTCAGTTTCACAGATGAGTCTTAGAAATAGACGTCATACAAATAGATTAAGATATCCCGCACATAAAACCGCTCTGTATAACAATAGTTTTTATATTATGGCGATAAAAATATTCAATAAATTACCTACCTGACGAAATTAAGCCACTAATAAATGACATGAAATGTTTAAAAGATAAGTTATTTCAATATTTAAATAGACATTATTTTTATACTATTGATGAATATTTAAAATGACATTTGTTAGTGATTATTAATTTATTTGTATTTCTTTGACATGTGCACATATAAACTTAATAGTAATTTATTATTTTATTAATTGTATTGTGTTATTATAAACATTGTAATTGCCAATATTTGAATTGTACCTAGTAGTAACAAATTAGAATTTTAAACACTACCCTGAAAACAATTTGCATGCCAATTTGGCGTGGTACAGTTAAGATATGCATATATATTTTTTTCCTGTAACACCTATTTACCTGTATCAGCGAATAAATAAAATTGAACTGAATTGAATTGAAACAGTTAAAAATGTACCTCTAAAGCGTGTGAACTTGTGAAGTAATATTGCACTCGCTTTTTTTATTCTTTATTGCTTTTATAAGTGAATATAAATAGACAAATGTTGAGAAAAAACACTATTTTTAACACTCATGATATTTTTAAATCTCTTTTAATTATTTAAACTAATGAAAAAAAAGATTAAAAATGTTCTGTCTTGGACGCCCGTGTGTCTGTATGTGCGGATCCCGTATCTTGTCGTCACGATAACGAGCGAAATACTTCACTTATCGAGTTGGTTTTATTTATAGGCTTCAGTATTTTGAGGAATAGAAAGAAGCCTATTACTTTTCACGGTATAATCAGATGTAGTTTAATTATTATTGACTAATAATCTCAATTTTATTGTAATTAATGAGATTATGAGGCGTGTACTTGTGGATTTTCCAACTATTAACACGTTGTATATTTAAGGGGGCTCATACAACAGCCATGATTTTTTTGTTGTTTGTTAACACCGTTTTCTACGTGATAACATGTTCATTGCCTGTAACCCTCACTAACGCAAGACTGCATGAGTCATCAGTCACAATTTGTGGGTACCGTATGTTTATATTATGTCACGAAAGCTTTTGTGTGACGCCATAAATATTTATTTAGAAACGTTCGCCAAGCGGATAAGGGCATCACTTATATTCAAATGCCACCTAAATAACCGGTTTAGTTATTTTTTTTATTCCGCTACATGTGAGCCTTTGGCGTATACTTTTTTTTAATTTCTGACGTCGAGAAATAAAATCTCAGCGCATGTGATTGTAAATTATCTGTTTTCCATGAAGGAGTGTTCAGTACCATTCTGGAATTAGGAAATCGGCGGTGTCAATCCCCGTGCCCCGGAGACCACGGTAGGCCGTCGTTAAAGCCCACCATCCCGCATTGGAGCAGGGTGGTGGGTCCATGCTCTAAAACCGCCTAGTTGGGGGACGTTAATAGAATGATGATGATGAGGGTGAAAATTATTTTATAACAATGCCAGTTCTGATAGTTCTTTAACTCTATGTAACGAAAACAAATAGTATATAGTAAACGGCCGATTGGCGCAGTGGGCAGCGATCCTGCTTTCTGAGTCCAAGGCCGTGGGTTCGATTCCCACAACTGGACAATATTTGTGTGATGAACATGAATGTTTTTCAGTGTCTGGGTGTTTATCTATATATTATAAGTAATTATTATATATTATTCATAAAAATTATTCATTAGTTATCTTAGTACCCATAACACAAGCTACGCTTACTTTGGGACTAGATGGCGATGTGTGTATTGTCGTAGTATATTTATATTTATTATTATTTACGTTTTATTATTAACTAACTTGAGATTATTGTAATAGGAATTTAAATTTGTTAGTGTAGATGCTTTAATTTAGTGCATTATTTTATGTATTGTAATTGTGTTTATAAATAAATTAATAACAATATGCAATATCAACAATAATACTAATCTTAAGAGCAATTTATAATTATGGTATTTTATTTATTTTCTAACTTTTCGGTGAGGATGAAAATAATTCTTTAACAAGCCAGTTCTGATAGTTCTTTAACTCTATGTAACAAAAACAAACAATACGTGATATTTAATATTCATATCGTACATTTGCGCTATTGCAAATAATTACGTTTTATTGTGAACTAACTGATGCCCGCGACTTCCTCAGCGTACGTTTTCTGATCAGTGTTTTTTTCCAAGAGTAATGAATTTTGGGGGGTCCATCCCCGTGCCGCGGGGAGCACGTTAAGCCATCAATTCCAATCAAATCAAAACACACTATATTGTACACCAAATACAAAGCATTAGAACAAAAAAAACACAATAAAAACAAAAGATACAATAGGCGGCCTTATCGCTTACAAGCGATCTCTAAGGCAACCTACCAAAGCACTTGAAATTAAGAAGAAGGGTTAGGATGTACACAAAATAATACTTAAATGATAAACATAAATGCCTTTTCATAGAACTAAGTTCTATGAGCACTCGTTTACAGTGCAAGCCATAGCGCTGTGGAATGCGCTCCCAAGCGACATAAGGCAGTCTAAGTCACTTTGTATTTTTAAGAAAGCTGTCAAAAACCACTATAGTTTGCATTGAAGACGACTTGTAATAGTATTTACTGTTGTTAATGTATTTATGATATGTTATAGTATATATTAGTTTATTATTATTTTTTTTTTTAATATATAATATATTATGTATTATTTTATGTGTGTAATCTAGTTTAAGTATTAGTATGTAGTTATTAGAATGTATTTTTTTAATATGCATAACCTGCAGTATGTTATCCTTTTGTTTTTCTAATTCTAAGGTTGCCTGGAAGAGATCGCTAAGGCCGCCTTTTGTATACTTCTTCCGTCTTTGTTTTTTTTATTCTTCTTCTGTATTTTTATTTGTGTGCAAATTGAGAGTATAAATAAATAAATTACTAGAAATTAAATAATAGAAATAAATTAAATTCAGCCTCATCGATGCCACTGCGGTGACAGCGTTGACACCTACGGTCACCATGGACTCTCCTGTTCAACAAGCGCTGGTCGCTTCTCTCGCCATAGCACCATCAATGACATCATCCGACGATCTCTTGCTACCGCTCACGTACCAGCTGTATTAGAACCTAATGGTTTGGCGCGGAGCGATGGCAAGAGACCTGATGGTGTGACGCTCATACCTTGGAGGCTTGGAACGTCACTTCTGTGGGACGTAACTTGTGTTGATACCCTAGCTGCATCACACATCCAGGCCACCACGTCAATGGTAGGTGCGGCTGCTACCAGTGCCGAGCAGGCCAAGAGGCGTAAATATGAAAACCTGGATAGCAGCTTCATTTTTTGCCTTTTGGAGTAGAGACTTTGGGACCGTGTGGTCCGGAGGCAAGAGCCCTTTTCAAAGAATTATCGAAAAGGGTTATCGAGTCTACCGGTGATCCTAGAGCGGGCAGTTACCTTGGCCAACGAATTAGTTTGGCCATCCAAAGGGGCAATGCTGCGAGCATCTTAGGAACTCTGCCTCGCTGCGGTGGTTTCGAGGACGTTTTAGATTTAATTTAGTTTTAAATAGTTTATTTTAGGTTATATTTGTAAAACAATTATTTTAAAGAATAATATAAATATATACCAATATACAATATACACCTGCGATTAGTATTATATAAGCCTGAACAAAATAACAAGCATAAATTAATAAGCGCAAGTATAAAATAATCCAATACCATCCAAGATGAAGATCTGTGTTAATTGCTGTGCGTTAGTGATTGTGAAATACCAAGTGTAACTATAGTATGCAACCAGCGGACCCTCGCGACTTCGTCTGCGTATGAGTCAATCAAAAAGCGAGAATAGATCTTATACTAACATCATAATCATCGTAGCTAGATATGTACCCTCTATTATTTTACGTGGTATATTGAGTTAGTAAGTTATCATAATTTTAGTCGATACATCCATACGTACATCCATCCACACATCCGTACTCACAAGCTTTCGCATTTATAATATTAGTACGAAACGATGATACACACGCATTCGATCGTTGTTATGCCTTGCGATTTGCTGTTATTTATGAAGAGTTATGTCCTTTATCTCCGACAATATATATCAGATCCTTTTTAAAATAAGACGACGCATGCTTGATAGTATGAACTTTCGATAAAAAAAAGAATTGTTAAAATCGGTTCAAATTAAACGGAGCTATGAAGTAAAATTGATACAAATTTATATCCCATTTCCTGGAGGAAACTTAATGTTTATCGGGATAAAAACTATCCTATATGTTGACCCGGAATATCAGCTACCACTATACCAAATTTTATTTAAATCCGTTCAGTAGTTTTCACGTTATGCCCGGACAGACAGACAGACAAAAACTAATTAAAATTCTGTTTAGACTCACTATTTATTATAAAGCATCCCCCGGTCAAAATTTTCAAAATATATTAAATGTACAGAAATCGTTCAGGTCCAGTTTTATTATAATTATAGATATAGATTAAACCCTTTGAATCAGTTTATCGTGTTTTATCTGCTCGAGTACCCGCCATGTCACCAGATCATGATGGAAGAACGAGACATACGGACAAACACACTGCAAAACATTCATGTTCATCGCACACTTTTTCTGGAATAGTTCACAGCCTTGGGCTCGGAAAGCAAGGTTTCTGCCCACTCGGCCGTAAATTTCAATTCACTTATATCAATATATCTTCAATTTCTGCAAGTGTAAGGAGACTGGATCAACAAAACTCCGTTGTTTGCATCCACCATTCAATCCTTTTCTTTTTCGTCACCACGACACACCCCGTTCTTGATGCCCGCGCTGACTCGAACCACTTTTCCCTTTTGTTTTTCAACTAATCACTTTTCATTTCCTTTTAAATTTTCCAATAAACGTCGGTGGATCGCTTTTAATCTCACGCAAAATAAAACCTCACACAAGTATAAGATATTATTCCGACAAAGCAGATACTTCCGAACATTTTTTTTATTTTGTAGTCAGGGGCGTTCATTAAATACGTGAGATGTTTGAGGGGGGGAAGGGGACGATTCAAATCTCATCAAAAAAAAGCTTGGGTGTAAATTATTGCTCTAACCAGATTGCTCATAATTTAAAATGACATTGTGAGATGGTGATAACAAAAAAACACCCGGCTAAGTTTGTTGTGGGCTTCTTCTTAGACCAGGACGCGTTTGGAACCCTCGTAGCTTTAGTTTTAAGTGTACGAATGTGGTTATCGCCATCATCTCACTACCGTGTCTTATGTATGCATAAAAAGTGCCACCAATTACTTGAATGAAGATATTTTTGACTCTGACATCTAATCTTACGCAATTTTTTTGTGAAATTTTAATTACACTAATAATTAAACTCTCAGCAATATTGATTACTAGTCTTAACTAGTCGTAAATGAAAGTTCGAAGCATTTTTTTTTTTGTTACAATAACAATCCAACGCTTTTACGTAAGAAACCCACATTTTAAAAACTCTCACGTGAGATTGGGGGATGGAGGTTGAATAAAATCTCACGGCATCTCACCAGGGGGCAGGACTCACGTAATTTATGGACTCATGCCTTTTGTCACTAGATGGCACTCTTTCGATAAATTGAGTAAATAAAGGTCAAAGTGGCATGTCCATTGTAAGTAGAAGAACCGTCAAATTAACGAATTTAAGATTAGATTCGATTGAACGAGGGGCGAAATGACCCCCAAGTCTTTTCCAGTTATCCCGAATGGGGTTCGAACGACACCTGTCAATTACAGGTCGGGTTAAATGGGGCCAAATAACCGCTTTTGTAAGGTTTGATTTTCTGTCGTTACCTAAAAGGCAGCATTTCATCGAACGTAGGTGAGTAAAAAATGAATTTTAAAAAAATGTGTGTGTACTTATGTACACGCGTTAGAAGTTAAATTCCTTTGGCGTAACGAGATAAAAACTTAAAATCTTTTCAAAAATTTCATCTTTCGCATTATTCTACGTTTGTAGAGAAAGGTATTTCAATACATTGAAAGTTTATTTAAATATCACAAAAAAGAAATCTATTAAATTAAAGAAATTGACATAATAAACATAATAAAATTCGGAATACTAATAGACTCATTATCGGACAACCAACATTAAAATTTGAGATTTCTGTACAATTGAATGCGCCCGCAGATTTTGACAATTAAAAGTGTACACTGTCAAACCTTATAGCTAACTTCAGGGTGTCGGTTTTTTGTGACGGTGTGCGCGCGCATCACAAATTTACTCTTCTTCTCCCTAACGCGCCACGCGCCTTCTTACTTTCTCCCTAACGCGCCAAAAGATGTATAACTTCAAAAATACGTTTCATCGTCATCACACATCACCCACTACCGGCCCAGAAGGGGTTAAGGACGTTGTCCACCACGCTGGCCCATTACGGATTGGTGGACTCTTGAATACCGCATCAATTATACTTTGATTTCTCGTTGTGCTAATATTGCGTTGATTGTACATCATCATCATAATTTCAACCAATCGACGTCCACTGCTGGATAAAGGTCTTTTGTAGGGAGTTCCACAATACACGGTCCTGGGCTGTTGCCTCCAGCGGCTACCAGCGACTCGCCTGATGTCATCTGTCCACCTCGTTGGGGGCCGACCTACGCTGCGCTTACCGGTGCGGGGTCGCTATTCCAGCACCTACGATGCTGACAATCTGAAATTTTGAATAAAGAATTTGATTTTACTTGTACAATCTTTTTTTTATAAGTATTGAAAAGATTGTAAGTCAAAATTCAATTATTTCAAGCAGGCCTAATATAAGCACTTTTGAAACGTCAAGTCTGTCTGTGTGTAGTGACTCTACCACCGGTTCGGAAGGCAGATTCTACCGAGAAGAAGCCGGCAAGAAACTCAGCAATTGCTCTTTTCCAACATCAACCATTTACATTTTAACATTCATTTTTCTATCTTGTGAGAGATGAAAGCGGATATGCTTCCAAGCAACCTGGTCATTAAGAAATTCATCAATTGTATAGTAACCTCGCTGTAATAAATGTGTCTTAACATATTCTTTAAACTTATGCATTGGTAGGTCCAAAATTACCTTAGGAATCATATTATAAAAGCATAGCAATGCAAGCAAAATGTACAAAGTAAAATCAAATTCTCTATTCAAAAATTCAAATAGCTGCGTTTCGAAACGGTGCCGCGATTCCAGAGATTATAACTCATCTAAAAATATGCGTACCACGCTAAAAGAAGTTTACACTTTTGTTGGCAGTCCCGGAGTGTAAACCGGTATTTTTTCATTCCCTGTATAGCTCCTTTAAGTTTGGATTAATAATAGATTATTTCACTCATTTCCTCGGGAAGGCTCCGTCTGTCATTTCGCTGTAATCTGAGCTATTTAATAAAAACCTTTTTATCGTTTATGTCGGCATTTAGACGAGTGATTCCCGCCGTTACTGGCAAGTCGTAAATATAAAGACGAGGTGCTTCATTAAGCCCAAACTTTGGCGATAAAGAACTCTTTATAATATTACTAGCTGCGCCACGCGGTTTCACCCGCCGTCATAATTTATTTTTGTCATAATTGTTTAAAGCTTTTTTTAAAAAGTACATAAATAAATTCACCATCATGTCAACCAATTGATGTCCACTGCTGGACATAGGTCTTTTGTAGGGAGTTCCACAATGCACGGTCCTGGGCCGCTTGCCTCCAGCGGCTCCCAGCGAATCGCCTGATGTCATCCGTCCACCTCGTTGGCGGCTGACCAACGCAGCGTTTACCTGTGCGGGGTCGCCATTCCAGCACGTAAATAAATTATAGAAATAAAATTATAATATTCACAAGAATGTAGGTACACTGAGTTTTGGTGGATATCAAAAAGTTCCAATAACATTCTACCAGTCAGTGCATAAATATTTCACTAGCAAAATAGTTAGAAGACGTTACCTAATAATTTATCATTATTATATAGTCTCTGTCTTATAATTTAGTGTCAGTAAAATTAATAACCGGCTAAAATCAAGTATAAGTACCTAAATGTAATAAAGAAGTGTTAGCATTGAATAATGAACTGTCGTGATTAAAGTTTTTAAACTAAGATTCTCGTGGTTAATCAACATTTCTTAAATATAGTGAAAGCTCAGAAGGGTAATCTGGAATGATACTCTGATAAAATTTCATTAAATCATTTTATTATTTATCTCCTATTTAACACACATTAATCACATTAATTATTCACAGTAATATATTTTATGTCCACGTCCGCACGTGACCAAAGCCGAGAATAGACTGCCGTCCGCCTCAACCATTCAATGCCAATAAGTCTTATCAGTATGTACCTATTATGGAGGGTAGAGGTTAGGAGAGTCATCTGTGTATATGAAAAAGTGTCGTCAAAATGTATTAAATTAGGATGGCGCCACATTTGCATCAGGGTAACTCTTAAAAGAAGCGCCAAATATAAATATTGTTAGAGTAGGCTTGAAAAATAAACAAGGAAGTATGGAGATACAAGGAAGTAAGGTTATATTTACCACAATATTTTGTACAACGTAAGTTGTTGAAATTCTCAATAATTAACTACTTTAGTCGATAATGACATTACATTTTTTAACTCGGCATACTTCAATTCATCTACGATTGCTACATTCATACCATACCCTGTGCATCCACCAGCGCCATTGTGGAGGATTTTTGAACTGTTATTTAGAGCAACAACTGGACACTTTTTCAACTTTTCTCCCATATAAGATGACTCTCCTTACCTCTACCCTCCATAGTACCTATACACAAATCGGTATCGCTACCTGTCAATGTACGTCGTACGTTTTTTTTTAATTAAGTATTTATAGTAGCGTATTTGTATGTTTATATGTTTGTATATATGTATGGAATATATTTTATATTTTTGTACATATCTTCAATATGTTATGTTTAGTATATACTATGTTTTATGTTTTGTTTTTTTTTTTTTTTATGTTAATTTAGTTTTAAGTCCTAATATTTAATTTTGTTTGTTGTACCACCTACTTATTTCTTATAACATTTTCTTGTATGTCTTTGGTTGCCTGGAAGAGATCGCTATTTAGCGATAAGGCCGCCAAATTGTACGTTCTACCTTATTGTGCTGTTGTATTTGTATCTCTGTAAATTTTCTCTGTGGTGTACAATAAAAGTGTATTCATTCATTCATTCATTCATACGTCATGAAACGTATGCAACAGGGGTATATTGACATGGTTACACTTATTATTTCATGAGGTACATTGACAGACACTAATCATATTTGAAATTGCTAACAATAGTTCAACGGGTACATACCACGATAATATTTTTGCATTTGCTCTTAAATGCATTTTGACTTATATGGTAATTATTGTCTAGTGACATATATACTTTTTGACAGGTTATAGAGAACGCCTCGGTCCGCTCCGCTCGGCTCTGAGTGGTTCTATAACTTTCTACCAAACCTAACCTAGTTTTTTAAATGCATTTACACAAACGCACAATAATAATTAATAAATTTTTTTTTATATCGCCTGTATGCGGGGTAATTCGACGTCTTGATGCGACAATGACTTTAACTTTTATTTAAAGTTACGTTTTTTAAACCAATATAACCTCAATTTTTTTTTTCATTGTTGATATTCATAAAAACTACGCATTTCCACAGAAAAAGAAAAGCAGTTTGCTATGAAAAGTCACTTTCACCTTTCTATCGATGAGACACCTCAAAACAATAAAATTCATTTTCGCAAAGGTTTTACGTTATTATTGAATTTCATTATCAAAAATTTTCATTTTCGATTTTCTCAAAAACTACGCATTTGCTCGGAAAAAGAAAAACAGTTTGTTTGTGTCTGTCCTCTATCGAATGCACATCTCATTTTAATGAAATTCAGGGCGCACGATATAAAAACCAACCCAAGTAATGTTTCGTTTCCCATAATTAGTTCTCGGTTGGCGTAGGATTATATTGAGGCACTTCTCAAGTGTTGCTATCAAGTATAAATAAATAAGTAATAAAATAAATAAACCAGCATGCCTTATAGTTCTCCGTGATATTCCCGAAGGCTTTTGCTTTTTCGGAAGGACACTTGCCGATAACCACCTAAGGGGTTGCTACGGCGTCACCGGGGGAGTGGGGCGAGCGCGAAAGCTCGCCATGAGAAGAGCCCCAGGGCTCGACGACATCGGGGGGAGTATGGGAGACGTCGACCCGAGGGTGCCTCCTGCGAGGACTCGGACCTCGGCTCGGTTCGACGTTAATCTGACTGTTGGTGGACTTTTGGACTAATCATTGTTTAGTCCGAACGCCCCCGTGACCGTGGTAAGGATCCACGTCCGGATGACGTCAGAAATCGGGGCCCTCGTCTTCGCCGGCGAAGACGCTGTGAATGTTGCGTGTGTGTGTGTTGTTGGGACACGTTGTCGGTAGTTATTTTGTCGTCAGGGTCGTCAAGGACATGCTTCGGACGTCGCCGCTTTGGTTCGACGTCGGGGACGGGGGTATAAGTGGACGCCTCGACCACTAGGGGGTTGGGGTGTCGGACTGCATTTTCAAAGTAGGTCTTTGATAATGTTTTCATGTACTGGGCTATGGTGGGAAGATCGAGGTCTCGGTGGAGATCTACGTTGCGCATGTACCACGGACTGTCCGTGGTCATACGCATAAATTTGTTCTGCAGGACTTGAAAGCTCCTGTAAGAGCTGTGAGGGCGATGGGCGAATACGACGCTGGCGTATGTCATAATGGGACGTATGCACGTTTTATACAAGGTTACCTTGTGACGGAGGGATAATTTGCTTTTGCGGCAAATCATCGGATAGAGACGACCCATCACATACGCAGCCTTGTTGCGGGCCTTGCGAATGTGTGCGGTGAAGCTCATTCTATGATCGAACGTTACTCCCAGGTATTTGGCCTTGTCTTGCCAGGGTATGGGACGCCCGTAGAGGGTGACCTCTGCGGGGTTTACCGTGAAGCGGCCTCTCGGTTTGCCCGTGAAGAGCACCGCTGCGCTCTTCTCGGGGTTAACCTCGATCCTCCAGAGGCGGAACCACTTGCCCAGCAGGTGGAGCGCCTTTTGGAGTCGACTTGCAATGTTGCTCTTTTTGGGATCGGTCGCAAAGAGAGCGGTATCGTCGGCGAATTGGGCCAGTTTGACCGTCGCCGGTAGGTCGCGGGGAATGTCGCTCGTGAAGAGCGCGTATAGAAGTGGGGAGAGCGCGGAGCCCTGAGGGACTCCCGCTCGTATGGGTCTAGGGGAAGAGAGCGTACCGTCTAGACGATAGCGAAATGTGCGATCGGTGAGATACGCTCGCAGCAAACGAACGAGACTAGCTGGCACGCCCAGATGGTGCAGCTTGTACAACAAGCCGGCGTGCCAGACCCTGTCGAAGGCCTTGGCAATGTCTAAGAACACGGCCCCAGTGGGGCTCATGTGTCTGTATCGATTGAATCCTGCCAGTATGTGCTCCGTGAGGCGGTGCGCTTGGTGGACGCAAGAGTGCTTGGCTCGAAAGCCGAATTGCTCGTCGTTAAGGAGGTTTTTCTCCTCTACGACTGCCTTCAGTCTGTGTAATATTACCCTCTCATACACCTTTGCTAAGGTGTTGAGGAGGCTTATAGGGCGATAACTGGAGGGAAGGTCGCGGGGTTTGCCCGACTTGTGGATACCTATGACTGTTGCTTCCTTCCACTGGTTGGGGAAGTAGCAGTTTGCCAAGAATACATTAAAAATTACCACTAGTAGGTTGATAATTTGTCCTGGGAGTAACTTTAGGGTTTTATTGGTAATGCCGTCGGGGCCTGGGGCTTTCTTAGAGTGGAAACCCTTGATAATAGTATGAACTTCATCGCAGGTCGTCGGGGCGAGAGGTTCACCATCGGGAGGGGTCGAGAGGATTGTTGCGAGTTCGCTTTCGACTCGCAAGACGTGGGGCCTATCAATGGATACGGTGCTCGGAGAGCATTGGGATTCGAGGCAGTCAGCCATGCATTCAGCCTTATCGATATCTTCAAAGGCGGGCGGAAGGTCGGGCCGTGCTAACGGGGGGAGGGCGGGAGCGCGGGTCATTTTGAGAGCCTTCGCCAGTTTGTAGAACGCACTACGCGATGGCGAGAGCTCCCCCAAGAACCTGTCCCATTGTCCGTGTCGGAGTGCGGTAATGATAGACACTACCTTCCTCTGGGCTCTCCAGAGTTCTAACCGATTCTGTCGTGTCGGATATTTGTCATGCTCCCTATGGGCCCTATTCTTGTTTGTGATTAGCTCTCGCGCGTCCTCCGTGAGTACCATGCGGTAAAATCCGCACGGCATCTCGCGGGAGCATTCGCTCGTAGCGTCACAAACGTGGTTGGTCAGGTGCAGTGAGGCTGCCTGGGCTTGCTCTAATGTCTCTACGACGTCAGGAATTTTAGAGAGGTGCACAGAGTCCTTCGCTTCGAGTAGCCCGGAGAGCTTCTTGAAGTCGATGACTTTACGGGTCGGGAGGATCGCGGGGCCTACGGGGCCTAGCTGTAGTTTGACAGGTCTGTGATCCGAATATAGCTCGGATAGCACTTCCACAGAGTTCACCTGAAGGGTGATATTCTTGAGGAGCGCTATGTCGAGTATGTCCGGTCGGTCGATCGAACTATCCGACATCGGGAAGCGAGTCGGCGAGTCTGGGGCAACTACGATAAAGTTGAGGTCGGGTCGTCTGACAAGTATGTTAAGTTGTCGTCCGTGCGCGTTAGTGGAGCGGGACCAGTCGGTGTGCTTAGCGTTGAAGTCGCCAGCCAAAATGACAGAGTCACCTAAGGAGAGGAGAGCGAGTAAGTCACTCTCTAAAAAGGTTTTGTTCGGTGAGAGATAAACGGATGCTAGTATGATCGACGGATGGCCGGTCATACCCACCTGACATACGGAGGCTTCCATGTTGGTAAGCTGTGGAGGATCGAGAGGAGTGCAGTGAAGAGCCCTTCTGTAATAGATCGCGGTACCACCCAACCGGTTGGTGGTCCGATCATTTCTAATTAAGTTATAATTTCCAACTTTGGGATCGCTTCTACTAGGTTTTAAGAAGGTCTCTTGCACTAGGAAGATATCGATTTGTTGTGCACATATAAATTCACGGATTTTATGCATTTGATCGATAATGCCGTTTGCATTAAAGAAGCTGACTGCCAGGGAGTGTGGTTTTACCCTACCTTTATATGTACTACCCATTAACGGATTGCTTTTTGGATAGTCCCGATGGTTGTTAGGAGGCTAGAGTGCTCACGCATAGCCTGGTTGAGGGAGACCTTTGCCTTTGCAAAGAATACTTTTACCTCGTTCATGTCAACCGCAGACACGAGGTACTGGATGAAGTCCAGGGGGTCCATATCCGGAGATAGGTGCATGGGCGAGGGCGCTGAGGCCGGGTGGGCCGCTGCCGGTGCGGTGGCCTGAGGGGCTACCGGCACCGGTGCGGGGGCGGGGGCGGAGGCGCTAGGCGCTCCGTTAAGGGGCTTGGCCCATGCGCTGGTAGCGGGTACCGGCGCTGGGACGAAGCGTTGGGCGGGCTGTGCTGCGGGTCTCCGAGCCGGCGGCGGACCCCTGCGCCGTGTAAACTGCGGCGCCTTTGGGCATCCGCGATAATTCGCGGGGTGCCCTTGGGTGTAGCAGAGTACACAGCTCGGTGGTTCGTCGACGGTCGGGTCCCGTCGGGAGCAATCGGCGGTGCCGTGGTCGCCCAGGCACTTGACGCACCTAGGGCGGGCGAAACAATTCCTTGCGGAATGGCCGTACAGTTGGCATCGGTGGCACTGGCCGACCTTGCCTCTGTTATGGGGCTTCTCGATAGTGAGTCCTGAAAGGTGGCACACTTTTTCGAGATTGTAAATCTCTTTACCTTCGGGGGAAAGTTCTAATAAAACGAGAACCATCTCGTAGACATATTTCGTCCTGGTATTGTACATCCTATGTACCTCCAGGACAGGTAGATTTTGCGACAAAAGGTCGGCTTTTATTACCTCGGAGCTAATCTCCTTCGGTAATCCTTTAATGACGACGCGGAGAATGCGTTCGTCTCTTAGGGCGTAGGTATGAAAACCTATATTATGCTCTCTGAGCATTGAAGTTAGCCGACGGTGGTCGTCGGAGGATAGGCACTGTACTCTAATGCCTATAGCGGTGGATCGGGCACCGGTGAAGCCGATGCCGTTCGCTTCAAGAAGCGGGATGATTTTCATCCATGCGAGCTTGTCGCGGATGAAGAGAGGTGGGATTCTATCCCTGGGTTGGGGTTGCTCCTCCATAGGGGAGTCTTCGGGCTCGTCTTCGTCCGCAGGGGAAGCCTGGGACGCTGCGCGAGGCGCTGCGCGGGGCGCTTGGGACTGGGTCTTAGTTGGGCGGTCCGTTACCACTTTCTTTGGCGGGTTCGCCTTGGATTTGGAAGCCTTAAGCTTCCGCTTTTTAGCACCGACGACGGTGAAGCCGTCGTCGGTCTCGGATGATGCCGGGGAGGTAGATTCTTCGATCGCTATCGCAGGGATAGCGACCGGGTCGTCGGTAATCGGCTCTGCGGGAGCCGGGGATTGCGGGCTGTCCGTGAACACTCTAGGCCTAACAGTCCTAAAGCGGTTTAGGTAACCCGCGTTATTCTCCTGGAGGTCCTTTAAGACGGCCTCCAGATTAAGGTCGGAGTCGGCGAGGGCCATGGCGGCCCCCGGGGTAGCGGTTGACCTCCCTGCCATGCAGGGAGGTGTGTGCCTAAAAAAGGGTGTGGCCCTATGGGGCCTCGCCTTTAGGTGACGAGGGTGTTAAACTACGCTAATAATAACACGTGTACTTACAGGAATCCTAGACCCTAGAACTACACTGCACTACCACAACGCAGAAACGGACACTGATTTCCACTGACACTTTCACCTCGAGCAATCGGTTGCGAGACAGACATCCGTACGGGACGGATGCGCGAGTCGGAATACATTCCCGAAGGCGTGTGAAGCCCACCAATCCGCACTGGGCCGGCGTGATGGTAGTCCAAACCCTTCACATTGTGGGAGGAGAACCGTGCCCTGTATTGGGCCCGTAATAGGTTCTAGAGATGAGATGATTAAAGTCGACACATAATTCCTTTATTGTGTTTATTGCATGCCACATATTTTTGCGAATGTTTAAGATTACGAAAATCATTTGAAAACCACGTTCCCTTTACCTCCCTTATTTATGATGGCGGACGAAAAAAAAAAATGGCGGCCGGAAAGGTATAAATTAAAGGTCACTGCTAAAACGTTGGGAGCGCTGAAATCGAATTTTAAATTTATGTTTTGATATTCAATATTCATTTTTAGTCTGTAATCAACAGCTTTTTATGTTTATACCACGATAATGTTTTTGGATTTGTCGATATTTAAGACTGCGTAGGCACGAGATGTCAAGTTGGATGTCACGGGCAGAATCTGACTATCCGCTATCGTGTTCTTTTTGTCGGTATTTTACGAACTGTTCGACACACTACACTGACAACGTCACTTTAAAATTGAGAAGCTGTACGATGCTTTCTTAGTTGGCATAATTCTACACATTTGCTAATTTAAAACCGTCCTCACGATTGAAGTTTCTGTGCTTCCGAATTTCAATCGCTTCACGAACTAGTCTTGGAGTATAGTGCGTGCGAGTTATGCTCGAACATACAGAAACAAAACCGGACCTACCAATGCATAAGTTTAAAGAATGTGTTAAAACACATTTATTACAGCGAGGTTATTATACAATTGATGAGTTTCTTAATGACAAGGTTGCTTGGAAGCATCCGGCTCCGCTTTCATCTCTCACAAGATAGAAAAATGAATGTTAAAATATAAAATGTAAATTTTTGATGTTGGAAAAGAGCAACTGCTGAGTTTCTTGCCGGCTTCTTCTCGGTAGAATCTGCCTTCCGAACCGGTGGTAGAGTCACTACACACGGACAGACTTGACGTTTCAAAAGTGCTTGTATTAGGCCTACTTGAAATAAATGAATTTTGAATACAAATTCACCGATGTGTCAACACTGGCTGTGAATCAAATATAATTTTAATTAAATAAATTTGACGGCCGACTGGCGCAGTGGGCAGCGACCCTGCTTTCTGAGTCCAAGGCCGGTTCGATTCCAGCAACTGGAAAATGTTTGTGTGATGAGCATAAGTGTTTTTTAGTGTCTGGGTGTTTATCTGTATATTATAAGTATTTATGTATATTATCCATAAAAATATTCATCAGTCGTCGTCGTACCCATAACACAAGCTACGCTTACTTTGGGGCTAGAAGTCGATGTGTGTATTGTCGTAGTATATATAAAAAAATAATAATAATAATTATTTCTTCAAAACTAAATAACTTTATTAGTTAAATAAGAATTATCATCAAATTTGTTTAAATGCTAAACAATTTAATTGAAATATTCGGTATCATATAGTTATCCAAAGTTTTTAAAAATACTGTTAAACTGAAACAGCAGCAGACAGCAGGCGAAGTATTGTAGACGTGGTAATAAATTAGTATGGCCCAAAGTAAACTTCACTTTATATAAAAGAAATGTTTATTGTATGGCAATAACAATTTAAAACAAATTACCAAATACTTTAATTGACATACCTCTGCCTCAATTTAGGATTAAAATAATTGAATGGCTTATGCTTCGTCAGTTTTATTCCATAGACGAATATCTAAAACTAAAGGTTTAAATAATGGTGTTTCTAGGTTTATATTTTGGTTTACTTTATATTATTTAATTTTAGTTGCTATTGTTATTTAATTTCACAGCTTTGATACCTTAATTTTCTGACATTTTGTATAAAATGGAAAATAATTTTATAATTAAGGTGTTGTTAAAGTTAAAGTCAAAGTCAAAAATATCTTCATTCAAGTAAGGACCATAGGTGGCACTTTTGATGAGTACATAAGAATTACACGGTAGTGAGATGATGGCGATAACCACATTCGTAAACTTAAAACTAAAGCTACGAGAGTTCCAAACGCGTTCTGGTCTAAGAAGAAGCCCACAACAAACTTATTCATATAATATAATTTGCATGCCACAGAATGGTAGATTGTATGACGTAACTTGTTAGGTTTTATTATAAGATCAAATTTGTTAACCACGCAAATAAAGATTTGAATTTGTTTTTTTTTTTCTGATAAGGTAATTTAATTATCATTTAAATTTAAATGGCAATATATATATAACCTAAAATAAACTATTTAAAACTAAATAAAATCTAAAACGTCCTCGAAACCACCGCAGCGAAACATAGTTCCTAAGATTTAAGATTTGAATTTGAACTTTTACTTGCAGATCGCATAAGCTGAAGTCTTTCTGGCTGAGCATCTCGGAGGAACCTCTACCAGTGCTGGACTTCCTCTCCGCCGCGCTGCTGTCCGCGGAGTACGAGCGAGCGTTGGCTCGAGCGTTGGCCATGCCGGAATGCAGACTGATCCCTTTCTTCGGCGCCTTTTTAAGGGAACTAAGGTAAAAATGTAGCTAAGAAGCTAAAAGAGCAACCTGCTGTGTTTCTTCCGGCCTATTCTCAGTGGAATCTGCCTGCCGAACCGGTGGTAGACTCACTACAAACAGACTGACTTGACATTTCAAAAGGGCTCATAAACTAGGCCTACTTGAAATAAATGATTTTTTAAGGTAATAACGTAGCTAGTGGTGACACTATGTACGAGTAGCTAAAAGAGCAATCTGCTGTGTTTCTTGCTGGCTCTTCTCAGTGGAATCTGTCATCTGAACCGGTGGTAGAGTCACTACAAACAGACTGAGTTGACGTTTCAAAAGGGCTCATAAACTAGGCCTACTTGAAATAAATGATTTTTTAAGGTAATAACGTAGCTAGTGGTGACACTATGTACGAGTAGCTAAAAGAGCAATCTGCTGTGTTTCTTGCCGGCTCTTCTCAGTGGAATCTGTCATCTGAACCGGTGGTAGAGTCACTACAAACAGACTGACTTGACGTTTCAAAAGTGCTTATAAACTAGGCCTACTTGAATAAATGAATTTTGAATTTTGAATTTTTTATTTTTAGGGTAAGAATGTAGCTAGTGGTGACACTATGTAGCTAGAAGAGCAATCTGCTGTGTTTCTTGCCGGCTCTTCTCAGTGGAATCTGCCTTTCGAACCGGTGGTAGAGTCACTACAAAAAGACTAACTTGAAGTTTTAAAGTGCTTATAAACTAGGTCTACTTGAAATAAATGAATTTTGAATTTTGAATTAGAATTTTTATGGTAAGAATGTAGCCAGTGGTGACGCTAAGGTAAGAATGTAGCTAGTGGTGACGGTAAACCAGAATACACCACCTCTCCTCATCCCGCGGGACTCTGGGGCGGTACTTCCATGGAAGCCGAAAAGCCGAGCTTTATCATGATTATCATCACATCAACCTGTTACCCCCACTACAGAGCACGGGTCTCCTCCCACAATGAGAAGGGTTTAAGGCTGTAGTCCACCACGCTGGCCCAGTGCAGATTGGCGGACTCCACACACCTTATTGTGCAGAACTTTCAGGTATGCAGGTTTCCTCACGATGTTTTCCTTCACCGTTTAAGCAAGTGATATTTTAATTACATAAAAAACGCACATAACTTAGAGGTGCGTGCTGGAATTCGAACTCGGCCCCCCGAAAATGAAGTCAAGCTCCTACCCAATGCGCTATTATATATCTTTTAAATTGTAATCGACTTTTCCGAAATGCAATTGCAATGAGGGAATAAACAGAATGTTTTAAGTTTTGCTCAATAATGTATGGACAAAGAGTATACAAGCTATAAGTTACTCTACCTTTTGAAAACCTCCCGGCTACCATCAACGGTGAGGGATGTGAATTTAAGTAGGACGCCCCGGGAAATTTGGGAATTTATAATTTCCGAATTTTCTCTGGTCTGGTCTGGTGGTCACGGCTTTGGCCGTGACTAGTTACCACCCCACCGACAAAGACGTGCCGCTAAGCGATGTCGCGTAGAAACCGATTAGGGGTACGCCTACCATACTCCCTAACAGGTTAGCCCGCTACCATCTTAGACTGCATCATCATATTGTAGTGGAATAAAAAAATTTAAAAAACTAGCAGGTAGACTCTGTGGTACCGGCCGATAGAGTGACATTATGATGACTTTATATATTTTTTGGGTACCTACCGGTGACTGAAGAAGATAAAAATTAAAGAGACCAGAATTAACAGAATAAAATAATAAATAAATATACTAAGACAATACACACATCGCCATCTAGCCCCAAAGTAAGCGTAGCCTGTGTTATGGATACTAAGATGACTGATGAATATTTAATACTTATAGTATATAGATAAACACCCAGACACTGAAAACCATTCATGTTCATCACGCAAATATTTACCAGCTGTGGGAATCGAACCCACGGCCTCGGACTCGGAAGCAGGGTCGCTGCCCACTGCGCCATTCGGCCTTCAAAAAGAAACAGAACAGCAAACCTTGGGGTGTTTTTATTTCTGTTTTTGCATTTGAAACATACACGAAAAAGTACTCTTTTTAAATCATTTCACACACACTACCATGTGTTTGACCCAACACGTATAAATTCTGTTTAGTAATCATTTTTATGATTAAAATTTGTTTACAAAAATAACAGTCCTTGGCGAAGTCCGTAACTAAACAAGTATAGTCTCTGTTCAAACTTATAATTTTGTTTAATTATGGTCGATATCGACCATTAGGCGACTACTAGTTTTCATAAATGCACGTGGAAAACAAAACAATCGCAAAAGAAAAATTTCTCACCATAAACTCGTAGGGAATTTACGAAATTAGACCGGTAGCTTCGCAGCGACGGAATACCTCGCCCGGACGAAAGAATCTTTGATATCCGATGCTGGCGCGACTGGCTATAGAAAGTTGGGTATGCGAGTTGACGCCCCGCAAGTGGCCTGGGAAAGCTTATTGTAATACAAAAGCTGTTTTCTTCTACTCCGCTCGCAAAATTAGTTCGGTAGCTAAATTCAGTTCGGCTGGGATTCGAACTCGGTCCCCGAAAGTGAAGTCGACTTCCTACCCAATGCGCTATCACCGCCCACCCAATAGGCTATCATACAGTGGCGAACATGAAGAAAATCTCCAGTACGAATTATAAAAAACTATTTGTTTTCTTTTTAGTTTTCCTAATCCTAAGGTTGCCTGGCAGAGATCGCTACTTAGCGATAAGGCCGCCTTTTGTATCCTGCTTCATTCTTCATGTGTTTGTTCTTTTTTTTGTCTCGTTTTTCTGAGTGGTGTACAAATAAAGAGTATAAATAAAATAAATAAAAAAATAAAAAACTGAGACAGTCATTGTAAGAGTTATGAAAAGCCATTTTTCTTCATTTTATATCATCGACGGCCGATTGGCGTAGTGGGCCGCGACCCTGCTTGCTGAGCCAAGGCCGTGAGTTCGATTCCCACAACTGGACAATGTTTGTGTGATGATCATGAATGTATTTCAGTGTCTGGGTGTTTATCTATATATTATAAGTATTTATGTATATTATTCATATAATTATTCATCAGTCATCTTAGTACCCATAACACAAGCTATGCTTACTTTGGGGCTAGATGGCGATGTGTGTATTGTCCTAGTATATTTATTTATTTATTAAAAAAAAAAAAAAAAACTGCATGCCCTGTGCATACCCTCAATGCACGCCACTGTTATCATATATCTGAGATTGTATTCGACTTTTCCGAAATGCATTCAATGAGGAAATAAACAGAATATTTTAAGTTCTGCTCAATAATGTATGGACAAAGAGTATACGATCTCTTCGTTACGTTTTTGACGACCTCCCTGGCGCAATGCTGGGCGCTGTGAATATATGTTGGGGGCCCCGGGTTCGATTCCCGGGTGTGCGAGTTCTTCTTCTTCTTCTTCTTCTGGGCATTTTCCGCACGTAAGCGCTTCGCTTGTTGTACGTGAAATTTCCCATTGTTTCTCGCTACTCCAGCCATCCAAGCTCGTTCCAGAATCCCAGCATGCCGCCCAGGTTGCTGAGGACTTCTGGGATAGTGGCTGGTGATCCCAGGTAGATCTCGCGTTGCTCTGTCACGCCCGTGCACTCCAGCATCACGTGCGTAGGTGTTTCATTCTTCTCCATGCATGCTCTGCAAAGAGGGCTGTCGGTGACACCTATAATGGAAAGATGTCTGTTTAAGGAGCTATGTCCTGTTATGAGTCCCACCACCTTCCTAAGTTTGGGTGTGCGAGTTTTGGGAATTTATAATTTCCGAATTTTCCCTGGTCTCTTGGAGGGTTAGGCCGTGGTTAGTTACCACCATACCGACAAAGTCGTGCTAAGCGATTAAGCTTTCCCGTACGATGTCGCGTAGAAATCGATTAGGAATATGGCTTAAATATAACTGCCATACTCCCTAACAGGTTAGCCCGTAGTCGAGGGAAAAATCCATCTATTGTATAATAACCTCGATGCAGGTATTATTTAAACCCAATGGGTATACGCAAGGGGGGAGTTCAGCGAACACACAGACAGATCACACTTCAAACTTATAGCACACTAGTTTTTGCGTCGGGACTTAAAATACAGTGTGTATATGACGGAGTTATCCCCGAGCTTACATAGTCGGGTAAAAAGGAGGTAGAACAAGTCGCGAACTACTGCCTGTATACCGTTAATACGTTCGGGAAATACGATGCCACACACACACACACACAGACACACACACACACACACATACCAAACACGTCAAACTTATAACAGCCTGTAGTTTTTGCCTCGGGACTACATATACAGACTGCAGTCTGTATATGACGGAGTTATCCCGGAACATACATAGTCGGTTAAAGAGGAGGTCGAACAAGTCGCGAACTACTGCCTGTATATCGTTAATAAGTTCGCTAGAGACGCACACACACACACACACATACCAAACACGTCAAACTTATAACACCCTGTAGTTTTTGCCCGAACGTACTTAGTCGGTTAAGAAGGAAGTATGGTAGCGAACTACTGCCTCTATTCGAAAACCGCGTGTCAATGTAACAGAAACCCTGTAATTATCACAACTAAGCAATCCCGCAGCTCATTAATCACACTAAACAACTGTCATTTGATGTTGACGTCAAATATCAGTACTTAATTAACCGGCCAAACCACCCCCACCCCCCCTCTACTAATAAGCTAATGACGGCCTATTGGCGCAGTGCGCAGCGACCCTGCTTGCTGAGTCCGAGGCCGTGGGCTCGAGTTTTTTTTTTTCACTACGACAATACACACATCGCCATCTAGTCCCAAAGTAAGCGTAGCTTGTGTTATGGGTACTAAGATGACTGATGAATAATTTTATGAATAATATACATAAATACTTATAATACACACATATACACCCAGACACTGAAAAACATTCATTAAGTAACAAAACATCGGTTAAGTAGTTTTTGCGTGGAAGCGTAATAAACAAACTTACATTCACATTTATAATATTAAGGATGTTATGTTGGTTTGTGTACGCTTAAAAACTCAAAAAGTTCTGCACCGATCGGGCTGAAATTTTAGCATGACATACGCATCAAGGATTGTTTTTATCTATTTTTCTCAAACATCCAATCACGATGTGCCACAGCGAAGCGTGGCAGGGTACAACTAGTTATTCATAAGAATATTCATCAGTCATCTTAGTACCCATAACACAAGCTACGCTTACTTTGGGGCTAGATGGCGATGTGTGTATTGACGTAGTATATTTACTTACTTCTAACTTATCAGTTTAATCACGTCGCGCGCATGGAATTAAGTAAATATTCAGCCATTATTGTATGCAGTACATTGTGCCCAAAACAAGTGCAAAACGCCCCGCGCACATTTAGCGCTGTGAACTTAAGTAGGAGGTCCCGGGATCGCTTCCCGGAAAGGGTATTTTGTTGAATTTATAATTTATAAATTTTCTCTGGTCTTGTCTGGTGGGAGGCTTTGGCCGTGGCTAGTTAATAATAATAATATATAAATTTATTAACCAAAATTCACAAGTAGACTTAAAACTATTATGGTGTAATCACAAATTCTTACGAATTTTCCCGTACACCATGGTGCCGTCGACAAAAGGTAACATCTAAAGAAATTAATTAACACCCCACCTACTCACTACATCAATCAAGATATTCCATATAAATAAAATTCCCTCAATATAATTAGGTAGATACATCGGAAGTTTAAAATTGGTAGCAGGTAGGCAGGTAGGTACTATAAATTTCTTTTAATATTAACTAACAATCTTATTTAAACCTATATCCTATAACTTTATTAGTAATGTTAACTATTGCTATTTACAAAAAACCTTAAGTGGATAACAAAGAAGGTAGTTTAAAAATGCGGTAAGTTAATGCCACGAACGTCCACCGAGCAACGCAATACAGGATGTTCAGTTGTCGCATATTTTTACCACCCCACCGACAAAGACGTGCGATTTAGTGTTCCGGTGCGATGTTTCGATTAGGGGTATAGCTACCATACTCCCTAACAGGTTAGCCCGCTACCATCTTAGACTGCATCATCACTAACAACCAGTTGGGATTGCAGTCGAGGGCTAACTTGTAATAGAATGATTTTTTTTTTAAATGCACTCCGTGCATGGCGGCGGCCATCTTGGATTTTCATTAAGCAGCTTAAAACACTCCCGACGAATTCACCTTTCTATAAAAAAAAAAACAAAATCATCCGTTCATCCGTTCCGGCGCTACGACGCCACAAATAGACACGTCAAACTTATAACAACCCGTTCGACAATAAAAATATGGACTCATCGATATTTCTTCAAGCGTATATCAGATTTAGCGGTGATAGCGCATTGGGTAGAAGCTCGACTTCACTTTCGGGGTGCAGAGTTCGAATCCCAGCTTCCTCTAACTGTTCTAAGTAATGTGCGTTTTAAGTAATTAATAAATAAATAAATAAATATACTACGACAATACACACATCGCCATCTAGCCCCATAGTAAGCGTAGCTTGTGTTATGGGTACTAAGATGACTGATGAGTATTTTTATGAATTATATATACATAAATACTTTGAAAATACATATAAACAACCAGACACTGAAAAACACTTATTGCTCATCACACAAACATTTTCCAGTTGCGGGAATCGAACCCGGCCTTGGACTCAGAAAGCAGGGTCGCTGCCCACTGCGCCAGTCGGCCGTCATAATAAAGTAATTAAAATATCACTTGCTTAAACAGTAAAGGAAAACATCGTGAGGAAACCTGCATGCCTGAGAGTTCTACATAATGTTCTCAAAGGTGTGTGGAGTCCGCCAATCCGCACTGGGCCAGCGTGGTGGACTACGGCCTTACCCCCTTTGGGTGGAGACCCGTGCTCTATAGTGGGCTGGTAATGGGTTAATATGTTGTCAGATTGTCCAGAATTGGAGACAACCCTAAGTGACGTTGAGCTATTGACGTTCCGAAGTCGTTGAGCTTGTACACAGGTATGGGGGTTTTAAAGGGGTAAAACGGGGTAAGGGTAACCCCTTACCCCGTTTTCACCCCTGCGGTAAAATGACGTAGAAGGTAGTAATTAAAAAATAACATGCAGATGCGACCACTCGAGCGGTATGTGGCGATGATTAATATTTACACGGAGCTGTTATTACCACCGGATTGGCTCGTTGGCCTAGTGGATAGCATGTTGAACTACGGATCAAAGGGTCCTAGATTGGAATCCCAGGACTGGAAAAATATTGTTATAACATGATACCGAAGATTATATTAGATCTACCTTTACCTAAGTTTAAACAATATATTAAAACACATTTAATAAATCGTGATTATACACGATTGAGGAATTCCTTAACGACAAGGCTGCTTGAAAACAGGCCACTCCGCTCTCATCTCTCACAAAACAGAAAAATTCTAAAGATTGTTAAACTTTAAAATGATGTTGGAAAAGAGCAATCTGCTGAGTATCTTGCCGGCTCTTCTCAGTGGAATCTGCCTTCCGAACCGGTGGTAGAGTCACTACAAACAGACTTGACGTTTCATAAGTGCTTATTAATTAGGCCTACTTCAAATAAATGAATTTTAAATTTTGAATTTTGACTGGTGATTTTGTTTGTTGTGGGCCCTTCCTAGACCAGGGCTCGTTTGGAATTCTTGTAGCTTTAGGTTTAAGTTATCGCCGTCACCTTAAAATTAAGTAAACATGTATGTATGAACGCTTCAAAACTGCATGTGATAGGCCTACATGAATAAATAGTTTTTGAATTTGAATTTTGAATTTAAGCTACTGCACCATTTGATGCAGTATGCCTATTTTTTAACTCTGTTTTTCGTGGCAAAAGTATCTAAGACCTATCTTAGACCGTTTTTAGTCGCTTTTTCTAGCTGTTATCTTCATAACAACCCTTTACCGGCCCAATAAAGGGCTCTCTCCCACAATGAGAAGGGGTCAAGTCCGTAATCCACCACACTAGCCCAGTGCGGATTGGTGGACTCCACACACCTTTGAGAACATTAACTCTAAGGCTTGCAGGTCTACTCACTGTTTTCATTCACAGTCTAGGTGTTAACCCAAAAAAAAATGTCTCGACGGTGGTATTAACAACTCTAAGCGCATTCGGCAGATGTATTAACCCTCTTAAAACAGCGTGTATTCATGATTTTAGGATGTAGCTGAAGTGCGGTTTATTTTTGGTTTTTTTTTGCCAACATTCCGAACGCCTCCTAAGTTTTTTGACACGTGCTTCGAATATTATGACATTTAATAAGTTAAATAATCTTTAATTGGTTCCTCATATTAACCCATTACCAGCCCACTACAGAGCACGGGTCTCCTTCCACATTGAGAAGGGGTTAAGGCCGTAGTCCACCTAGCTAACCCAGTGCGGATTGGTGGACTCCACCGATCCGGCCCAACTTTTGCGAACATTATATAGAACTCTCAGGCATGCAGGCTCACTTCACCGTTGAAGAAAGTGATATTTTAATTACCAAAAACGCACATAACTTAAGGTGCACGCTGGGATTCGAACTTGGTCCCCCAAAAGTCAAGTCGAGCTTCTACCCACCGTTCCATCCGTTCGAGAGCTACGATGCCATAGTTAAAAACACACACAGACACGTCAAACTAATAACACCCCGTCGATTTTGCGCTGGGGGTTTAAAATATAGAAAAAAAAATATATATATATGGAGAAAAAACATGGTAGTACTGGGCGGGCTCATTCAAAAAAAAAAGCAGGCAGTGCTTTTACGCATTTATGAAGTGCTCGTCTCCAAAGTAAGCAACGCGGGTAGGTATATTAAAGTGGCAAAACATTTCTCTCGTAAAATTAGTAAATAACAAACCCCACGGACTCCTACAGACCCTTCATCTCTCTTAAATGTAGGCCAAGATCAGAGGGCTGGAGTAGCATAGGGGTAGGGGGACGACCTTGCTCCAGATACTCCCCCAAGGTAGTCTTGCGTACTTGTTACACATTTACCCCTTTTAGCAAACTATCTCTTAACTAGAAGAGCGAAAGAAATAATAGCGTTTTATAATTTTAAAAAACTCACTATTGAATCAAGTTTCCACAAGTTTTTAATATGCTTTCAGAATCTAGGTTATGATTTTATCCGAGTAGGCGACACTGACATCCAAAATTCCTTTATTATCTAAGCACTTTTGGAACAAATAGTCAATATTATAATTTTTAAATGCATATAAAATTTTTTGGGACCGACAGGATTCGAAACCGCGACTCTCGGGCAATCGATGCATTTATATGCATTTTAAATTTATAAAATTGATAATTCCTCCAAGTGTAAGTAAAAACACTAATAAAAATAAAAAAATTGGTTGCCTGTAAAGTCGGTATACGGGCGAAAGTTTTACGTGACAACGACTTTGAGTGGTAAAATAATTTTAATGTGAATATTCATTCGTATAGTAGGAAGAAGGATGAAATAATAGTAACAATTTAAAACATTTATTTATACAAAGAATTATATTTAAAACATTAATTTATACAAAGAATCTCGCACTGAATTTCATATTAACAAAGTTTTATTTTTACCTTTACACATACATACGTATTTATATACAAATATACATACAATAACTTGCAATACATTTGCGTACAATGAAACAGCGTTTACTACAAAGGGACGCGTGCCTTTCACTTTTTATGTCTGTCTCTCTCGCTCTTAGGCGGGCTAACCATGCCCGAGTGGAAGGGACGCGTGCCTCTCACTCGCTCTCATTGTGAGCGCATAACGTGAGCGGAGCGTAACGCAGTTTCTTGAAGTGTCACCCGGCAAACCAATTTATAAGACGTTGTCACGTCAAAAAAAGCAATCGGCTCGGCTGCCGTCGAGTGCACACGTTTGCACCGGCGCTCGGGTCCGCTAGTTCGGTTTCGCGTGACTGCCTACCGAACACACTGCGTCCAGCGGCGGCGCTCGGAACCACACGCCTTTCCTCTCCGATTGGGTTCCCGGTCTGCCACCAGCGGCAAGCCCCGGGGACCGGGTCGGTGGGGTTGGCGTGCCGGCACCGCGGCTCGGACCGCGCCTAGGCAGCTCCGCCCCGCTACACGCACTGCGTCCCGCGTACCGCGCCCCGCGTCGAGCCCCTGCGCTCCGCACCCCCCGCGTCCCGCGTCGAGCCCCCGCGCTCCGCACCCCCCCGCGTTCCGCGTCGAGCGCCCTGCGCTCCGCACCGCCGCGTTTCGCGTCGAGCCTCTAGCTCCGCGACCCGCAACCCTTGCGTGCCTTCGGCCAGTGGCCTGCGGCCATGCCGCCACCGGCACCCAACCCACCGCCACTATCCCAGCGGCGCGTCACCCGACCGCGCGCGATCCGCCGTAGGGTGTTCGTGCGGTCAACAAACTCCGCAATTGAAGCTGGCCTGGATGCTATAATAGCGACCGGCCATGCTACAATCTCCGCCCGCGCAACCAGGAAGCCCACGGGCTTCCCGTCCGATGCCGGACCTTCCTCCGGAGCCGGTGAGGAGGCTTTTGATGCGAGCCCGCTCAGCCTTTCGCCGACCCCCTCAAGAATGCTGACACCAGCGCCCCCCACGGCACAGGCAAGAACTGCTGTGCCGACTCCGTCCCCGCGCCTCATCGCCCCGCAAATGGATATTGCGGTGGGGCGCTTCCCGTCTCCGCCACCAAGGAGAAATGAGAAAACCCCGGCGGCATTTACTGCAAGGAACATGCCAGTAATATCGCCGAGTTCCCCAATGGACGAATCCTCGTCCCCAGGCCCTTCGTACGCGGCAACAGCCGCGAAGAAAACTGGTGCGGCACCCGCCGGCACCACCAATGCCACGGCAGCAACCTCTGCTGTCCCAACCAGCGCTCCCACTGTCACAATAGATGTCGGCAGCGCACCGAAGGCCACCGTCCGCTACCCTCCGCTCATCGTGGAAGCACTGCCGGACTGGCCCCAGCACTTCCGGGAGCTTAAGAGACTCCTCGGACACACACCGAACGGACGCCCATTTGGCAAGAGGGTCCGTTTCCTGCCGAAGTCGGATCAGGAGTTTCGGCTGATCCAGCGCTACCTCACGCAGCTGGAGAGCACCAGCAGAATCTCCTGGTTCTGCTACTCGCTGCCCGCCGAGCGAAGCCTTAAGGTCGCGATTCGTGGCCTGCCGGCTGACACGGACCCGGCACTAGTGGAGGAGGAACTGCGCGAGCTCGGGTTTGTGCCAGAGCACGTGCGTGCCATCCCCGCCCGTCCAGGCAGACCAGGCTGCCTCATGTTCGCGCAGCTGAAGCGAACATCGGAGACCATCCCGGGTATATATGAGGTGCGCGAGCTCCTCTGTATGCCCGGTGTTATCATCGAGGCATGGCGCGGCAGGAAGGGGCCCGCCCAATGCCATCGCTGCCAACAATTCCGGCACTCGTCGCACAATTGCCATAGGCCTATTGCCTGTGTGCGGTGCGGTGAGAGCCACCCAGCAAGAGACTGCCCTAGATCCCGGGAGGAGCCGCCAACCTGCGCTAACTGCGGGGAGGCGCATACCGCAAACAATGCTGCTTGCCCGGTTTTCCGAAAGGAGAACCGAAATCGCCGAGCAGGCACCATTGCGCGCACCGCTACAGCGAGGCGCACCACCGCCGCCACGCTTCATGCCGAAGCCGACGCACCCGGCTCGCTGACGGCCGCCGCCAGCCGGGCCGTCCTCCGGGCAGCAAGCGCCGACGTAAACGGGGCAAGCGTGCCCAAGCCCGTAAAAAGAGCATGCTACCCACGTCGCCTGCGACAGTGCCACCTTCGTCTTCTTCTACGACGGCACCGCCTTCCGTGCTGCCGCGCAACGAACCGTCCAAGCCCACCGTGGTCGCTGCCCCCGAAAGGGGGACGAAGGCGAAGCGAGTGGGAGTCCCGCAGCCGGCAGCCCAGCCGGCCCGCGGGCACTTGGACCCTAGATTAACCAGGATCATTGGGATCCTAAACGAGGTGCTGATGGCAATCCAGGAGCAGCGCGACCCAGTCCCGCTCATCCTGGGATGCATCAAGGAGCTCTGCAATGGCTGAGCTCCCCATCACCTACTGGAACGCCGACAGGCTTTTTACACAAAAAGCCCGTCCCACACAGAGCCTGCTCTTCCAGCGTCGAGTGGACACCACGCTGCACCTTCAGCCACGCGACGAGCAGTTCGGTTCCCGTGCCGAGTCTCTCGATCGCGCCTGGTATACCGGCCCCATGCATGAGACGCCCACGTCGGCTATTCCCCGTCGAATAGTCAAGACTGTGGGCACCTCTTTGCAAGACAGGCGTCTTCAAGTGGCGGATGAAGACGCGCTGTCTACGGAGCGCCCCACGAGGACCACATAACCACCGGACTTCCAAACGCTTCCTCGCCGCTGGCTGACGGGCGCTTGCCAATGCACATTGGCAAGCTCGACCTCGCTGAGCGGCGGGCGTAAGCCCCATCCAGGACATACCAAGTCGCCGCAGTTCCGCTGATCGGCGCGTCATAACGCAGGTTTGATCGCGCTGCCGCGACTTCTTCCCCGGACTCGACACCACGGACCCAACGGTCCCACCAAGTGACCCGTCTGTAGTTGCAGACGGCGTTGCTACCACCGAAAAGGGCCATCGCCCTGAGCGGTTACCCCGAGCCCCATTTGGGACTCCTAGGAAGAAGAGTAGGAAAAAGCAATGTGTCATCTCTTGTTTCAAACGTGTCGCATTGTAATATGGACCTTTGAAAAAGTAGATCGAAACTGCAACGTTTCCTACTAGGTGACGTTACAGTCGCTATAGGACTGATGTGAAAGGTATATATATATATATATATATATATATACGTAATTTTATTGACTTGTTATTTTTTATTTTTTTTATAATTTTTGCAGGTATATATATATATATATATGTTATAAAATTGATAATTCCTCCAAGTGTAGGTAAAAACACTAATAAAAATTATAAAAAAAAAATGCAAGTCAATAAAATTACGACTAATAGAAACTAGAGATTTTGGGACCGTGGGGTCCGGAGGCACGAACTCTTTTTAAAGAATTATCAAAAAGGGTTATCGAGTCTACCGGTGATTCTAGAGCAGGCAGTTACCTTGGCCAAGGAATTAGTTTGGCCATCCAAAGGGACAAAGCTGCCCAGCATCTTAGGAACTGTGCCTCGCTGCGGTGGTTTCGAAGACGTTTTAGAATTTATTTTGGTTTTACATAGTTTATTTTAGGCTATATACATAAAACAAATGTAAAAGTGATATTATTAAAGAGATTATCAGGTATGAACTGCAACTTTCGACTATTAAATATACGTGCGACCAATCCAAATTATTATTTTAAAATAGCGGAAACAACAAAGACGTCTGACGTAAGCGTTACTTCCGTGGAAAAAAATGTGAGTTACTTTTTGTAGCGGTCTCAAAATAACCGAACTTGATGGCGCAACATCCTGCATCGCGCTAGCGAAGTGTTCACACAAATTGACTATATATACAACTTCCAAAGATGAATGTTCGGACCTCGTTCCCCGAGCCCGATCTTCCTAAAGTCAAAGTCAAAGTCAAAAATATCTTTATTCAAGTAGGCCCATAGGTGGCACTTTTGATACGTACATAAGAATTACACGGTAGTGAGATGATGGCGATAACCACATTCGTAAACTTAAAACTAAAGCTACGAGGGTTCCAAACGCGTTGTGGGCTTCTTCTAAGACCACTAAGAAGAAGCCCACAACAAACTTAGCCGGGTGTTTTTTTTTTTTGTTATCACCATCTCACAATGTCATTTTAAATTATTAGAAGAGCGACCTGGTTAGAGCAATAATAATCCGCGTGAGCAATCCTATTGTTACGGTCGAGCGTATCACCATAGCTCCCGTACACTTTTACTTCAAAAAATGCATATATACAAATTTTGTAACCGACAGGATAGGTCAGCCGCTATAAGACTGATAAAGAGGGCATTTATTAATTTCTCCACTTATGGAATGAGGGCCGTAGCTTTGTCGTAAAGCGCCACATGCCGCGATTGCCAGAGAGTTACAGGTTAAATACCTGTCAGTTCTGAAATTTTAAATGCATTTTATAAATTTACTAGCTGCCCCCAGCGCCATCTGTCGGGCTGATTTGTGAATCTAAACAATCCAGGGTGCCACCCAAACGCATACCGAAAAATTCATTCAAATCGGTCCAGCCGTCTAGGAGGAGTTCAGTGACATACACACGCACACAAGAAATATATATAAATCTATATTTCCAAGTGTAGGTAAAAACATTATGAAAATTATACAATGACAATATATGTCGATGCCAATTAGCGCAGTGGGCAGCGACCCTGCTTTCTGAGTCGAAGGCCGTGCGTTCGATTCCCACAACTGGACAATATTTGTGTGATGAACATGAATGTTTTCAGTGTCTGGGTGTTTATATATTATAAGTATTTATGTATATTATTCATAAAATTATTCATCAGCTATCTTAGTACCCATAACACAAGCTACGCTTACTTTGGGACTAGATGGCGATGTCTGTATTGTCGTAGTATATTTATTTATTTATTTATGTCTGTATATTTAAAGTTACTTCTACCACCAGCTTGAAAGACAGATTACAGGTGGCGATACCATAATTCTAATTTATTTAATTCAAGTGAAATTTCTCTAAGTGGGTATAGCCCAGTTAAACTTCGACTTCACTTTCGATGGGCCGAAATTAAAATATCACTTGCTTCAACGGTGAAGGAAAACATCGTGAGGAAGCCTGCATGCCTGAGAGTTGCTCATAATGTTCTCAAAGATGTGTGGAGTCCACCGATCTGCACTGGGCCAGCGTGGTGGACTACGGCCTTAACCCCTTCTCATTGTGGGTGGAGACCCGCACCATGTAGTGGGCCTTAAATGGGTTGATATGATGACGATGGTAATTTCTCTATAAGCACTTTTGAAACTGTCTGTCTGTTTATAGTGCCTACTACTAGAAGGCACTATAAACAGACAGACAGTTATTACTAGCTCTGGAAGGCAGATACTACGGAGATGAAACACCTAGGAAATCAGCTGTTGCTCTTTTCCAAAATTAACAGTTTTAAGTTGTAATTTGACTAGAGAACACCTCTAACCTTATAGGCTTACTCTATAAGCACTTTTGAAACGTCAAATCTGTGTAATTAAAGTGACTGCCACCGGTTTGGAAGGCAGATTCTACAGAGAAGAAGCCGGCGAGAAACTCAGCAATTGTTCTTTTCCAACATAACATGTTGCGATAACAAACATCGAAATTCATTTATTTCAAGGCTATCTCTTTAAGCAGTTTGAGGTGAGAATTTATTTGCGTGCTTTTAACTTTACCGTTTCTTTTTCAGAGAGATTCTCGCAGCAACGCCTCTTTTGATGAGTCATTCGGTAGCGGCGACACCCACGCATAGGAGAGATTTCAAACGGGACGCCGACAGGTAATTATTCTTCATCTTTTTCTTCACCGTCTTCTTCAGCTTCTCCTAGTTACACTTCTTCTCATTCTCCTTCTGAAACTGGGCCCTTATATTTACATCAACAAAAATTATACCCGGATACTTTACCGCCCTCGTCAGCTTCTCCTAGTTTACTTCTTCACATTATTGGGCCCTTCGCAAGAACAAAAATAATACCCAGCCAAGTTTTTTTGTGTGATACGTCTGAGTCTTCTTGGAGCACGTTTGGAACACGCGTTTATCTTTCTTCTTCTTCATTTTTCTTCTGTCTAGTATCTCTTCTGTATAGAATGACATTAAAATGTAGAAAATATTTCTAGTAGTATTAAGAAAAAAAAAAGTTTAAAATTAAAACAATGTCTCTCAAATCATAAAGAAGATCTTTATGATTTAAGAGACATTGTTAAGCAAAACCGCCTAAAAGCAAAAAAATATAATCCTTATTACGCTCTCAAATGCAATATCAGTTTGCGTTAACCTGTTTCTTATTAAAAGCAATAAAATGAACCCATTAGTTTAAGCCGTATTCCAACATCATATAGCATTGGCATCGTACCAGAACGCAAAGCTTGTCGGCACCACAAAAAAGTTATAAATTTCCAAATTGCCCTGCCAGTAATCGCACACGGAATTTACTACCAAGACCACAGCGCCAAACCATGATTCTCTCTACAGTTTATTTACAATTTGTATTGTCAACTTAAGTTAATTTAACTAACTTTTTGTCAAAGCAAATTTGTAAATGTTACTTTGCGGAGAGTTAATTCTATAAATCCTGAGCCACCGCCGCAAAATACAATATTGACACAATCAGTAGAAGCTTTGAAATTAAAACCACATTTATTTTAAAACAATTTTTTGAACAATGTTTGTGTTGGGGCGACGAAGCACGTGGTGTTCTGTAGGTGCTTTTCTTTCATTTTCGAAGTTATTGTTTTGGCGCGTTTGGAAAAAATTATGAGAGTAAATATTTACGATGCGTGCCGTCTTCACTGACACCCTGAATTCAGTTATAAGGTTTGACAATGTATACTTTCAATTGTCAAAGTCTGCGGGCTCATTTCGGTGATTCAATTGTACAAAAATCTAAAATTTTGAAGTTAAGTGAAACTTGTCTGTTTATTAGTTTTCCAAATTTAATTATGTTTTTTGATATTTGTATAAACTTTATTTACTAGATAATGCGTTATAACAAAAATTTCAATGTATTTTCCTTTTTTCTTTGTGTCGCTTTTACTACAAACTTAGAATAAGGCGAAAGATTTTTATCTTGTTACGCCAAAACAGTATAACTTCAAACGCGTGAACATAAGTACACACACGTTTTTAAAGTTCTACTTCACACCACCCCCTGAAGTAGCTACACATTTCCATTTTCGTTTTTTTATCGTAGCTATTAATTAAAGAAATAAGTGCTATTAATTGGTGGACCGAGCAAATATCCCACCTGATACTGTTCGTGCGACACAATCACCTGTTTATATAAGAACAACACTTTGCAGTTTTTACAAAGATTTGCATTGAGATATGATGGTTGGTCTCTCCACAGATCCTCAATAAAAAGGGACACACGAAGAGAAAGCGGTAAGAGGATAGACCAAAGCACGACCAGCCCCTTTCGAGAGAGCAATAAACGAGATCCAAGATACAGCGAACCTAACAGACAAGTGGTGAGTAAACTAAGAAAACCAATTAGGTTGGCCCTAAACGAGGTAGACAGACGATATCAGGCGAGTCACTGGAAGCCGCTGGATGCAAGTCACCCAGAACCGTGGATTGTGGAAGTCCCTACAAAATAACTATGTCCAGCAGTGGACTTCAATTGGTTGAATTTATGATGATGATGACGAATGAACTAACTTCTAGTAAGTTCGATAATAATTAAGTAAAAAAATTTGGAAAATCCAAAAGTGCACGACTCATAATGCTCATTTAATTATCAAATATAAAAAAAAAAAAAAAAACATAAGTCGTTCAAAATTAGTTGCCGAAAAAACAGCTGTACTAGGAAGGTACTGCACAAGCGCCCCTGGTGGAATAAATGTACATAATATCTATAGATATAAATATATCACCATCCATGTTAATTTTACATGGATATATATAGATATACAGTCTTGCAGTTTTCGTTTTTTATTAATTGCAATTAAACTACACTGAATTAATTAATCATTCGCATTCAGTGACCTACAATCGTCGATTAGAATTAAAAAAAAAAAAATTAAACTTAAATAATGGATTTTTTCACAAGTGTTTTCAGGTTTCACACATGACGGACAGGAATTTTTTTTGACCTATTTTGGTGTATTTCCAATTCTATTGCAGTAAATCAATTTTTTAAAAGTATGGAATTAATCTCCATTAAATTATCTCGACAATAGTATGCAAAATATCTTGTTTCCGTGAACTAACAAGGCTATAATAATAAAAATAGCCGCCGAAATGAGGTGAAAAAATTTTTGCGATCGTAAAGCACTCTCTGATGCTTCGCATCATGAGTCGTGCAACATTCATTATTTCTTCCAAGTATAGGTAAAAAAATGTAATATCTCTTGATAAACATTTAAGAATTCCTTGTGAGATTAACAGTTTACTCTAGTGTATTTCAAAAAGAGACAGTAACAAAATTCATCATCGTCGTCCACCCGTTAACGGCCTACTACAGGGCCCTCTCGGAATGAGTAGGGCTAAAAAAAATAGCCCAGCGGCTGGAACTTCGGCTTTACTGTCGGAGGGCCGAGTTCACAGCACGCACCTCTTAACTAACCTCACTAACCGCTGCTTCAAAGGTGAAGGAAAACATCGTGAGGAAACCTGCATGCCTCAGAGTTCTCCATAATGTTCTTAAAGGTGTGTGGAGTCCACCAATCCTCATTGGGCCAGCGTGGTGGACTACGGCCTTAACCCCGTCTCAATTTGGGAGGAGAACCCTGTAGCGGGCCGATTATGGGTTGATATGGTGACGATGATGAGACGAATCCTGTCATCTTCATCATCATACTGGCCCAAAATTATAATGAGGCACTTTTTGAAACAAAAAATAACACATTGCTTTTTGTATAATTTTTATTATCTTTATATATATATTTCTTGTGTGCGTGTGTATGTCACTGAACTCCTCCTAGACGGCTGGACCGATTGCATGATTATTTTGGTATACGTTTGGGTGGAACCCGGAATGGTTTAGATTCACAAATTAGCCCGACAGATGGCGCTAGGGTCCGCTAGTAGTAACATAATAATAATAATAAGAAAGCTTTATTTACATTCCTTACAATTAATTACCTTACTGGCTAAATATAATAGAGTTAAATACAATTTTCCTTAATCCTAATTTCTTATTCTCTATTTATAATGTTTTCTTAACTAAGTAATATATTGCCCTTATAGTACTTATACTATCTAATTTAGAACATTTATGTAATGGCCGCCAGCGGCGGTAAAATCTTCCTCCATATTTTTCCATTTGCACCTGTCCCTTGCAAGAGTACTCCATGTCTTACCCGCAACTTTCGCGATGTCGTCCTCCCATCTTTTCAATGGCCTACCGGGTCTTCTCTTCCAATCCATGGGATGCCAGTTGGTAACAATTTTTGTCCATCTACTATCTTGACATCTTTGAATAATAATAATAAATAATAATAAATATACTACGACAATACACACATCACCATCTAGCCCCAAAGTAAGCGTAGCTGGTGTTATGGGTACTAAGATAGCTGTTGAATATTTTTATGAATATAACACATATAAATACTTATAATATACAGATAAATACCCAGACACTAAAAAACAATCCTGTTCATCACACAAACATTTTCTAGTTGTGGGAATCGCACCCACGGCCTAGGACTCAGAAAGCAGGGTCGCTGCCCACTGCGCCAGTCGGCCGTCAAATGTGACCCGCCCATCTCCATTTAAGTTGCAGAGATAGTTTATATTAATAGTTTACCTAAACTTGGAGGAAGAATCAAATTTATAAATTTCTTAAATGCGTAGCAAAATATCGGTATCGTCAGGATTGAACTAACACTCTGGCCTGAGCGTTTTACCACTAAGCTACGGTTCTGAGCACTTTACGACTAAGCTACGGCTCATATTCTATGATTGCCAGAGAGTCGCAGGGTTCAAAATCCTGTCGGTTCCGAAATTTTTATAAGCTTTAATAAACATTATACGCACACTAATAATAAGCGCAATATTTTAATAATTTTCACTTTTTTACAGTACATAGCATCATTCGATGAAGAGGGCGAACAGTTCCGCAGGGTGGGACCCGAGGGTCTGGTGAACTTGGAGAAGGTGTACCGGACCCAGGCGGTGATGGACCACATAGCCAGCTTCCACCACCATCGGTACAGCCTCGCGAGGACCTCCGCACCTTTGTTCGGAGACTATTTAAGGTGGTCATCTTACCAACATGCCTATAAATATGCATTTTTATAATTTTTATAAGTGTTTTTATCTACACTTGGAGGAATTATCAATATTATAAATTTAAAATGCATATCAATTCCTCTCCCAGCACCTCCAACTTTTCTAAGTTATGTGCGTTTTAAGTAATTAAAATATCACTAGCTTCAACCGTGAAGGAAAACATCGTTAGGAAACCTGCATACCTGAGAGTTCTTCATGTCTGGTCTCATATATGTGTAGTCCACCAATCCGCATTGGGCCAGCGTGGTCAAGTCAAGTCAAGTCAAGTCAAGTCAAAAATATCTTTATTCAAGTAGGCCCATAGGTACTTTTGATGCGTACATTACATAATGGCGATAAACATATTCGTAAACTCCAAATTAAAGATACGAGGGTTCCAATGCGTCCTGGACTAAGAAGAAGCCCCCAACAAACTTGTTGGGGGTGTTTTTTTTTGTTAGCACCATCTCACATTGTCATTTAAAATTATTAGAAGAGCAACCTGGTAGAGCAATAATTTACACCGAAGTTTTTTTATCGATTACGTAGTCCTTTATAATGTAATAGGACTTTTCTATAACCTTACGTTTAATACAAACTTTGAACTTTTAAGAGACATCTCCAAGATGTCAATGGGTAGTTTATTGTAGAATTGTATGCAATTTCCTTTTAACGAATTATGAATTTTAACTATTGTGTAACTTATTATATTGCACTGTAAGTTTATTCTTACTTCTAATGTTTAAGTTATTGCACTCATATTTTTTTCTTAAATTTAGAAATGTTTTATGAACAATGAACATATGTTTCTTAAGCATAGATCAACGGGTACATACCACGATAATATTTTGAATTTGTCGATATTTCGACCCATCGTGGTATGTACCCGTTGATCTATGCTTAAGAAATGTTCATTAACCACAAAAATCTTAGTTTAAAATGAACATATGTATATTAAACTAACTAATATCAGACTTGCAGTGGATTTTCACCTGTATGTATCCTGTACTGTCCCCAAAAATTACATGCCCCATATCTTTCCAGAACAGCCATGGCAGCGTGCGAGAGCCCGGTGTTCGTGCAGCCGCAACGTCGGAGTAGCGGTGCTGACTTCGAGAACGAGGCGCTGTATGAGCTAGAGGGAGGGGGGTACTGCCCCGTGCAACCCCTTCCACATGACCACGGGGTCACCATGTTCCCCCTCGCGCCGCAGAACGGGGACCGGATGGACAGACATATACTTCAGGTAAGAGTACCATCGGGCTATTGTGTCCTAAACGTAATGCTAAACCTAACTAAGTATTATGAAAGAATTATTTATTGTAATAGTAATAAACATGTTGTATAGTTCAATTCTTTTTGTAAACAAAACAATAAAAATTACAATGAAAATTTGAGGCGATTCTAATGACCTTCTTTTTTTTTAAAGCGAGTGCGAGTTTGCACTCGCGTGAATGACACTATTCTTTTTTTGAAATTCATACACATACCACGCATCGAGCAGATATATATTGACTGTCTGTGTGAAATCCTTTGCGCAAATGCTATCGGAAAAAAACAAAAGAGTTTTAGTGTAGTGTGACTTAGGTGTAGTGGCGTGAAAGTAAATAGTGAAAAGCGTGTGAATGTCAATTTTCTTTTTTTTAAGTTCATACAGATGTTCTTTTTTTGAAATTCATACAGATGTCATAAGGATACAGATTTACGGGGAGACATTTCTTATGTTATGTACGCATAAGTGCCATCTATGGGCAGACTTGTATTGTAGACTTGAGATTTAAAGCATGAGAGTAGATAAAAGTGTTATTGTTATTTCACAGATAATGCATCACGGCACTTCCTGTGTGGTGGGGGAGGCGGAGTGGGGGGGGACGTTTGCTCACCTGCGGCTCGAGCGGTCGTGCGCACTGCTCACGTGGTCGCGGACGACGCATCGCCCGCACTCCCATCATGGTCAGTTATCATTACTTCATCTCATTACTCAAATACATATCTAGAACATAGTGTCCGCACTAATATTATAAATGCACAATGCTGCACTTGGCGGCCAGACAGACATACAGGCATACAGAAAGACATACAGACATAAATACAGACAGACATACATACAGTCAGACATAAAGCAGACAGACATACAGACAGACAGACATACAGACAGACAGACATAAAGACAGATATACATACAGACATGCAGACAGACAAACAGACGTAAAGACAGACAGACAGACTGACAGATATACAGACAGACATAAAGACAGACACACAGCAGACGTATAAACAGACATATAAACAGACATACAGATAGACATACTAACCGATATACAGACAGACATACAAACAGACAGACAGACAGACTAGACATACAGCAGAAATGCCGGTCATGCCTAATGACTTATGACCATTTCTTAGCCCCTTGTATTTTATACTGATTTTCTGTTTCAGGCGACACCCCATCGGAAAGTGTACAGCAACCCGAAATAAGTCTTTCATATAATCCTGAAGAAGTGATACCGCTTAAGTATTCTGGGAACCTGGTACATGAAAACGAAGCTGGAGTTGTTGGTGAAGAGGGGTAATCTATTTTTGAAGTTAAACCTCCTTTAGAATCAAACAAACTCAATTAAAATGCCATGTAAAAAAGACAAATATAATATAGTCTAAAATCCCGATATAAAACGACCTTCACCGAGATAGTTATTTGATGAAACGTATTTTATATTTAATTTAATATGTCAATAAATATATTGCATATGGGTTGTCTAACAAATTTCAGTCCATGATATTTTTAAAATTCGACAACCGGAATTCGGGACTGATTTTACTAAAAAGTATCACCGCTGTGCCGGTTGGAGTGAGGGGTGTTAGGTTATTTTCGTTACGGAATTTCTGGATTCGGTCTCCACGCTCAAGGCCCGCGATAGAAGCTATGCTTAAAATATTAACAAAAAAAATTATGTGTTTTCTGAAATTGAAATTATATTTATGTACGAAAGGGGTTTAAATAAAATAAATCATTGGATAAAAAAAAACATGATTTCAATATTTTGGATTTTTTATTTTTTTATTTTATTCCATTTTTAAATGATTGTTATATTCATGCGTACCTAGTTCATTTCACTAACAACTACTGTTTCAGGACGAAGTAATGAAATAGACATTTTTTTTCTTTACTGACTACTCCAGTTCGTGCCTTTTCCAGGCTATTTGTATTATGGGTACTAAGATGACTGACGAATAATTTTATGAATAATATACATAACAATACTTATTAAATACAGATAAACACCTAAACACTAAAAGACATTGATACTCATCACACAAACATTTTCCGGTTGTGGGAATCGAACCCACGCCCTTCGACTCAGAAAGCAGGGTCGCTGCCCACTGCGCCTATCGACGTCAGAATACCACTATGACATATTTGAAATCCAAGATGGCCGCCACCATAAAACGGGAAATAAAAATTTTCTTTCACAACCCCCTCAATATGAATATCAAAAAAAAAGATTGACTAGTAAAATAATGTACATTATATTTAAGGAAGGGATTATAAACATTTTTAATTTAAAAAAAACTCTATTTTCAGATTCATCGATCTTCAGTGTGTCAAGGACATGCGTCTGAATGGAAAGCTCATAGAACCTCGTGACATAGCAGAACTATGTGCCTCCGCGAAAAGATTCGGCTTAGAAACTTGCAGCCAACGGCCACAAGTCATATCACTAGTCTACGGGAAGACACTCAGTGATAATAGAATAGTCCATTTTGTTCTACCTCTATATTCATTTAGGTAAGTAATATAGATATATATAAGATATTAAAAACAATAATTCCATAAATCCGCAGCCTTAACAGTTATAACGCGCTCACGCCTGCAACGGTGGAAGTTCCCTTTTTTGAGAACGAAGTTTCGACGTAGATTTTACCTGTTTGCTGGACCATTCCTCTATACGAAGGTTAACAGAATACTAAAAATTGAAAAAATGTCACGATATAAATGTAAAAAAATCTTATTTTCTATATTGAAAATTGGAATAATCTTCTCAGATTAGTGTATTGTCATCGGTCCTCGATGTGTCTACAAAGTTTGAAAGAGATGTCTTTCAACTTTGACCGTTTAAAGTGGGTCAAAATAGCGTCCAAAGAAGTCGGTTACAAACATACAAACATACAAGTGAAGCTAATAAAAGCGTGTTAAAAACACTTGATATAATGGTTAATTGAATCAAGCTACGGAGAAACAGAAAAAATGCTCACAATATTAGAATAAATATAACATACAATAAACACACAGACACACGGATGCACTCACAAATACAGTCATACACAAACATCAACACAATTATACACACGCACACACACTCACTAAAGAACATTGTTTGTCATTATTGCTCCAACAGAATTTGAATGCTAAGCTGTTTTCTTTTTTTTCTTAAATTTTTTTTTTGTTTTTGTTTTTTTTTGTTTTATTATTAAGTTACCTTTATTTATCTTTATTGTATTCAACCATGAAGGAAATGATTTCCACGACACAGGGAATCTTAGTGTGGAAATCACAGACTTTATCTCCATTACTTAGGCTTTCTTTTTATGTGTTTGTTTGAAATAAATAAATAATAAATAAAAAAAAATAATAATGTGTGGCAATTCACAAGCAAAGTTTCATTTGAATGCACGTAAAAGTGTTTTTTGAATTAGCTAACAAGTCTAGAGATGTAATCTTAATAACACTTTCAACCAATAGACAAATTAGTTAAAGCTTTTTGAAGTTATACTTCTTTTGGCGCGTTAGGTAAAAATTATAAGAGTAAATTACCACGATGCGCGCGCGCACCGTCACGAAAAACCGACACCCTGAAGTTAACTATAGTCAACAATTTTGATTTTCAATAAAAGGTTTGACAGTGTACACTTTGAATTGTCAAAGCCTGCGGGCTCATTCCGGTGATTTATTTCATTCAATTGTACAAAAAAAATCTCTTAAATTTTAATGATAAAACTTGGTTTTCCGATAACGAGATAACTAGATAATGCGTTATAATAAATCTTTCAATGTATTAAATACCTTTTTCTATTGTTAGTGTAGTTTTTTCTACAAACGCAGAATAAGGCGCAAGATAACATTTTTGAAAAGATTTTACGCCATACAAGTATAACGTCTATCGCGTCTACATAAGTACATACACTTTTTTTTTTAACTAAGTCTTTATCCTTCTAATTGAAGTAATAATAAAACCAAATTATAAGAACATGAAAATAAAACAAACAAAACTCGGAATAGGGTATGTTGATCATTTATTTCACATAAATCTTTTTGAAGAATCCCCAGGGAATTCTTTTTAAATATCACATCTATACTTGTAATAAAACTGTAACTGGAAGATTTATGTACATTTAATATATTTAGAAAATTTTGATTACGGGACGCTTAATAATCGATACTGAGTCCAAAACAGATTTTTATTTAATTTTTGTCTGTCTGTCTGTTTGTCCGGGCATCACGTGAAAACTACCGAACGGATTTAAATAAAAATTGGTATACTGGTCGCTGGTATTCCGGGTCAACATATAGGATACTTTTTATCCCGATAAACAATAAGGTTCCTCCGGGAAACGAGATGAAAATTTTTATCAATATTATTTCATAGGTCGGTTAAATTTGAACCGATTTTTATAACTCTTTTTTTATTTGAACGTGTATACTAACAAGCATGTATTATATAATTGTAATGAAGATCTGATAAATACTGTTGTAGATAAAGGACATAACTCTTGACAGATACTAGCAAGTCGCAAGGCATATGGCACGATTGAATGCATGCGTACCATCCTACTGATATTATGATAGCGAAAGTTTGTGAGAATAGATGGACCTGGTAGGCAGCGCTGCAATTCGTTTCTAGGTTTTTTTAAGATATTGAAACCTCTAATAACCGATTCGGTGCAGACGAAATGAGGTCTAAAATATGTTTTCCTTGTCAAGCTACTAGTTATAAAACTTTTGATTCCCGTTACAGAGTATGGGCAGTGGGCCTTCATTCGGTCATCAAATCGCTTATAAGTCAGACTAAACTGGCAGACAGGAGCCTGGCTTGGCTCAAAAACAAATACACCGCACTGTATTACGAAGACGCGTGCTGTTGCGAGCCATTGGTTTCTGATGCAATTCGGGTGAGTACTGTCACCAAATCGAATTATTCAAAATTCAAAATTCATTTATTTCAAGGAGGCCTAATTAATAAGCACTTTTGAAACGTCAAGTCAGTCTGTTTGTAGTGACTCTACCACCGGTTCGGAAGGCAGATTCCACTGAGAAGAGCCGGCAAGAAACTCAGCAGATTGCTCTTTTCCAACATCATTTTAAAGTTTAACAATCTTTAGAATTTTCCTGTTTTGTGAGATGAGAGCGGAGTGGCCTGCTTCGAAGCAGCCTTGTCGTTAAGGAATTCATCAATCGTTATAATCGTCGTCGTAATTCATCGTCGTTATTATTGAAGTTAGTGAACGCCCCGTTCATAAAATACCTGAGATGTTTAAGCGGGGGAGGGGGTCGACTCAATTTTACGAGTTAGCAAAAAGTATTTTTATGAATCATATACACTTTATACATATAATATACTGATATAATATATACTTAATTGACGCAGTGGGCAGCGACCCTGTTTTCTGAGTCCAAGGCCGTGGTTTCGATTCCCACTACTGGAAAATATTTGTAGGATAAACATGAATATTTTTTAGTGTCTGGGTGTTTATAAGTATTTATGTATATTATACAAAAAAATATACATCATGCGTCTTAGTACCCATAACAGCTACGCTTACTTTGGGGCGATGTGTGTATTGTCGTAGTATATTTATTTATTTATTAATACGGCTCACGATTATTGTGTAGCAACTTCTGTCTATCTCCTAGGTATTTGGAGGTCGGGAGTCAATATACGGCAGCTCCAGTCACTCAACACCAGTCAAGTACGCAGAATCCCACAGCGACTCCGCGAAGAGCGCGGGAATGAAGTTCAAGAAGAACAAATCCACTTCAGAGCTGAAGAGTTCTCCGAGGAGTTTCAGCTCGCACGCTTCCGGGACCAGGAGCGATGATGACGCAGCGCAGAGTTCACCAAGACACAGGTATTCTTTTTGACCACAAACAAAAACAATAGATGGATGTATCTAAGACAAAAACTTTCATCATCGTCATATACCCCTTATTGCATACTACAGGGCTTCTCCCATTATGAGAAGGGGTTAAGGCCGTAGTCCACCACACTGGCCCAGTGCGGATTGGTGGACTCCACACGCCTTTGAGATCATTATGGAGAACTCTCAGGCGTGCAGGTTTCGTCACACTGTTTTCCTTCACCCTTAAAGCAAGTGAAATTTGATTGTCTTTATCTTTACATATTATAAAATGAAGTCCCCCGCCACGTCTGTCTGTCTGGACGCTTAAAACTGAAAAACTACCGAACCGATTATCCTGTATGCCAGAAAATGCACTTTAACAATATAAATATTAGAAGCAAAAATAAACTCGTTGTGCAGTTTACTAGGCTACACAAAATTGCAAATTCCAGGGCAATTGTATATTATTTATAACAAATTACCAAATGAAATCTTTGAGATGCCTCTCAAAAAGTTCAAAGTTTATATAAAACGTAAGCTTACAGAAAAATCCTGTTATAATATTAAGGATTACTTAAACGATAAAAAAGCTTGGGTGTGAATTGCTCTAGCTTCATAGCTTAATATAAATTTACTGGAAGATAGTGATAACAAAAAAAATTTACCCGGCTAAGTTTGTTGTGGGCTCTTCTTAGACCAGGGCGCGTTTGGAACCCTCGTAGCTTTAGATTTAAGTTGGCGAACGGAGTTATCACCATCCCCTTACAATTATGTAAACAAATATGTATAATAAACATTTACGAAACGCGCGCACCGTCATAAAAAACCCTGAAGTTAGCTATACTCAACACATTAGTACTTCAAAAAGAGCGTTCAATTGTCAAAGTCTGCGGGCTCATTCCGGTGATTTAATTGTGTCAATTATACAAAAATCTAAAATTTTAATGCTCAGTGAAACTTGATGGCCCGATAGTAAGATATCTAGATAATTTGTTGTAATAAAACTTTCAATGTATTAAATACCTCACTTCGTACAAACGTAGAATAAGGCGTAAGTTAAAAAAAAAAAAAATCTTGTAAACGCCAAAGAAGTATAACTTCTAACGCGTGTACATAAGTAGACACGGGGTTTTTTTTTTAATTTTAATTTTTCTATTTCTCGAGTTATAATTATAACATACCTAAAATAATATACTAGGGTAGCATAATTCTTTGTTCAACAGCTCTTACTCGGCGGCGTCGAGTCAGCACACGACTTGCACACAACGTCACAGTAGCCTCACCACCAGCGGTCATAGCAGCTCACCGAATCGTAGTAGGTAAGCTTTCCTACTGTATGCAGGAAGAAGTATAGCTTCTCTTGACAGAGCTCGTTCAGTACCAGGCAAATCTGCACAGTGCTATTTATATACGTTTACACACCTCACAGATGTTCCTAAATTATAAATAAATATAAAATAAATATACGACGACAAGACACACATCGCCATCTAGCCTCAAAGTAAGCGTAGCTTGTGTTATGGGTACTAGGATAGCTGATATTTTTATGAATATAATACACATTAATATTTATAATATACATATAAACACCCAGATTCTGAAAAACATTCATGTTTATCACACAAACACTTTTCCAGTTGTGGGAATCGAACCCACAGCCTTGGACGCGGAAAGCAGGGTCACTGCCCACTGCGCCACTCGGCTGTCAATTAAACCTCCAAAGTCATAAGTCAAATGTTATGAAAATGAAGCTTAATTTGCTATATTCCGCGAAAAGCAGGAGAATCTGTGTGGTGTTATTTACAATTTCTCCAATCCTTATACTCCACGCCAAACAGATCTTCGGCAATGTACCCTCTACGCACGTTTCGTTCCGAAGCATCCGGTCAGGAGATGACTTTGCAATGAATAATTGTTAAAACAATTATTACAAATGAATTATCCAATATTTCGTAAGACGAAGTGAAAAATATCTTTACAAGAACATATTATGTTTATATTTATGTAGGCCTATCACAGGTACTTATTGAAGCGTTCATATATATATGTTTACATAATTGTAAGGGGATGGTGATAACTTCGTTTGCCAACTTAAACCTAAAGCTACGAGGGTTTCAAACGCGCTCTGGAATTGCTCTAACCTCATAACTTCGTAGCTTAATATTAATTTACTGTCTGAGGGTGATAACAAAAAAAAATACCCGACTAAGTTTGTTGTGGGTTACCAGGGCCAGGGCGTATTTGGAACCCTATTACCTTTAGGTTCAATTGGCGAACGTAGATATCACCATCACCTTACAATAATTATGTAAACATATATGAACGCGTCATAAGTGCCTGTGATAGGCCTACATGCATCACCACTTTAACAGGTGAAATTGTAGTCAAGTTTGCAGTGTAATAAAAAAAATGTTAGATAAGATTAGAAGCGATCTCTTTAGTCCCAAACTTATTTTTAACAAGACTTCATAATCAATCTATCCTCAGTTTACGAAGACTAGAGACCAGCGAGAGGTTCTGGGAGAATCTCAAGCACCTACGGACGGGGTCGGTCGGATACGACACTCAACTGGACTTTATGGACTTCGTCGCATTGTTCCGAAGCTTCAGGTAAGCAAACTGTTTGTATGTACCCTCAATTAATCTTACTATCGTAGGATGGTAAGATTTAAGATTTAAGATTAATTCCTATCCTTTCCTATCCTATCCCTATACTTATTACTAATATTATAAATGTCAATGTAAGTTTGTTTGTTACGCCTTCACGCAAAAACTACTTAACCGATCCTCATGAAACTTTGTACTCATATTCTTGGAAGTGTTAGAAGTAATATAGGATACTTTTTATCTCGACATTAAGCTCGGTTCCTTTGGGAGAGGGGATGAGTGTTTGGAGATTTTACACCATAACTCCGAAATTATAACCCATTTAAATAATTATTTTTGTACTATAGAGGTTATAATATGTGTTTAATTTTGTCCAAACTGTGGTTGGAGATAGAGGACAGAACTCCTCAGCGGACAGCAGCAAATCCCTCATTTAAGGCTTAGCGATATTGAATACTTTAATTTTTTTTTAGATCCACAACTAAATTTAAAGCCACATCAAAAAAAAAACAAACGCAGATGAAGTCGCGGGCAACAGCTAGTGATATTATAAATGTGAAAGTGTGGATGTTTGTTACTCAATCACGCAAAAGAACATAGGCTAACTTTAATTCCGATTCCTTAAGTAGTCCAGCTGGAAAAATTGAAAATTGTTAACGAGCGAAGCCGCGGACAAATAATTAATAAATAAATATATTACGACAATACACACATCGCCATCTAGCCCCAAAGTAAGCGTAGCTTGTGTTATGGGTACTAAGATAGCTGATGCATATTTTTATGAATAATATACATAAATAGTTAGAATATACATATATATAGCTGGAACATCCTGTGTAAAGTTTACTCAAACGATAAAGTGCGATATGTGGAACTGGTTGAAACGCGATCATTATTTTTTATATTTTTTTTTTGGAACTACCCGTCATATTTTGTATGTAGCTTTAAAATACTTTACCTACTTATAATTCCGAGCGCTTAACGATGAATACCGGTGTACGGATAAACCCGACTGCGTCTTTGTTACGCCGTAACAGATATTATTATGTTAACATAAAAAATGTATATTTTTCATTAAATAAATAAATAATAATAATACATATAAACACCCAGACACTGACAGACATTCATGCTCATAACACCGACATTTTCCAGTAGTGTGGTTAATGTTATAGTATATGTATAAAAAAGTTGTGGACACTTCATTGGTTTATGTGATATAAAAATACGGGATTACTTTTATAATAAAACTGTAACTGGAAGATTTCTGTACATTTAATATATTTTGGAAAATTTTGACCGGGGGATGCTTTATAATCGATATTGAGTCCAAAACAGATTTTTATTTAAATTTTGTCTGTCAGTCTGTCTGTTCGGGCACCTGTATAGTGGTAGTTGAAATTCCGGGTCAACATATAGGCTACTTTTTATCCCGATAAACAATAAGTTTCCTCCGGGAAATGGGATGAAATTTTTAATCAATTTTACTTCATAGCTCCGTTAAATTTGAACCGATTTTAATCATTCCTTTTTTATTTGAAAGTGTATACTAACAAGCATGTACGGTCTTATTTTAATAAGGATTTGATAAATATTGTCGGAGATAAAGAACATAACTCTTCACAAATACCTGTTAGTCGCAAGGCATATGGGACAACGATCGAAGGATGGTAATCCTACTAATATTTAAAATGCGAAAGTTTGTGAGGACGGATGTATGGATGGATGGCATGTATGTATGTATCAACTGAAATACAACGTAAGATATATTCTAGCTTCCCGATTGACTCATACGCGGACGAAGTCGTGGGGGTCCGCTAGTTTACTAATAATTTAATTCGTAATTAAGTAATTAATTATCTTACGGTTTTAATATAACTGCCCCCACCCCCCCCCCCCCCCCCCCCCAATGGGTAGCCCGTTACCATCTTACCATAAGGGAGATTGCAGTCAAGGGCTAACTTGTATTCAGTGGCGTGCACTTCATACATGCACAAAAGCACTGCATACCCTAATTTTTTCGTATAACTCATAAAGGCGAAGGATTTTTCACTTTTATGCCATCTTCCTTCTTTATGCATACCCTGGTCACAAACACTGTGCACGCCACTGCTTGTATTGGAATAAAATGAAGTTCAGGTATGCGTACTCGGAGTACCTACAATTGATCTGTTTGTTACAGTTTAGTGATGCGATCTGAATTGCGTGACGTGTTTGAGCAGCTGGCAGTACCTAGGATGAAGAGTCCACTACTCGGTGCTGAGATGAGCAGAAGTTCGCCGGAACTGTTCAGAACTAAAGCCGTATTTCGAACGGGTAAGTTACTTGTCTTAAGAGCTTTCTTTTCATCCCATCTAACAAATGACGGACAAATCAGATAGACAGTACGAAACTGAAGATGCAATACACAATATGTTCAACTGCGTCAAGGAAGGACGGGAAATTATTGCAGAAAATTAAAAGAAATAATAGTGTTGAAAGCTTGGTGCATAAAATAGTGAAGATGGAAAAAAACTGGCTTTCCTACTATCGCAAACTATTTGTTTGAGACTATAACACGAGAGAAAGAGAAAATGGGAAAGAGGAGAAAGACAAGACCAAAATAGTCCTGCACTACCTAGAGTATGGGAAATATTCTCATGTGGCGCTAGTAACCCTGTATAATAAAAAGAAAAGTGTGTGTACTTATCGTACACGCGTTAGAAGTTATACTTCTTTGGCGTAACACGATAAAAAATCTTTCCAAAAAATTTATCTTACGTCTTATACTGCGTTTGTACAGAAAACGACTCTAACAATATAAATAAGGTATTTAATACACTGAAAGTTTTATTATAACGCATTATCTAGATATCTCATTATCGGACCACCAAGTTTCACTGAACATTTAAATTTAAGATTTTTGAAGTTATACTTCAAATTCAAAATGTCTTTATTCATGTAGGCCTATCACAGGCACTTATGAAGCGTTCATACATATATGTTTACATAATTGTAACGGAATGGTGATAACTTCGTACGCCAACTAAAACCTAAAGCTACGAGGGTACCAAACCCGCCCTGGTTTAAGAAGTGCCCACAACAAACTTAGCCGGAATTTTTTTTTTTGTTATCAACATCTCACAGTTTATTTATATTAAGCTATGAAGGTAGAGCTTTCTTCTTTTGACGCGTTAGGGAAAAATGATGAGAGTAAACTTTTACGATGCGCGCGCACACCGTCACAAAAAACCGACACCTTGAAGTTAGCTATAAGGTTTGAGAGTGTACACTTTCAATTGTCAAAGTCTGCGGGCGCATTCCGGTGATATAATGTCCGGTTTTCTGGCCATTTCTGGTGATACTTAAATAAACTTTATTTAACTAGATAGTGCGTTATAATAAACTTTTATTACTAAAGTACGTAAAACGCTTGGCGCTACGTCCACAGGTTTACTAACTCGGAACGGTTCAATGGACTTGGAGCCTCCATCGGATAAGGCTGGAAGGAAAAAGGCTTTCGACATCCTCGCAGCTGCTGCCCTACCAGGTATTTTTTTTTTTTTAGGCAAAAACAGACATAACGTTTTGGATAAAAGCAGGCGTTACTTTGCGGAAATCCATGATACTCGTATTTGCTATAGTCTGCGAAAAGCAGGAGAATCTGTATGGTGTAATTTATAATTTCTTCAATCCTTATACTCAACAGATTTTCGGCAATCCGGAGAGAATAATTGTTAAACCGTCATTACGTAGAACTTAGAAGTAACTTAATACGTATAATAACAATCTTATAATTTTGCCGAAAAAGAACAGTTTATTTACAATCGTAGAAAATTTTAAATGCATTGAGCAGGCTAGCAGTGGCTTGCACTTCATACATGCACAAAAGCACTGCCTATCCAAAAAATTAAATATAACTCGTATAGGAGAAGGAATTTTGCCGTTTGATGCAATCTTCCTACTGTATGCATACCCTAATAAATAAACTTGCAGTGCAATACTAGACTACATAAAAGAAGTAATTCATTTAAAGGAAATTGTATACAATTTTACAATAAATTACCAGTTGATATCTTGGAGATGTCTCTGAAAAAGTTCAAAGTTTGTATTAAACGCAAGCTTATCTTCTAAGTCGGTAAGCTTATAGAGAAGTCCTATTATAGTATTAAGGACTACGTCAACGATAAAAATGCTTAGGTGCAAATTATTGCTCTAACCAGGTTGCAGGATGGTGATAACAAAATAACAACCGGCTAAGTTTGTTGTGGGCTTCTTCTTAGACCAGGGCGCGTTTGGAACCCTCGTAGCTTTAGTTCATCAATCAACTCACTCCTATATCATATTTTACATGTAATGTACGCATCAAAAGTGCCATCTATGTGCCTATTTGAATAAAGAAATATTTGACTTTGACTTTACTCTGGTAAATAGCTCAGTGAACGCCACTGCAGAGCAGTAAGGCAATCGGTGGTGGGAAAAAAGAATAGGTACATAAGCAGGAAGAAAAAGATATAGTTACATATCAAAAGCTAAAAGTTATACATCAAAAGTATAAAGGTAAAACAAAAGTATTTTCTTTAAAATGCAGTTTTAATTTCCTTTAAAAAAAAGGTCCACGTCAAAAAAATCCCGCAGTCACAGCACGAGAAACGTAACAGTTGCATGTGTATTTTTTATGGAAAAATGGTGGCCAGAACAAGTTTAGTTGACATCATGTCTACAAAGTCTGTCTGTATGATTGTTCGCTAACGCTTCATATACCTACCATCAACTCACTTCTATATTATATTTTACATGTAAAAAATATATGGCACAAACCTAACGCTAAATCCTAAACCCTCCTTTTGATTTAACATTTTTACAGTCCTTATGAAATATCCTTATGGTGCCTTCAATATTATTTCGCATATTTATCTTGCAGGCGCCAACCCAGACATGAGCGGTCGGGTGCTCTCGCTACCCACGCTCGGCAAGTTCTGCGAGACCAGGCAATGTGAACCTAAGACTGAGCAACAATTAAAAGACATTATACAGGTATAATACCCAACAACAACGGTATACAGGTATACGGTATACGGTAGGTACATGAATTGCCCGCTCGCAGTGGAAGAGTCGTTTTCGAGTATGGTAACATTTGAACAGCGGAGTAAAATGTATCTTATTTTAACTGAGTTAGAGCTCACAACTATTTAGCTTGGACTTTATGCAGAACGTTTGTAAATTAAAAAAAATCTGTATTTGTTTTCTTCGCCATTGGTTGCCTGAAAGAAATAGCAATGAAGCGATAAGGCCGTCAAATGTATACGTTGTTTTTTCATGCTTTTCTATTTTTATGTACTTTTTGTGGTGTGCAATAAAAGTATATTCATTCATTCATGCATAAAAAACAGAAGTACAGGATTTATGACTTTAAAACGTCCATTTTACATGGGCGATATAGACTTTTAAGTCGGAACGACTCGTCGATTGAGAGATAATCTTGTAGCCTCAGTAGGTATAGCATTATAGTATAGTAAATTATAGTATATATTATAAGCAGTAAATTATAGTAAATAAATAAATATACTACGACAATACACATATCGCCATCTAGCCCCAAAGTAAGCATGTAAATCGGTTTTAGAGTATAAAAACGCTGAAACATCAGGGTAAAATGAAGCTTATCCTGCTTGTTTTAAGTCTCAGTTTTGTTTACAATTCTACAGCTAGTGCTTTTAGCAGAACTTTTGTAAAGTAAAAGTCAGTAGCACAGAATTCTACTCTGAATTTAGGATTATCAGGTCATTTTTGCTATGACTGTATGTGCTTTGATACTCTTAAGCGATTTCACATACTGGGGGCGTAGTTATAATAGTATCGATAGAGCGCCATCTAGTTATAATAATGGGAAACAGTATTGCCAATATGGCGCTGTTTACGCAATCTCATCATTATACTTAACTCTCGTACTAGTTGCTTCTTTTGTTTTCGTCTTTGTTATTCATTTATACTGTTTTCTATCGAAAAAAATACTGAATCAGTCAGAAATATGGTCAAGATTTTTTTTTTTTGCTGTGGAAAAGTATTTTAGGGTATTGTTACTTTAGTTATTTTCAATCTCATTTTGGAGTAGTAAGAATACCTAGGTACCTATAATTTCCTCCGCAGAGGCATGAGCCGGACTCGACGTTGAGGGGTGAGAACTGCCTCTCGTTCGAGGGCTTCGTGAGATTTCTCACCGACAAAGACAACTACGCGTTTGTGCCGGAACAGCGGAGGGCTAACAATTTCGTGGGGTGAGTCTATGCTGTATTTTTTTTTTTAATTGAAAACATCATGTTAGTCGAAACGTTCAAATTCAAAAATGTTTTATTATGTAGACCTTATCACAGGCACTTGTGAAGAGTTCGTACATTTAACATGGTACACTAATGTCACAGACACAGTGTACCGCGAGTGCGCGAGCACAGTGTGCGAGCCCACAATAAACTTAGCCAGGTTTTTTTTTTGTTATCACCATCTCATAGTCTAGTTAATGTTGAACTAGATTTCATCTGGTAATTTGTTATAAAACGTTAAAAAGCACATGGCAGCACGTTTTTGCCCATAAGGTGGGAACTAGCCACGGCTGTAGCCAAAAGAAAATTCCGATAATATTATAAATTTCCAAATTGCCCCAATTCTGAAATAATAAATTACCAAATTGCCCCAATTCTGAAATAAAAAATCCAAATTGCCCCAATTCAGAAATTAATAATTACCCAATTGCCCCTTCCGGGAATCGAGCTCAGAACCTCTGATTTAGTTCGCAGCGCTAATTGGTGTTGTCAATCTGACTCATAGTGTTTTCCAGCAAGCCAATGCACCCGGACGAGGATGTGTCAGCCAAGGAGTTGTCCCGGGAGATGTCGGGTCCGCTGAGCCAGTATTACATCGCGAGCAGTCACAACACCTACCTCACGGGACACCAACTTAAGGGCGAATCATCCGTCGAGCTGTACAGCCAGGTATGATATATATTTTTAGAGATATCTATTCAATTTTATAGTCATAAAGCCACTACGTATTTAAAATTTTGCAGTACTTAAGTACATTTTACATATGTCGAGTTACATCATATCGGCGCACGTGGATGTAGAATCTCATTGGAACTTTTTCCATTGGTTTTCTTTATAAATACCATTATTATAGGCTGTTATATTATATATAAACTGAAATAAAACATTTTATTATACTCACTTTATGTTATAATAAATAATTTATTGACCGTAAGCTAACTTTCTCACTGACTTAATAAGTCGGTAACTTCTAATCTGTAAGTTTTGAACCATCCTTAAGATAGAGAGTGTAATACGAAAATAAAGGACGATGAAGTACATCAATATACATTTATTCAGTCACAAAAGTACAATGTAGAAAATCGTATTCCCAAAATACCCCACGAGGCATCACATTAAATTACGGAAACGCCCCATGGGGCAATTCACTATTCTGGCGATGCTCCAAGGGGAATCAAATGTATTACGTATTTGCCCCACGGGGCAATAAACCTAAACTCACAACAGACACACATTAAAATATACGACACTTAGTACATACAAAAGTTTAAAATTATTTACTTAATCACAAAACGTGTTTAGATTTTAATTACTTAAATTATTAGGCTCAATAAATGTGCGAGTGAAAGTATTGTTAACGAAACTATAACACAAATAGCGGGAGAATACCTAGTGTTCGTTTATTATTGAGAGTTTTCCCTTTATAGATCTCCATTAGACATTTAATAAATAATATGGGCATAGGGAGAGCCCTATTTCAAATGTTAAAGAATACACAACGTTTAAATGAAACCGAAATAATACTTCACAGGCTTTATAGGTACATTATTAACTGTCTCTGAGACTTATCTGTGAAATCGAAAGCCTATTTAATAGTTTTGAGTAAACCACTGCCATAGTTTTTACTAAAATAAATCAGATACAGCATACAGCATCTCAAGTGCGAACAAGCATGGAGTACTGCAGTCACCTGTGGGGTGGCTCTGCCAAGTACCAGCTTGAAGCTTCAGATTCGGTGGATCGTCGGGCCAGGAGAATTATAGGCGACAAATCGTTAACTTAACAATCGAAACTACAGTCTCCAGCACCGACGCAATGTTGCCTGCTTATCGGTTTTTTACCGGATATGCTTACGGTGAGTGTGCTCAGGAACTTCACAATCCTGTTCCTCCTTCCCCGTTCTACCACAGAACAGCGAGACACCGTGAGCGGTGGCATCCTTATGTGGTTGATATTCCATCAACACGCACGAAACGTTTTTTATTCACGTTTCTGATACGTGCCGCTAAGATGTGGAACGCCCTCCCGGCAACTGTGTTTCCTGCCACGTATAATTTCAGTACGTTCAAGGGTAGAGTGAATAGGCTTTTTCTAGGCAAGCGTGCTCCAACCTAGACCTCATCATTGCTTTCTAACGGGCATGATTGTCGTCAAGCGCTGGCATATCGATAATAAAATAAAAAAAAACAGCCCAAACATCTGATGCAAAATTAAAATTATGTGACTCCTGTCACTTTATTCACGCGTCGCGTAGGTCGGTCTTTTATCTTCAATAGGGTTGTCATAAGTTAACACTTAGAATGTTTTTAATTCGTTTGTATGGAAAAATAAATATGCTTCTTTTGATTTAATATTTTTACAGGGCGATTCCTTATGAAATATACTTATGCATTCTTCAATATTATTTCGTAATTCTATTACACGTTGTATTTATTGAAATCGTTTTTGTTTTGACGAAGATAATAAGCCACAACTTCAAGAAAGCTTAACATTGGATTTTAATTGAAAATGAGTATCATTCTCCATCTCCTTGGTTTTTTAAAAATTAAATTAGTAAAAGAAGACAGTACACGTTTTAAAGTTACAAAAAAATATCGAAATCTGTTGAGATTTTGAGCAACATTGTCGAAAGTAATCACGGTAAATTCACGCACGGTTTGGAGAACGGGTGAAAATCTTTTTGAAAGTCATTGGATACATTGCTGGTAATTTCGCTGCTACAAGAAAACTTGCAAACATGTCGTTTGTGCTATATATAGAATTGCCATCGTACTAAAACATTCGCCAAATATCGGATATAAGCAGGCGTTACTTTGCGGAATTCCATGATATATTATGATAATTATGATTAATTTGCTCCGCTGGCTTCACAATGAATAATTGTTAAGAATTATTCATTGTAAAGTCAACATCTCCTTAGGATGCTCTGGTTTCGGAGCGAAACGAGAAAAAGATTGAAGAAATTATAAATTGCACCATACAGATTCTCCAGCTTTTCGCGGAGTATAGCGAATTAGGCTTAATTTTCATAATAAAATCTGATATCCCCCACATATAATTTGTTATTTTAATTTTAAGTAATTAATTTCGGGAACTTTAATCGCTTGATGTTATTCTTTATTTAATGGGTATTTCGTCTGTACCAAAATCTTGCGCGGTAATCGTCGCTGCACGTGAGAAAAGCTGGCGCCGTGCCCGAATGGACAATGTGTCTGTAACCACAAAAAACGGTTAAAATATCCACGACCAAAAAATATAGTATAGAACTAAAGAACCTATCCCACACTGCATTTAATCTGCTTAGTTTCTTGTTGGCTTTACTCAGTGGAATCTGCCTTCCGAACCGGTGGTAGTGTCTACAAACAGACAGACTTGACGTTTCAAAGTGCTTAAGTCAGTCTGGCTACTCGGCTTCTCGAAATAAATGAATTTTGAATTTGAATTTGACTGCCCCAACGATTAAAGTGCGTGCACTTTGCAAATGCATATTTTCAAAAGTTTTAATTTTTGATTACCTAACTAGACCATTGTGGCATGTCGACAGATTTTTGAACAATTACAATAGAATAAGTTTTTTTCACCTACTTCAACAATTAAAACAATGTAAATTGACTAATAACTTGATAATGATTTAACATCTACCGATCTAGACATTTACATTCACAGATGGACATTAGTACTTTTTTTTACATGATTACCTCAATGCCCCATTGTGTTCCAACGGCATGAGTAATAAAGTCTCATAGGCTCATACTTTTAAGATCTACCGATCTAGACATGGACGTTCACGGATGGACATTAGTACTTTTTTACATGATTACCTAAATGCCCCATTGTGTTCCAACGGCATGAGTAATAAAGTCTCATAGGCTCATACTTTTAACATCTACCGATCTAGACATGGACGTTCACAACTGGACATTAGTACTTTTTTTTACATGATTACCTAAATGCCCCATTGTGTTCCAACGGCATGAGTAATAAAGTCTCATAGGCTCATACTTTTAACATCTACCGATCTAGACATGGACGTTCACAACTGGACATTAGTACTTTTTTTTAGATGATTACCTAAATGCCCCATTGTGTTCCAACGGCACGAGTAAAAAATTCTCATCGGATCATACTTTTAACATATACCGATCTAGACATGGACGTTCACAACTGGACATTAGTACCTTTTTTACATGATTACCTAAATGCCCCATTGTGTTCCAACGGCATGAGTAATAAAGTCTCATAGGCTCATACTTCTAACATCTACCGATTAACCCATGGACGTCCACGGCTGGCCATAGGTAGTTTGAAAGGAATTATTTTCAAAATCTTAAGCTCCTCGCGACCCACTCGTTGTTTCCTTTTCACCTAGAGAGGTCTGCCACAACTGCGTTTTCCGGCGTGGTGTCACCATTTGGGACCCAATCCATCGGTTCGCCAAGCTATGTGATTCACCCATTACTTTTAGCTTCATAACTCAATGACCTATATTATTAACTCAGTTTATTCTTCTTATCTCCTAAATCCCACTAATATTATAAATGTGAAAGTATGGATGTTTGTTACTCAATCAAACACAAACGGCTGAGAGAATTTGGATGAAATTTGGTAGCATGTAGCCTTTGACATAGAAAAGAACATAGACTACCTTTTATCCCGATTCCTTGAGAAGTTGCTGAGGGAAAATTGTTTACGAGCTAAGCATGCAGAGAGCTTTGAAATTTGGTATGCATGTCACCTACACTATGGAAAAGGACATGTATTTTCTATACCGATCTCTCAAATAGTTCCCGTGGTAGGATTATAATTGTTAACGAGCGAAGCTTAAGACCCAATTTAGAAGTCCACGCAGAGGAAATCGCGGGCAGAAGCTAGTTGAGAATAAATTAGTCGACAGTTAGCGACATTTATGATAATGGATCTCGTTTCTGATTCGATCACACAAAAAAACTCCAAGCATTACGCTTTCCATTGCCAATTGATGTTTATATAAAAATAGAGCATTAATAGCTCTTTCCATCGCCATATGAGCTATATTTTTATTTAAAAAAATATTTTTATATGATTACCTGACTGCCCCATTGTGCCCCAACGACATCAGCTGACACCGGCTCGCGCTACGCGAATGCCATGTACACAGAGACGTGGTAGCTTCATCGGGGAACATTATGTAGTCTTCAGTGTGGTTGAAAATTGCTTGCGCAATGTTATCTTGTTTACCTAGATGATAAATGAAATATAATTAATATTTTTTCTTTTATATACGTCTTTATGATAGGTTTTAGTTTTTAATAAATCCAGTTTGGGACTGTGTGTAATAAGAGAGGTATATAGTTTTGAGAGATCTCTCAAAACTATATACCTCTAGAGACTAAGCTGCTTTAATTATTTGGATATGGTATTACAAGTGAGAGGTGCCGAATTCCCCCAGAGGACATATGGGAAACTTTTAATTTCATGATTTTGTTTAGTCTAATAACCCAGTGGGTTATTAGACTAAAACATCTAAAGTTATGTGCGTTTTAAGTTATTAAAATATCACTTGCTTAAACTGTGAAGGAAAACATCGTGAGGAAACCTGCATGCCCTGAGAGGTCTCGGTAACGTTCTCAAAAGTGTGTGGAGTCCACCAAACCGCATTGGACCAGCGTGGTGGACTACGGCCTTAACCCCTTCTCATTGTGGGTGTAGACTCGGGCCCTGTAGTGGGCCGGTAATGGGTTGATATGATGTTTAGTCTGTTCTGGTGGGATACTTCGACGACTAAGACGTGCCCGCCAGCCGAAGAAACTGTATGGGCTTAAAATAAGAACCAATTCTCTTACAAGTTAGCCCGCTAACATCTTAGACTGCATCGTCACTTAACACCAGGTGAGATTGCATTCAATAGCTTGTAGTGGACACATAAGCTACCTTCATTTAATTTGTAATTAAATGAAGGTAGCTTATGTGCTTCTGTAATCTTACCCGTGGTTCCAGCACCAGTGTATTGTATAAGACATCTGCTGCTAGCTAGTTCCCAAAGCTTGATCGATGAGTCCATCCCAGAAGTTAAGAGATACTGAAATATGGGGCAAATTGGGATTAAATACAAATAATAATAAACATTTTATAAAAGAAAACCATATAATAGAAGATACATAAAATTCAAATCTTGGGGCAAGTCGGGACACAACTATGTGTTGTACATTTTATATTCAAACTAAAATATTGGTGGGGTAAGTTGAGATAAAATATAAATAAAAATAAAGTAATTATTAAAGACAATCATAATGTAGAAGGTACATATAATTCCCAAAATATATAAATTGTATTAAAATTAAAAATCTTGGGGCAAGTTGGGACATTACTATATTCTGTACTTTTTATATTGAAACTGCAATTTTCGTGGGGTGAATTGGGATAAAATAAAAATAAAGTATTCATTAAAATAGAAGGTACATATGATTCACAAAATATTATAATAAAATTAAAAATCTTGGGGCAAATTGGGACACTTAACTAAATTTTGTAAATTTTATATTGAAATTAGAATATTCGTGGGGTGAGTTGGAATGAAATTAAAAATCAAAAGGCCAGTTTAACATTTTGCTTTTTACACATTTATAACACAGTACATACATGGAGAAAAAACATAATAAATGGTTCTTAAAAGGATATGAAGTGAGATGTAGAGGATTTACCTTGCTGTTTCGCGTGAAGGCGACAGAGCAAACTTCCGCACCTTCGTGCGCGTTGATAAAAGTGTTGAAACACCGGTTGGACACTGTGTCCCAGAGCTTGATCGACCCGTCCGCACTGCCGCTAGCGAAATACTTACCGTTCGGCGAGAACCTGTTCAATAAAATGACGTCAAGAAAGCGCATGTACAACGTGTAAAGCAATTACGTAAAAATGCTGAAGGATGCATAGCTATATTTCATAAGGAATCACCCTGTAAAAAAATTTAAATCAAAAGAAGCATATTTATATTTCCATACAAACTAATTCAAAACATTCTTAGTGTTTTATCATAAGTGACAACCCTATTGAAGATAAAAGACCGTCACGCGCATAGTAGCGACGCTATGCGATGCATAGCTATATTTCATAAGGAATCACCCTGTAAAAAATTTTAAATCAAAAGAAGCATATTTATATTTCCATACAAACTAATTCAAAACATTCTTAGTGTTTTATCATAAGTGACAACCCTATTGAAGATAAAAGACCGTCACGCGCATAGTAGCGACGCTATGCGATGCATAGCTATATTTCATAAGGAATCACCCTGTAAAAAATTTTAAATCAAAAGAAGCATATTTATATTTCCATACAAACTAATTCAAAACATTCTTAATGTTTTATCATAAGTGACCCTATTGAAGATAAAAGACCGACACGCGCATAGTAGCGACGCTATGCAACGCGTAACTCATAAAGTGATGGGAGTCACATGATTTCAATTTTGTGCGTGATGTTAGGGCTGTATCTGAATTAATTCTAAGTAAAAACTATGGCAGTGGTTTACTCAAAAACTATTAGGTTTTCAGTTTCACAGCTAAGTCTCAGATACAGTACATAATGTAACTCTAAAGCCTGTGAACAATAATTTCAGTTTTCCTTTACCCACGTAGTACTTGCTATTTGGTTGGAAACTAGTGCCCGTGTTTACTATCGACGACCAAGGCAATAAAAGAATCATGCTCATCACACAAACATTTTCCAGTTGTGAGAATCGAACCCATTCGGCCTTGGACTCAGAAAGCAGGGTCGCTGCCAGTGGCGTGCACGGGGTTCTTGACATAAAGAAGAAAGATGGCATAAAATGGAAAAAATCCCTCGCATTTATGTGGTTTAAAAAATAATAAGGGTAGGCAAAGCTTTTGTGTATGTATGAAGTGCACGCCCCTGGTCGCTGCAAAATGCACCAATATAGTATAAGAGTCCGTGAAACGTATTATTCTCTAGGAATCACCTATATTTACACCCGGCTAAGTTTGTTGTGGGCTTCTTCTTAGAGCAGGGCGCGATTGGAACCCTCGTAGCTTTAGTTTTAAGTTTACGATTGTAGTTATCGCCATCACTACTCACTGCTATGTACACATGCATATAATAACGCATCAAAAGTGCCATCTATGTGCCTATTTGAATGAAGAAATATTTGACTTTGACTTTATTACTAGGCATCCGATTAAGGAGATACCTAGGTTATGTGAAAACGGGCTTTAATGTCATGGTAATAGGGTTCATTTTAACAATAGAATGATAATGATTGTCAAGAATGACGTACCTGATCGAGTTGACCTGCTTCTTGTGGTGGTGCGAGGGTATGGGGCACACGAAGCACTGGCTCGTGGTGACGTCATACAGCCTGATAACCGGGTGCGTGGTGGACGCTATGACGTGGTCTCCAAGCGGGTGGAAAGACACGCATAGAACTTGCTCCGCGTCCTACAGGAAATACGTCATCATAAACTCACTACCGGCCCAATACAGGGTACGGGTCTCCTCCCACAATGAGAAAAGGTTAAGGCCGTAGTCCACCACCCGCAGTGAAGTTTCTTGTTTTAATATTAGTTTGTTAAGTTTTGTGTTTATTGAGTTTATAGACCTACTATTTAATCATGTTTTCATATTAAGTTGTGTGTTATATATGTTTTTTAACAGTGAACTTTATCAGTACATTACATTACAGTATTTATAGTATGAATACTGTTCATGCAACTAGTCCGAGGTAGAATATGTGATATCCTAAATACAGTTGTAACTGGTTATTGGTGGTGGTGGGGTAGGTATGGTGGGGGTGAGTAGTCAGATACTCACCCACACCATGGCCAAAGTAGGACTTTTTACCTTCATCTATTCAATTATTTGTGGATCATAGTAAACCTTGTTTTTATATATATGTAAAGCGGCGTGCACTGGGTTTCTCACCAGGGTATGCATTAGGCTGATTAAAAAAAAACGGCTAATGTTTTCTTTCAAAATCCTCACATAAAAACTTTCTAGAAGGTGTGAAAAGACACCTGTAAAAAGCAGAGCCCTTAATATTATTATTAAGAGGTCGCGCATCGGGAATTTCAATTTCCCGTTCAAATAACACAGGCAATTTCTTTTTTAAATTTTGCAATTTCGTATTTCTGCAACGGCTCATTGAATTAGCGGGCCAAAGCATGTTTTTATAGGAAATTTAACGCTCTACAAAAAAGGTCCTTACAAAGTTTTCGATAGTCACACTCCTTCAAAAGTTATTCGAGGTCAAAGTTGAACTTACAAAAAAATTTGCATTTTTTTAATCAGCCTAGTGTGCATGCAGCAGGAAAATTGGGTAAAACGGCTAAAATTCTTCTCTTATACGAGTTTTATATCAATTTTAGGGTAGGCAGTGCTTTTGTGCATGTATTAAGTGCACGCCACTGTATATAAATTAATAATAAATAATCCTGGCCCAGTGCGGATTGGTGGACTCCACACACCTTTGAGAACTTTATGGAGAACTCTAAGGCTTGCAGGTTTCCTCACGATGTTTTCCTTCACCGTTGAAGCAAGTGATATTTTAATTGGTTAAAACGCACATCACTTTCAAAAGTTTGGGATTCGAACTCGAAGTCCCGCCCACTGGGCTATCACCGCTACTATAAAAAATTAATAAGCACATATATTAATATTGGATAGAAACGGGCGTTACTTTGCGGAATTCCATAGTATATTATGAAAATTAAGCTTAATTTGCTATACTCCGCGAACAGCAGGAAAATCTGTATGGTGTAATTTACAATTTCTTCAATCCTTATACTCCACACCGAACAGATCTTCGGCAATGTACCCTCAACGCACGTTTCGCTCCGAAACCGGAGCATCCTCGGGAGATGTTGACTTTACAATGCATATTTGTTAAGAAAACTTAATATTTTTTTTATTTTCATACTACATATTTAAATATAAACAAAATTTCAGTCTTTACAAATATCTTCAGGCATAAATAAATAACAATAAATATAACTTACCGTTATAGATTTATACGCCTTCTTTGCGGATGCCTTCGTGATGTCGAATAGTTTGATGCAGCAATCTCGGGAGGCGGACACTAGTATCTGTTCCCGCGGGTGGAAGTCTAGGGCGGTTATTTCGTCGGTATGATCATATCTAGATATGATTAGAAGAGAAAAACTCCCAGTCAATATTTTTACTATTTTTTTATATTTTTTTTCAATATTTGTATTAATAAAAATTATATTTTATTAATAAATACATCAAAGTAATTAAAAAAAAAAAAGTGGAATAAAAAAAAAGTGGAATTTTAACTTAAAATATTCCTATTTATTTACTACGATATTATAGTGTCAGTAAAATGTAAAGTATAAATACAAATTGAATTGACATATTTTTTTTTTCATGTGTAAAAGATTTTCCTAATTCAAAGGTTGCCTGGCAGAGATCGCTATTAAGCGATAAGGCTGCCTTTTGTATTCTACTTCTCTCTATATGTTTCTGTTTTTATTATATTTTGTATATGTTAATGTTGTGGTATACAAATAAAGAGTTTAATAATAATAAAATTTGTAAAGGAGGTACAAGTATTTTTTTTTAGTGACAGGTTACTGAAAAAAAAACTCGTTTTTACTCAACTAGTGATAAACGACGGCCACAGTCTGAAAAACAATAGTAATGAATAACAATCGACATTTCAGCTGACAGTCAAATCAAAGTTAGGTAGTTAAGCGTAGAAATGCAAGGACAGAAGAAACATTCCATTATAGAATACTCACAGGGTCCTAATGACCGGATGTCCCTGCTGTTCTCTCCCGGGATCCACTTCTTCCGGTGCTGATTTTGCCAACATACGTTCCACATCCAATATCTGAACAATATTTATTTCTAGTATGAAGTTTCTACTATTAGGAAACTTTTGTACACAAATTCAAAAAATTCTTTATTCATGTAGGCCTATCGCAGGCAATCATGAGTATATATATTATTAACCCACCCAAACATATACAAAAAAACTGATTAAAATCGGTCCAGCCTAGACGGCGGAGTCCGGAGGATCCAGACTCCGGAGGACTAGCGGAGGCGACGGAGGAGTTCAGTGACATACACGCGCACACAAGAAATATAAATAAAGATATGACTTTATAATATAATACGACGGCCGACTGGCGCAGTGGGCAGTGTCACTACTTTCTGAGTCCTAGGCCATGGGTTCGAATCCGACAACTGGAAAATGTTTGTGTGATGAACATGATTGTTTTTCAGTGACCGGGTGTTTATATGTGTTTTATAAGTATTTATGTGTATTACATTCATAAAAATATTCAACAGCTATCCATATAACCCATAAAACAAGCTACGCTTACTTTGGGGCTACATGGCGATGTGTGTATTATCGTAGTATATTTATTTATTTATTTATTTTCAAAAACATTCATGCTCATCACACAAACGTTTTCCAGTATTGGGAATAGAACCCACGGCCTTGGACTCAGAAAGCAGGGCAGTGACCCTGCTTTCTGATCTTTCTGATCAAACTGCGCCAATCGGCCGTCATGTGTATTGTCGTAGTATATTTCTGTCGTGGTAGTATATTATAATCAAACCCGCGGCTTGGACTCAGATAGCCGCCCACTGCGCCGGCCATCATTAAAAAGACAAAAACAAAAACATTTCAAAAAAATCCACTGCAAAAGGTTACATTCTATTCGTCTGTTACTGTGCAAAATAGAAACTAACTGTCTCTTTTCCTTTATATATTGCGTGCAATGAAATATTTCTTCTTCATCTATTAAGATAAACGACTAAGACACCGGGATGTATCTCTGCATCGTTCGAGTCCATGTAGGACTGGAGTGTATCGATAATGCAGCCGTATTTATATCGAAATACCCACCAACTCAATGTCATTAACATTGGTTGTTAATCAAATATAATTTCAATTGTTTCTTGAAAACTATCTATAAATTAAATAATAATTATTATCGTATTTGTAAAAATCCTAATCAATTAAATAAAATATCTGGCAAATATGAATTTATAGTTATCTAAAGTTTAATTATTTACCCAGTTTATAAATTTACTGTAACAATTATACCTTAATACTAGCGTCGACACTACCAGTGGCAACGAGTTGCCCGCAAGAGCTGAAAGCTCCAGCACGACATGACATCTTGTGTGACGTCACGTACGCAGTTTCATACGTGGCCGGTTCCGGGGCGAGCGACGATGCGTCCATTTCGAACTCCAGATCTAAAGGTTTACGTAAATCCTGATATTATTAAAATTAAGCTTAATTTGCTATGTCCCGCGAAAAGCAGGAGTATCTGTACTATGGTGTAATTTATAATCTCTCCAATCCTTATACTCCACACCGAACTGATCTTCGGCAATGTACCCTCTACGCACGTTTCGCTCCGAAACCGGAGTATCCTCAGGAGATGTTGACTATACAATGAATAATTGTTAAGTCAGCAGTAAGTATTATTGGAGTGGAGGATAAGGATCGAAGAAATTATAAATCACAACGTACAGATTTTCTTGCTTTTCGCGGAGTATAGCGAATTAAGATTAATTTTAATAATATAACATGGAATTCCGCAAAGTAACGCCTTATTCTGTCTAATAAATCCTGATATGTTGGCAAAATTACCGGGTATTTATTAAGAAAACACATTTTGCCCCAAAATTCCGACTGTGCCCCATGATTACCATTATGCCCCAAAATTCCCACTCATCCCCATGATTACCATTACGCCCCAAGTTTATAATTTCCTACCCCTTTACTACAGTGAATTACTTTCCCTAGGGTTATCTGGAAGATACTGCTTTAGTCGCGTAGAAACCGATTGGGGTATGACTACCATACTCCCTAACAGGTTAGCCCGCTGCCATCTTTAACTGCATCATAACTTACCACCAGGTGCGATTGCAGTCAAGGGATAAATAAGAACCAAGGAAATAGTAAATGAATACATACCAAAACCAGTGGTCCCAAGTAGATGCTCAGCCCCACTCGATGCAGCTAGTCGGTCCTTCCTATCCGGCTCGTGTTGTAGGCCCACCATCATTAGGTTCAGAAGCCTAAAAGTTTAATTGTCACACTATCAACCCATTACAGACCCACTACAGCTTCTAGCATGAGCTGGAGACAATTGCATCCCCGGGAAAGGATAAAAATTTATCTTCTCCCACAGCTTCATCAACTCTCAGAGCACTGAAATAATCCCTTCCCTACTAATATTATATATATTGTAAGTTTGTTTGTAAAGCTTTCACGCAAAAACTACTAAACCGATCCTCATGAAACTTTGTACACAATATGTGTACAAAGTTTCTTTGTACACAATATGTGTACTTTGTACACAATATGTGTACAAAGTTTCTTGAGAACTTGGAAGTGTTAGAAGTAATATAGGATACATTTTATCAAGTTTATTTTTGCTTCTAATGTTCAAATTATTGCAGTCACATTTTCTCTTAAATTCTCCCAGAGCGACACTTGTTCAAGAAACACTTGTACAAATAATGATATACACAAAAGTTATTTATTACCTGTCGCTCGGTGGGCACGGTGGGTCAGCATGAACGGCTGCAGATAAAGTTGCAGCTATCGGCTGGAATCCATCGTAGTACAGCTGGCTGAAATATTAAAAATTAATTCAAAATTCATTTATTTCAAGTAGGTAGTAGTAGTAATATAAGCTCTTTTGAAAATTCAAGCATGTCTGCTTGTAGTGACTGTAACACCGGTTCGGAAGGCAGATTCTACCGAGAGGAAGCCGGCAAGAAACTCATAAATTGCTTTTTTCCAACATTGTTTTACAATTTAACAATCTTTTTTCTATCTAGTGTGAGATGAAAGCGGAGGGGCTGGCTTCCAGGCAACCTTGTCAATTATAATTTAAAGCCTATAGTAAGAATTTCTTGTTAGAATAACCCAATCCTATTAGTTGGCTCAACCTGGGGATCAAACCCACAATATTTTAACTGCAGTTGACAGGGATAGTTATTAAAATAGCTTTAAACTCTTTATTCACCATCATCATCATATCAGCACGACAGGGCATGGGGCTCCTACCGCAATGACAAGGGGTTAAGGCCATAGAAAACCACACTGGCCCAGTTAGTGGACTCCACAAGCGTTTGAGAACAATATAGAAATCTCAGGGATGCAGGTTTCCTCACATTGTTTTCCTGCACCATAGATGCAAGTGATAATTTAGTAATTAAAAAGCACGGCCAACTACAGGGCAGGGATCTCCTACCACAATGAGAAGGTATTAAGGCTGTAATCCACTAAGCTGGCCCATTGGACGACTCCACAAGCCTTTCAGAATATAGAAATCTCAGGGATGCAGGTTTCCTCATGCAGGCTTTGGTGAAGCAGAACATTGTTCTGGTGTCTGGGTGTTTATCTGTATTTTATAAGTATTTATGTATTTTATTCATAAAATTATTCATCAGTCATCCTAGTACCCATAACACAAGCTACGCTTACCTTGGATTTGTATAAAACCTTCGAATAAATAATATATAAATAAATATACTACGACAATACACACATCGCTATCTAGCCCCAAAGTAAGCGTATGGTCCGGTAGTTGTGTATGCTCCGGTGTCGGAGCGAAACCTGAAATTGAACCATACAGATTTTCCTGCTTCGCGGAGTAAGCGAATTAAGCTAAGTTTTCATAAAATATCAAGAAGTTCTTGCAAAGGAACGCCTGCTTCTTTCCAATGGTCATATTTATCTTAGGACCGAGTGAAAACCGAGCACATTTATAAAATTGATGAGGCCGGGATTGTGACGCCATATTTGTGTTAAATGCATTAGAATATTCGATATACACGAAAATATGCGAAAAATTGTCGATCACAATAATAAATGGAAAAGTCACATACTTTGGTAAGATGGATGGATGTCAAAGCAATTGACAATTATGTAATTAAAACGCAAATAACCTAAAGTTACACTTGGCGACCTGGGCGGCCTGCTAAGCTTCTGGAGTGAGCTCAACTGGCTGGAGTGAACCAGCAGGGAGCCCTCCCAGTGGCTCTACGTACAACGGAAAGTTCCGGCCGGCCAAGTACGGAGACAAGCCCAGAGAAAGAAGAAGAACCTAAAGTTAGAGGTGCATGCTGGGATTCAAACTCTGCATCCCTAAAGTGAAGTTGAAGTGCTACCCACTGGGCTATCACCGCTTCCGAAATTCTTTATTAATATAATAAAATAATAAATCCCATAAAAATATTACAAAATTTAAGAAAAATGGGAATGAAATTACATTTAATTTTGTAATAAACTACCTATTGTATGTAATCTTAGAGATGTCTCTTAAAAAGCTTTAAGTTTGTATTAAGCATAACCTAATTGTAAAATCCTATAATAGTATAAAAGACTGAAATCAATAAAAAAGACTCGAGAAAGAAGATTAAATAAATAAATATACTACAACAATACACACATTGACATCTAGCCCTAAAGTAAGCGTAGCTTGTGTTATGGATACTAAGATAACTGATGAATATTTTTAAAGGTTGCTCTTCTAATAATTTTAATTGTCAATGTGAGATGGTTATAACAAAAAAGAACACCCAGATAAGTTTATTGTGGGCTTCTTCTAGTTTTACATTTACTACTATGGTTATTGCCATCATGCCAATAATGACAGTGTATAGTCAGTACATATTTGAAAATTTATTGTACGTTCATAAAATAATTTCTAAATTTAGAAAAAATCTGACTGCAATAATTTAAACATTAGAAGTAAGAAAAAACTTACAGTGCAATATACTAGGTTACATAAAATACATAATTCGTTTAAAGGAAATTGCATACAATTTTACAATAAACTACCAATTGACATCTTGGAGATGTCTCTTAAAAAGTTCAAAGTTTGTATTAAACGTAAGCTTATAGAAAAGTCCTATTATAGTATAAAGGACTATGTAAATAAATTATTGCTCTAACCAGGTTGCTCTTCTAATAATTTAAAATGACATTGATAGATGGTGATAACAAAAAAAAAAAACACCCGGCTAAGTTTGTTGTGGGCTTCTTCTTAGACCAGGACGCGTTTGGAACCCTCGTAGCTTTAGTTTTAGGTTTACGAATGTGATTTTCGCCATCATCTCACTACCGTGTAATTCTTATGTACGCATCAAAAGTGCCACCTATGGGCCTACTTGAATAAAGATATTTTTGACTTTGACTTTGACATCTCACTACCATGTACACATTTCTCATGTTATGTATGCATCATAAGTGCCATCTATGGGCCTATTTGTATAAAAAATTCTTAACTTGACTAATACAGGCACATGAGGTCTAACACATCCTACACACAGGAAGTTGCAGGTTGTATTCCTTGCAAGGCCTGCGAAGTATTGCTCTATTTATTTCTACTGACTATTAGGTGGGCTCCGTTAATTGTTACTAAATATATACAAATTAGAACACTTTAATCGTATTGGGCGACTTAAAATCATGGTTTTACGTAAATACACAACGATATTTTGTAAATAAAACGTTTATTTTATTTGTATTTAGTTCGCAAATTGAATGTAAGAACATAACCTATACAAAACTTTAGTTAAGAACAAATATCTTGCGTAAATATTCCAATTTCAAAACAATATGACTACAGTTAATAAAATTGTGGTAACTTTTATAGTTTCACCCTATTTACGAGATTTATAATTAAAACACCAAGTATTAATAACGAAAACATCAAAAACAAAAGTATGTACATTGGTTACCTTATCATCATTCGATAAAGCAGCTCCCTAGTCTTAACCACATTCCTTGTATCCACATCTCCAGTAGTTTCCTTCATACTGTCTTCTATATTTGAAGAAATCTTGAATAATTTCACTAAAACCGGCGGCGAAAACTTCTGGCTTCTGTTTTCAAAACAGAAATCACCAGAAATCACAATGACACGGCCACAGACACAGACGAACAACCTCAATGATATATGACAGTCACAGGCAGATTATATACGGACAGGCTACAAGATTTATAACGACAATCCAAGTCGATTTTGTAAACGCGATGTGGAAATGCAGACAGGTGAAATAGAAGACAGTAGGTACAGACTGTATTCAGACTCCAGACGAGTTCGAGTAAATGAGAGAAATAATCAATACTTTTGATCATGCGCCGACAACACAAGCTATCACGTACTGTTCATTTTCTCATTACAGCCACTTTAAGCTTAATTTCCACTGACAAACGGCTATTCAAAACTAGGTGCAACCAGCAAGGCCTCCTGCCTCCTGTAGTTCGCCTACAAAATCCCTTTATTTATATATTTACCGCTTTTCCCTACCTACCTTGGTGTGGAACCTAGCTATAAAACTTTTTTGTAACTTCAAGACTTATATCGTAAATCGATATAAGGTATCGATTAATATAAATCAAAAGCTAATATTATTTGAAAAAAAAGCTAGAGCAATGAGTTCACTTTTAAATGATTATACTAAAGCTTAATTATTGCATTGGTTTTGTATTATTCTCAGAAAACATGTAAAATGTTCGCACTAAATTGAACATCACAAAATATTGATCATGGTCACCATCGTAAAAAATACAAAGAGAATACAAACGTAAGGCAAATGTACTTCAAGATTCTGGCCAAAGGGTAAAATATAACTGGGGGGGCTAAATTAAATATAATCAGTAACAGTATAATCCAACTGCTCCACTTGCGTGAAAGTTAGCAGCTGCGTCTTTATGTGCAATATTTTAAGGCACTAAAAGTAACGCCAATATTACCCCCGTCTAGGGTTACCATATCTTAGGATTTGTCCTGAGATTTCGAGATTTTTGGACTCATCTCAGGATTGCGGCTGGATTTAGCAAATCTTATTAAATCTCCCCAAGCAGCTTTGTTGCAAAGTGTTCCGGTCTGAATATAGTATGTGCATTTATCTTACATCAGTACATAACTCATTTTTTTCGGATTGTGTGTAGCTGCGTTTTAACAGCGTAACGCGGGCTTGTTGGCGACCCTCGGAATCGGGCTCTGCCAGGAAGAGTTTGAACCCTAGGGCTCGAAAAAGCGAAGGGATAGGTAACTCGTGCAAGCAGCTTGATCCAGTAACATTTGCAGTTTTAGTGGTACCTAGTAAAGCTTTTTGCGACCGAGCCCGTCCGGGGAAGTTAATACCGCCATGTTTATTTTTGACGGCCGACTTGCGCAGTGGGCAGCGACCCTGCTTTCCGAGTCCTAGGCCGTGGGTTCGATTCCCACAACTGGAAAATGTTTGTGTGATGAGCATGATTTTTTTTCAGTGTCTGGGTGTTTATATGTATGTTATAAGTATTTATGTGTATTATATTCAGCTATCTTAGTACCCATAACACAAGCTACGCTTACTTTGGGGCTAGATTGCGATGTGTGTATTGTCAAAGTATATATATATTTTTTTTTTTAGTATATATATTTTTACCTCGAGCAGCTCTGTTGTAATGCTGTATTACGGTCCGAATACTGAGGTGTACACAGGCACCTGTGGCTAAACCTTACACTTGAGGTTCAAGGACACAGGTCCGGGAGGTATACGCAGTGGCGTGCACTGGCTTTTTTACCAGAGTATGCATACAGCAGGAAAATTGCATTAAACGAGTTATATATCAATTTTAGGGTAGGCAGTGCTTTTGTGCATGTATGAAGTGCCCTCCACTGGTTATACGACGGTTTCCCCGGGCGTCTAACAAAGCCAACAAGAGGGACATGCCGTGGGGGTTTTTAGTTTGGTTTCTGGGTATACCCCTTTAGAGGGGGGAGTCCCACATAACCTCCGTCCTACCCAAGGGTCGGAGGTAGCAATAAAGCTTTTCCACTACGCCAAAAAAAAAAAAATGGTTGGCACGATGCAGAACGTGTTCCTAGCATGACTTAGCGTCGCCCGGTTTATAGGCGATGGTTTTACTTTTACCATCTGCTTGGCCAGTCAATTATTACAAAAGAAAAAAAAGTTAACAGACGTTAAATAAAACGGTAAAGCATATAGCGTGGAAGTCTTAATAAGTTTAATGGTATGAAATAAAAAAAATTTAATTGTTTCATTTTAGGTCGGGGACTCATATACAAAATTAAGAGATTAACATAAAATGAATATAAATGACACTCAGATATAAAAAAAAAAAAAAAAAAAAATAATAATAAAGCCTTTATTTCCAACTTTAAGTCAATAACAATTTTTAGTCGTACATAGTAATTCATACATTTATTCATTGTAATTTTAGTTAGTTTGTGTATGTCAAAAATTTTACAATCATTTGCTATCTTAAATTTAATCTTAATTATTTTTGTTATTTTTCTTTGTCATTTATAAAATCGTTGTATGTCAATGTTAGGTATTTAATGTCAATGTTAGGTATTCTACGTCAATTGGAATGCCCATTTTTGGGCATAGGCCTCCTCCATCCTTTTCCATCTGTTTCTCTCTCTCGCCAGCCTTGTCCAGGTAGACCCAACAATAAAAAAATAAAATAAAAAAAAACAATAATTAATTTGAAATAAAAAACTAAAAATGAAAAAATTAGAATAAATTCAATTAAGTTAGAATTCAACTATTTTATACTATTTCAGGTTTTGAATCTGGAGCACTTTTTGCCAATGTTTAAAAAATACTTTGTCAGCGACTGAGCGACGATTCTAATGATATTAATATAAATTATTAGAATTTTGAACGGTTTCCCAAAAACTCGCGATTCTTTTACGAAGCACAGCGTAGATGTCTGGGACTCCGGCATCGGCAAACATGCCCGACACACTACAACGCCTCGCCTTTTTTTAACAAAATGCAAAGTGCTTCGTTTTACTGGACTCTGAAGGTGTTCGTGAATCGATCTTAGCTGATCCACAACTGCGAAGTATAAAAACTAAAACTAAAGTCACATATATATTTCTTTATTCAAATAGGCACATAGATGGCACTTTTGATGCGTTATTATATACAAAATGTGTACATAGCAGTGAGTAGTGATGGCGATAACTACAATCGTAAACTTTAAACTAAAGCTACGAGGGTTCCGATCGCGCCCTGGTCTAAGAAGAAGCCCACAACAAACTTAGCCGGGTGTTCTTTTTGTTATCACCATCTCACATTGTCATTTGGGAATATTTAAGAAGCAACCTGGTTAGAGCAATTGTTAAAAACAAACTATAAGCTAGCGGCCAGCGACCTCCGCTCCCATTCTATATCCACATCGTCGCCCAAGGATCCTGACAGCATCTGACCTAGATACATAAACTGCACAACTACCTACACTGGTCTGACAACACCTCGCCTTTTCTAACAAAATGCTAAACGCTTCGTTTTACTGGACTCTGAAGGTTTTAAACGATCTTAGCTGATCCACAAGTTCTGTGAAGTATAAAAACTTAACTTTAAACAGTGTTATTTCAATATCCTAGGAGCACCGAGCAAATCTACGAGCGAGCATGTTACGCCGAATTGGTGCTCCATCCAACAGGAATCCTCTCCAGACCCTAACCAGCTAGAAACACTACCATTTCCGATTTTCGACCATCATCTAACCAATTTTATTATTTCCAGGTGTTGTTGACAGGCTGTCGGTGCGTGGAGCTGGACTGCTGGGACGGTGACGATGGAAATCCTGTCATCTACCACGGACACACGTTCACTACTAAAATACCGTTTCGGAGAGTTGTCGAGACTATTGCGAGGTTTGTATCAGTAGGATAGAAAGAAAATTTTCTATGACAGATGCATAGAAAGGGACTGTAAAGTTCACTATTTTTTTTTAAGTTATATCGTAGTAAACGATAATGACCAAAATAATTTTTATTATCTATATGTTCATAACTATTTATGTATGATTGATTATATATTAGTTTATTATTTTATATTTATTTATTATATTTTTCTTATTTGTGCAATTTTGTTTATGTATTTGTAATTAGCTATTTGAATGTACGTTTATAATAATTTTACACCACCTGTCCGCTCTCTCTCATCTTGTCCTAATCCAAAGGTTGCCTGGCAGAGATCGCTACTAAGCGATAAGGCCGCGTTTTGTATTCTACTTCCGTCTTTGTATTTCTATTGTTTTTTTTATTTTCCTAACTTCATTGTGGTGTACAAATAAAGAGTTAAATAAATAAATAATTAATAAAAAAAGTATTTAGGTGCGTTAGGGAAAAATGGCAAGAGTAATTTTTTACGATGCGCGCGCACACCGTCACCAAAAACCGACACCATGAAGTTAGCTATAGCGAACATTTCAGTTTTTCTAAAAAGGGTTTGACAGTTGACTCTCAATAATTCAAACAATGCCTTTTTTGTATTGTTAGTGTCGTTTTTTCTACAAAAGAATAAGGAAAGATAAATTTTTTGATAAGATTTTTATCTTGTTACGCCAAAGAAGTATAACTTCTAACGCGTATACATAAGTACACACATATATTGTATACACACTGTATTTTTTTCTTTTTAATACAAAAAAAACATGTTTGCATTTTGGCCTGTTATATTTGCCAAGATTAAATGGCTTATTTATTTATTTATTTATTTTATATCTGCCAACATAACTATATATAACAATTTGTTACATCATTGAATGTAAGTTAAAAAAAATGTGTCACACTACATGGCACAGAGGTGAGCGCTTTGGTATTGTGTTGGAGGTTCCGGGTTCGATTCCCGGCAGGAGCGGTTTGGGAATTTATAATTTGCTAAATTTCCTCTGGTCTCGTGGGAGGCTTTGGCCGTGGCTAGTCACCACCCTACCGACAAAGACGTGCCGCTAATCGATTAAGTGCGATGCGATTTCGCGTATAATCCGATTAGGAGTATGACTGCCATAGCCCATACCCCTAACAGGTTATCCCAGTACCATTTAGACTGCATCATCACTTACCACCAGGTGAGATTGCAGTCAAGGGCTAACTTGTAATGGAATAAACTCATTACCGGCCCACTGCAAGGTTAACTTTAGAGTTTTATATTCGACAAAAAGGGCAATAATTATAATTATTTATTTGCAAAATTGTGGGTACATAACAAGAACACATTTCATTAAACAGACCCTTCACAATCGACCACAGACAGTGTGCAAATGTTTATAAAAATAAAAAAAATAAAATATAAATTACATTACAATTTAAAGAATAAAAATACAATAATCTATAATATATAATTGACGGCCTAGTGGCGCAGTGCGCAGCGACCCTGCTTTCTGAGTCCAAGGTCGTGGGTTCGATTCCCACAACTGGAAAATGTTTGTGTGATGAACATGAATGTTTTTCAGTGTCTGGGTGTTTATCTGTATATTATAAGTATTTATGTGTATTTCATTCATAAAAAAAAAATATTCATCAGCTATCTTAGTACCCATAACACAAGCTACGCTTACTTTGGGGCTTGATGGCGTTGTGTGTATTGTCTTAGTATATTTATTTATTTATTTATTTATTTATTCCCATCTTACATTTTTGTCATTACAGGAAAAAGTTATCCTAATACGACAATGCAGCATGTTATGTAAATAATAATAATAATCTATAATATAAAATAATAAGATACCTAAAACTATAGTTCTACATTAGTCACCATTTTTTTTTATTATTCACAGAAGTGCCTTTGTGACGTCACCGTACCCTTTGATACTGAGCATCGAAAATCATTGCAGCCTTCCACAGCAACAAGTGATGGCAAGCACTTTTGAGGTCAGCGTCCTTACTATAATATAATATATATATATTTGTATATATAGGTATAGGCATGTTTATTTAAATGCACCACCTACCTCTCTTCTTGAGCTGTGTTTAACGCCTTTGGTTGCCTGGAAGAGATCGCTATGTAGCGATAAGGCCGCCAAATTGTATACTTTTTGTAATTTTTTTTACTTATAATTTGTTATTTTTATTTGGTGAACAATAAAAGATTTAAAAATTCATTCATTCATTCTTTCATTCATTCATTCATTTATATATTACTAGCGGACCCCAGCGCAATCTGTCGGGCTTATTCGTGAATCGAAACCATCCAGGGTTCCGCCCTAACGCATACCAAAAAATTCAAATCGGTCCTGCCGTTTAGGACGAGTTCAGTGATTTACACGCGCACACAAGAAATATATATATCCCTCTCCCTATCCCTACTAATATTATAAATGCCAATGTAAGTTTGTTTGTTACGCTTTCACGCAAAAACTACTTAACTTTAAAATTTTAACTTATCCTCATGAAACTTTGTACACATATTCTTGGAAGTGTTAGAAGCAATATAGAATACTTTTTATCCCAACATTAAGCTCGGTTCATTTGGGAGAGGGGATGAAAGTGTTTGACGATTTTACACCATAAAATTATAACCGATTTAAATAATTATTTTTGTACTATAGAGGTTATAATATGCGTTAACTTTGCCCAAACTTGGTGTAGATCTGATGAATGTGGTTGGAGATAGAGGACAGAACTCCTCAGCGGACAGCAGCAGACCCCTCATTTAAGGCTTAGCGATACTGAATACTTTAAAAACAAAATCAAACGCAGACGAAGTCGCGGGCAACAGCTAGTATAGATATATATATATAAGTAGATTTTAATACATAATTTACAAACAATAATAAAGAATCTACTTCAAATACGGTCAGTCAAAGAGAGGTAGTAGTCCTTCAGACGACTCTTAAATATCTAATCTCCATTCATTTAATTTTAAGTAAACAAATGTGCCTAATAAGTCTATTGTACCTTTTCTTTTTTATTTGTGTTTTTTTTTGTTCTAATTCTTTGTATTTTGTGTACAATAAAGTGTATTTTGATTTTGATTTTTGAGTTTGGAATTTTTAAATTCGAATTTAGGAGCAGCGACCAGCTTATGTTGTAAGGCGGGCGGCGGCTACTACAAAGGATCGGCACGTACACATTAGCAGGGACGATAGCGATCGAAGAATCTACCTCCCCGGCATCATCCGAGACCGACGACGGCTTCACCATCGTCGGTGCTAAAAAGCGGAAGCTTAAGGCTTCCAAATCCAAGGCGAACCCACCAAAGAAAGTGGTACCGGACCGCCCGATTAAGACCCAGTCCCAAGCGCCCCGCGCAGCGCCTCGCGCAGCGTCCCAGGCTTCCCCTGCGGACGAAGACGAGCCCGAAGACTCCCCTATGGAGGAGCAACCCCAACCCAGGGATAGAATCCCACCTCTCTTCATCCGCGACAAGCTCGCATGGATGAAAATCATCCCGCTTCTTGAAGCGAACGGCATCGGCTTCACCGGTGCCCGATCCACCGCTATAGGCATTAGAGTACAGTGCCTATCCTCCGACGACCACCGTCGGCTAACTTCAATGCTCAGAGAGCATAATATAGGTTTTCATACCTACGCCCTAAGAGACGAACGCATTCTCCGCGTCGTCATTAAAGGATTACCGAAGGAGATTAGCTCCGAGGTAATAAAAGCCGACCTTTTGTCGCAAAATCTACCTGTCCTGGAGGTACATAGGATGTACAATACCAGGACGAAATATGTCTACGAGATGGTTCTCGTTTTATTAGAACTTTCCCCCGAAGGTAAAGAGATTTACAATCTCGAAAAAGTGTGCCACCTTTCAGGACTCACTATCGAGAAGCCCCATAACAGAGGCAAGGTCGGCCAGTGCCACCGATGCCAACTGTACGGCCATTCCGCAAGGAATTGTTTCGCCCGCCCTAGGTGCGTCAAGTGCCTGGGCGACCACGGCACCGCCGATTGCTCCCGACGGGACCCGACCGTCGACGAACCACCGAGCTGTGTACTCTGCTACACCCAAGGGCACCCCGCGAATTATCGCGGATGCCCAAAGGCGCCGCAGTTTACACGGCGCAGGGGTCCGCCGCCGGCTCGGAGACCCGCAGCACAGCCCGCCCAACGCTTCGTCCCAGCGCCGGTACCCGCTACCAGCGCATGGGCCAAGCACCTTAACGGAGCGCCTAGCGCCTCCGCCCCCGCCCCCGCACCGGTGCCGGTAGCCCCTCAGGCCACCGCACCGGCAGCGGCCCACCCGGCCTCAGCGCCCTCGCCCATGCACCTATCTCCGGATATGGACCCCCTGGACTTCATCCAGTACCTCGTGTCTGCGGTTGACATGAACGAGGTAAAAGTATTCTTTGCAAAGGCAAAGGTCTCCCTCAACCAGGCTATGCGTGAGCACTCTAGCCTCCTAACAACCATCGGGACTATCCAAAAAGCAATCCGTTAATGGGTAGTACATATAAAGGTAGGGTAAAACCACACTCCCTGGCAGTCAGCTTCTTTAATGCAAACGGCATTATCGATCAAATGCATCAAATCCGTGAATTTATATGTGCACAACAAATCGATATCTTCCTAGTGCAAGAGACCTTCTTAAAACCTAGTAGAAGCGATCCCAAAGTTGGAAATTATAACTTAATTAGAAATGATCGGACCACCAACCGGTTGGGTGGTACCGCGATCTATTACAGAAGGGCTCTTCACTGCACTCCTCTCGATCCTCCACAGCTTACCAACATGGAAGCCTCCGTATGTCAGGTGGGTATGACCGGCCATCCGTCGATCATACTAGCATCCGTTTATCTCTCACCGAACAAAACCTTTTTAGAGAGTGACTTACTCGCTCTCCTCTCCTTAGGTGACTCTGTCATTTTGGCTGGCGACTTCAACGCTAAGCACACCGACTGGTCCCGCTCCACTAACGCGCACGGACGACAACTTAACATACTTGTCAGACGACCCGACCTCAACTTTATCGTAGTTGCCCCAGACTCGCCGACTCGCTTCCCGATGTCGGATAGTTCGATCGACCGACCGGACATACTCGACATAGCGCTCCTCAAGAATATCACCCTTCAGGTGAACTCTGTGGAAGTGCTATCCGAGCTATATTCGGATCACAGACCTGTCAAACTACAGCTAGGCCCCGTAGGCCCCGCGATCCTCCCGACCCGTAAAGTCATCGACTTCAAGAAGCTCTCCGGGCTACTCGAAGCGAAGGACTCTGTGCACCTCTCTAAAATTCCTGACGTCGTAGAGACATTAGAGCAAGCCCAGGCAGCCTCACTGCACCTGACCAACCACGTTTGTGACGCTACGAGCGAATGCTCCCGCGAGATGCCGTGCGGATTTTACCGCATGGTACTCACGGAGGACGCGCGAGAGCTAATCACAAACAAGAATAGGGCCCATAGGGAGCATGACAAATATCCGACACGACAGAATCGGTTAGAACTCTGGAGAGCCCAGAGGAAGGTAGTGTCTATCATTACCGCACTCCGACACGGACAATGGGACAGGTTCTTGGGGGAGCTCTCGCCATCGCGTAGTGCGTTCTACAAACTGGCGAAGGCTCTCAAAATGACCCGCGCTCCCGCCCTCCCACCGTTAGCACGCCCCGACCTTCCGCCCGCCTTTGAAGATATCGATAAGGCTGAATGCATGGCTGACTGCCTCGAATCCCAATGCTCTCCGAGCACCGTATCCATTGATAGGCCCCACGTCTTGCGAGTCGAAAGCGAACTCGCAACAATCCTCTCGACCCCTCCCGATGGTGAACCTCTCGCCCCGACGACCTGCGATGAAGTTCATACTATTATCAAGGGTTTCCACTCTAAGAAAGCCCCAGGCCCCGACGGCATTACCAATAAAACCCTAAAGTTACTCCCAGGACAAATTATCAACCTACTTGTGGTAATTTTTAATGTATTCTTGGCAAACTGCTACTTCCCCAACCAGTGGAAGGAAGCAACAGTCATAGGTATCCACAAGTCGGGCAAACCCCGCGACCTTCCCTCCAGTTATCGCCCTATAAGCCTCCTCAACACCTTAGCAAAGGTGTATGAGAGGGTAATATTACACAGACTGAAGGCAGTCGTAGAGGAGAAAAACCTCCTTAACGACGAGCAATTCGGCTTTCGAGCCAAGCACTCTTGCGTCCACCAAGCGCACCGCCTCACGGAGCACATACTGGCAGGATTCAATCGATACAGACACATGAGCCCCACTGGGGCCGTGTTCTTAGACATTGCCAAGGCCTTCGACAGGGTCTGGCACGCCGGCTTGTTGTACAAGCTGCACCATCTGGGCGTGCCAGCTAGTCTCGTTCGTTTGCTGCGAGCGTATCTCACCGATCGCACATTTCGCTATCGTCTAGACGGTACGCTCTCTTCCCCTAGACCCATACGAGCGGGAGTCCCTCAGGGCTCCGCGCTCTCCCCACTTCTATACGCGCTCTTCACGAGCGACATTCCCCGCGACCTACCGGCGACGGTCAAACTGGCCCAATTCGCCGACGATACCGCTCTCTTTGCGACCGATCCCAAAAAGAGCAACATTGCAAGTCGACTCCAAAAGGCGCTCCACCTGCTGGGCAAGTGGTTCCGCCTCTGGAGGATCGAGGTTAACCCCGAGAAGAGCGCAGCGGTGCTCTTCACGGGCAAACCGAGAGGCCGCTTCACGGTAAACCCCGCAGAGGTCACCCTCTACGGGCGTCCCATACCCTGGCAAGACAAGGCCAAATACCTGGGAGTAACGTTCGATCATAGAATGAGCTTCACCGCACACATTCGCAAGGCCCGCAACAAGGCTGCGTATGTGATGGGTCGTCTCTATCCGATGATTTGCCGCAAAAGCAAATTATCCCTCCGTCACAAGGTAACCTTGTATAAAACGTGCATACGTCCCATTATGACATACGCCAGCGTCGTATTCGCCCATCGCCCTCACAGCTCTTACAGGAGCTTTCAAGTCCTGCAGAACAAATTTATGCGTATGACCACGGACAGTCCGTGGTACATGCGCAACGTAGATCTCCACCGAGACCTCGATCTTCCCACCATAGCCCAGTACATGAAAACATTATCAAAGACCTACTTTGAAAATGCAGTCCGACACCCCAACCCCCTAGTGGTCGAGGCGTCCACTTATACCCCCGTCCCCGACGTCGAACCAAAGCGGCGACGTCCGAAGCATGTCCTTGACGACCCTGACGACAAAATAACTACCGACAACGTGTCCCAACAACACACACACACGCAACATTCACAGCGTCTTCGCCGGCGAAGACGAGGGCCCCGATTTCTGACGTCATCCGGACGTGGATCCTTACCACGGTCACGGGGCGTTCGGACTAAACAATGATTAGTCCAAAAGTCCACCAACAGTCAGATTAACGTCGAACCGAGCCGAGGTCCGAGTCCTCGCAGGAGGCACCCTCGGGTCGACGTCTCCCATACTCCCCCCGATGTCGTCGAGCCCTGGGGCTCTTCTCATGGCGAGCTTTCGCGCTCGCCCCACTCCCCCGGTGACGCCGTAGCAACCCCTTAGGAGGTTATCGGCAAGTGTCCTTCCGAAAAAGCAAAAAGCATTAGCAGGGTAGATTGGCGCCCCAGGGACTCCTAACTGCAAGTCAAGATGTAGGCGATACCTATGTTTTGTGATACCGGGCAGTCTAGAGCACTTTATGAACGTCACGTTGCACATTGAAGGCAAATTGTACCGAGAAGAAGTCAGCGAGAAACTCGCAGTAGCTCTTTTCCTAACGAACTGTATTAAATCTTTACCCATTTCTATCGCACATGCTTTACTGGATCTGTCTTCATCCAGGCAGTGTTTGGAGATCAACTGGTGACGTCGTTTCTATTTGAAGTTGACTACACGGACGAGCCGCGACTTCCAAGTCCCGAGCAGTTAAAGTATAAGGTAACATAATATACTTATTTAACTTCATAGATTTATCTACAGACAACTTAACATTCAAATTCAAATTCATTTATTTCAAGTAGGCCTACTTTATAAGCACTTTTGAAACGTCAAGTATGCATGTTTGTGTGACTCTACCACCGGTTCGGAAAGCAGAATCTACGAAGAAGAGCCAGCAAGAAACTCAGTAGTTGCTCTTTTCCAACATCAACATTTACAATCATTTTGCTATCTTGCGGGAGATGAGAGCGAGGCTGGCTGCTTCCATTCCACCTTGTCATTGAGGAATTCATCAAATGTATAATAACCTCGCTGTACTAGATGCGTTTTTACATATTTTTTTAATGTATGCATTGGTAGGTCAAGAATTTCCTTAGGAATCATGTTGTAAAAGCGTATACTCAACCCCACAAAGGAGTTCTGCACCTTTCGCAGACGATATGCAGATATCACTAATTTATGACCGTTCCTGGTAAGTCGATTGTTAATTACAGCTTTTGATTTATAAAGAGTAATATTTTGTCTCACAAAGACTATATTATTATAAATGTATTGCGAAGCTACTGTAAGAATACCTATTTGTTTCAATTTTTCACGAAGCGATTCGCGTGATCCAAGTTTATATATTGATCGTACGGCTCTTTTCTCATTACCTTATCCCTATACTTACTAATATTATAAATGTCGATGTAAGTTTGTTTGTTACGCTTTAACGCAAAAACTACTGAACCGATCCCCATGAAACTTTGTACACATATTCATGGAAGCGTTAGATGTAATATAGGATACTTTTATCCCGACATTAAGCTCGGTTCCTTTGGGAGAGGGGATGAGTGTTTGACGATTTTACTCCATAACCGATTTGAATAATTATTTTTGTAGTATAGAGGTTATAATATGTGTTTAATTTTGCCCAAACTGTGGTTGGAGATAGAGGACAGAACTCCTCAGCGGACAGCTGCAAACCTTTCATTCAAGGCTTAGCGATACTGAATATTTTAATTTTCTTTAGATCTACACCTAAATTTAATGCCACATCAAAAAACAAAATCAAACGCACACCAAGTCGCGGGCAACAGCTAGTTAGTTATTCAAAGTCAAAGTCAAAAATATCTTTATTCAAGTAGGCCCACAGGTGGCACTTTTGATGCGTACATAAGAATTACACGGTAGTGAGATGATGGCGATAACCACATTCGTAAACTTAAAACTAAAGCTACGAGGGTTCCAAACGCGTCCCGGTCTAAGAAGAAGCCCACAGCAAACTTAGCCGGGTGATATTTATAGGTTATGTTAAGTTTTTGAGTACATAGAAAGTCAAGTTGGGATCAATTTTGGTGAGGACAGGCAGTGGCTTGCATTGAGGATATGCACAGGGTATGCAGATGATATAAAGTGAAAAAATGTCCGATCATCTTCATCATATCATTTCAGGAAATAACCTGAAATGACATGAATAAGGAATGTTTAAATTTGTAATTTTTGAATTTTATTCAAACTTTTGACACGCGTTATAAATCCATCATCATCATCATATCCACCCATTACCAGCCCACTACAGGGCACGGGTCTCCTCCCACAATAAGAAGGGGTTAAGGCCATAGTCCACCACGCAGGCCCAGTGCGGATTGATGGACTCCACACACGATTGAGAACACTATGTAAAACTCTCAGGCATGCAGGTATCCTCACGATGTTTTCCTTCACCGTTTAAGCAAGTGATATTTCATTACTTAAAGCGCACGTAACGTAGAAAAGTTTGAGGTGCGTGCTGGGATTCTAACTCGGCAACCCGAAAGTGAAGTCGAGCTCCTGCCCACTTGGCTATCACCGCTTCATTACTACATTAGTATGGAGGGTAGAGGTAAGGAGGATCATCTGTGTATATTAAAAGGTGTCGTCAAAATGTATTAAATTAGGATGGCGCCACATTTGCATCAAGGTAACTCTTAAAAGAAGCGCCAAACCAAATATTGTTAGAGTAGGCTTGAAAAATAAACAACAATAAACAACTTACGTTGTACAATATTTTGTACAACGTAAGGTAACGTATTGTGTACAATATTTTGTACAACGTAAGTTGTTGAAATTCTCAATAATTAACTACTTTAGTCGATAATGACATTAAATTTTTTAACTCGGCATACTTCAATTCATCTGCGATTGCTACATTCATACCATACCCTGTGCATCCACCAGCGCCATTGTGGAGGATTTTTGAACTGTTATTTAGCGCATACAACTGGACACTTTTTCAACTTTTCTCCTATATAAGATGACTCTCCTTACCTCTACCCTCCATATACATTAGTAAACTAAAACTAAAGCTACGAGAGTTCCAAACGCGAGCTCTATGGTCTACGCGAGCTCTATGGTCTACACGAGCTCTAAGAGTCTATGGTCCAGCAGATACTGTATCAACTGTACCGATATAAATAAATATACTGAGACAATACAAACAGGTGTATACAGCATTATCGTTGTTATATCCGGTCACAATTAAAAAAAAAAAATTAAAGATAACGTTTACTATGTCCACTTTTTTTTGTGGTATTTAAATAAACTTTATCTAACTAGATAATGAGTTATAATAAAACTTTCAATGTATTAAATAGGTACCTTTTTTCTATTGTTAGTGTCGTTTTCCCTACAAACGTAAGGCGAAAGATAAAATTTTTTGAAAAGATTTTTATACGACAAAGAAGTATAAGTTCTAACGCGTATACATAAGTAGGTACACACACGGTTTTTTATATGAATAATATACATAAATATCTATAATATACAAATAGACACCCGGACACTGAAAAAACATTCAAGTTCATCACACAATTATTATCCAGTTGTTGGAATCGACAGCCTTGACTCAGAAAGCAGTCGCTGCAAACTGCGCCAATCGGCCGTCAAATATAATGTCTGTTTATATCCATTTACTTTCTTGTAGGTTCTAATCAAAAACAAAAAGCTGTTGCCAATGGAGTCGAGCCCTACGATAGGGCTGACAGGTGCCAGTTCCGCGCAGGGCTACGGCGGCGCAATGACAACAGTGACAAGGTATAGTATATCTGTATATTTATATATATACAAGTTGTACCCTGCCACGCTTCGCTGTGGCACATTGTGATTGAATGGTTGAGAAAATTAGATAAAAACAACTCTTGATGCGTATTATATATCATGCTAAAATTTCAGCCCGATCATTGCAGAACTTTTTGAGTTTTTGAAGCGTACACAAACCAACATAACATTTTTATATAAATAGATATGTGTTTTAGCAATAAAGATGTCCCTCCTACTTCCGCACTTTAAGTTTTAGTAGTAGTACCTATTAAAGCATTTTGTGGCCAAGCTTGTCCAGGGAAGTCCCTACTACCCCCATGTATGTCCCTTTTGCCTTATATATATATATATATATATATATATATATATATATATATGAAAGGCAAAAGGGACTGACTGACTGACTAAACGGAAGAAAAATTCTATACGTATTGTAGTGGAATAAAAACAGTCCCTCGATGTTATCCAGGTCAAACGGAATGAGGCACACGAGCTCATCCCTGCCCGACGCCAGTAACCGAACGAGTTCCATCATGTCCAACCAGTCTGCTGGTTCATCTATCACGGAGTTCTTCTCTGATGAAGACTATGACGAAGACGATGAGTTTGACGGTAAGATTCGATAATACTCAAAGTAAATACGATTGAGAATACGACAAACAATAAGACAGACAATACGACAGACGATATGACAGACTATATGACGGATAATATTTTAGAAGGTACGGTAAAAATACGACGGTAAAAACGATAGACAGTACGACAACAAATACAGAAAAAAAAACGTAGGGAAAATACGATAAACAATATGGCAGTCAATAAGACAGACAATATGAACGACGGTATGACAGATGATATTATAGAAATACTTTATACAATACCAGAAAAATAAAACCGAAAACACGATAAAAATACTCGTATGTACGACGGAAGATGCAGAAAAAATACGGAGGGAAAAAACGATAGACGATATGATAAAAAAGTACAGTAGAAAATACGATAGGCAATACGAGAGACTATATGACATATAATATTATAGATAATACTTTAAAAAGTACAATAAAAGTACGACGGAAAACGCGATAGACCGTACGACAGAAAATACAGAGTATTACAAAATAAGACAGAAACTGCAGTTGAAAAGTGGTTAGAATTGTGACACTTGAAAACGACTTTGCGCGCGTTTTCATTAGGTATACTATTTTCCGCATTTCTTTTTTTTCAGAAAAAGAACTCCACAAAATTCTGAACTTACTAGAAGAGAAAGTCGGTCGGACGTCTCTTTCCCTCTACCAGAGTTTTCGCAGGGGTGAGGGAGAGGCCGAAGCCGCGGGTGCTATGAAACACGCAACCTCAAGGAAAAGGAGTAACCAGATCGCGAGGGAACTAAGCGACATGGTTACCTATGTTCAGGTAAATATATATATATATATATATATATCTGGATAATAAGCTTTATAACATGTTTGATAATTATATATTCAGGTAATTAGATATTCGAGATCGCTTTTAAGCGATAAGGCCGCCTTTTGTATTCTACTCCAGTTTCTGTGTTTCTCTCTATTCGTCCTTTATTTTCCTAACTGTGTAGTGGTGTACAAATATAGAGTTTAAATAAATAAATATTCGGGGGATTATATATTCGCATGGTGATAGCGCAGGGTAGTAGATCTACAACACTTTCCGGGGGCCGAGTTCACCTCTAGCTTTTCTACATTATTTGCGTTTTAAGTAATTCAAATATAACTTGCTTCAACGGTGAAGAGAAACATCGTGAGGAAACCAGCATGTCTTAGAGTTCTGCATCTCAAAGGTGCCTGGAGTCCACTAATACTGGGTCAGCGAGGTGGACCTTAACCCCTTCTCACTGTGGGAGGAGACCCGTACCTTGTAGTGAGCCGGTAATATGATGGTAATGATGGATTAATTTAAACCTGATACTGGCTAAGTTTATTGTGGGCTCTTCTTAGACCAGGGCGCGTTTGGAACCCTCGTAGCTTTAGTTTTAAGTTAACGAATGCAGTTATCACTGGGCCAGCGTGGTGGACTAAGGCCTTAACTTCTCATAGTGTAAGGAAACCCGTGCTCTGTAGTGGATAACGGGTTAGTGTGATGTTAATGCCATATTCGGGAGATTATATATTCAGACAAGTAGATATTCGGGTAATAAGATATTCATAAACTCTTTCTTTTTTGTCTCCTTGGCGCAGTAAAATTATTACTGGATCCCTGGTTAAATACCTGGACACTGGACAGTGCAATTATTTAGTGGCAGGGTATGTGCTGATGCAGTAAAGCGTTCTACATACGCAACGTGTAAATGAAAACCGAAATAATACTTCACACGCTTTGGAGGTAAATTATTACTGCCATAGTTTTTACTGAAAGAAATAATAAACGGCCCTAAAATCACGCGCAAAATTAAAATCATCTGACTCCTGCCACTCTATTAGAAACGCGTCGCGTAGCGTAGGTACTATGCGCCTGTCGGTATTTCATCTTCCGTAGGGTTGTCATGAATATGCTTATTTTGGTTTAATATTTTAAGTGTCACTTTATTAGAAACGCGTCGCGTAGCGTAGGTACTATGCGCGTGACGGTATTTTATTTTCAGTAGAGTTGTCATAAATGTGCTTCTATTGATTTAATATTTTTACAGGGTGATTCCTAATGAAATATACACATGCATCCTTCAATATTATTTCTTTATTTTGCTACACGTTGTATTGAGCTTTTAGAAGGTCAAAGTACGCAGATGATAATTATTTAAATAATAATAATAAATAATAAATAAATATACTACGACAATACACACATCGCCATCTAGTCCCTAAGTAAGCGTAGCTTGTGTTATGGGTGCTAAGATAACTGATGAATATTTTCTATGAATAATATACATAATATATAGATAAACACCCAGACACAGAAGAAAATTCATGTTCATCACACAAATATTGTCCAGTTGTGGGATTGGAACCCACGGCCTTGTACTCAGTAAGCAGGGTCACTGCCCACTGCGCCAATCGGCCTTCAAATGAATACATCACATCGTCCGCAGCCTATCAGGTCTGTTCAGATAATTCAGCAGCAGAAATTTAACTTCGACAGGCGATAAAGTTCCGCGGCCTGAACCCTATCTCACCTCGGAGTTCCATCAAGCGCACGAGCAACGCTGTCAAGGATACTGCCAGCGGTGCTGCCTGCAGCAGCTTCGAGTCCTCGGAGAGCAGCGACAGCGCCGGCACGGTGAGGCTTAGGCAGCGTAACACCAACACAGACTTTTTTTTTCTTATTTTTGATTATGATTTATTTATTAATAAAGGGCAGTTAAATAAATAAAATAAAATAAATATATTACGACAATACACACACCGCCATCTAGCCCCAAAGTAAGCGTAGCTTGTGTTATGGGTACTAAGGTGACTGATGAATATTTTTATGAATAACACACATAAATACTTACCGTAACATACACCCAACAATAGAATATCATCATAGTAAATAAAAGCTGTATTTGACAGTGCGAGAGTTCAAAAATAGGAGTGCCCCGATCGTCACCCAAGTAAACTATAGAATTACTCGCCAGGTCAATCCGGAGATTCCCTTAAAGTTTCACTGAAGTCGGTCCAGCCGTTTCGGAGCCTATACGGAACATACCCACACACTTTATCTTTTATATATATAGATATACATAAATACTTAGAATATACATATAAACACCCAGACACTGAAAAACATTCATGTTCATCACACAAACATTTTCCAGTTGTGGGAATCGAACCCACGGCCTTGGACTCAGATAGCAGGGTCGCTGCCCACTGCGCCAATCGGCCGTCAAGTTACCTTGGCCAACGAATAAGTTTGGCCATCCAATGCTGCCAGCATATTAGGAACTGTGCCTCGCTGCGGTGGTTTCGAGGACGTTTTAGATTTTATTTAGTTTTAAATAGTTTATTTTGGGTTATATTTATAAAACAATTATTTCAAAGAATATTTTAAGTAACGCAATAAAAAATAATACTGACCTTCATTAATATAGCTTATCATAATATATGTTATTACTAGCTGTTGCTCGCGACTTCGTCTGCGTTTGTATTTGTTTTTTGAGACACATGGACACTAAATGAAGGTGTAGTTGTACTGAAATTTTTAAGTTGTGTATTCTTATTAAAAAAAAAAATCTTTTCGCATAAACAATACCAGCTTGTCTTCAACTTGTCTGACCAGTCTCAGCTCCCTCTATCACTTACAAAAAATAGTAATAGTTAAATGACGAATCGAAATCGCATTGTTAGTTGATTTACATGCTAGGTTTAGGTTAACGAAGAACATTACTAACATTTTTTATATAGTCCTTGTGTGAAATCGTCAAACTTTTTCGTCACCTCTCCCAAAGAAACTGAGCTTAATTTAGGGATTCAAAAGTATCCTATATTACTTCTATTACCTCCAAGAATATGTTTCCAAAGTTTCATGATGATCGGTTCAGTATTGCACGACTCATGATGCGAAGCATCAGAGGGTGCTTTACGATCGAAAAATATTTTTCGCCTCATTTCGGCGGCTATTTTTATTATTATAGCCTTGTTAGTTTACGAAATCAAGATATTTTGCATACTATTGTCGAGATCCGTAAGTCATCACTTACGGATCAGAGACATGGTCGCTAACTATGGGCCTCATAAGAAGGCTCAGAGTCACTCAGCGGGCGATGGAGAGAGCTATGTTAGGAGTGTCTCTACGTGATCTAATCAGAAATGAGGAGATCAGTAGAAGAACTAGAGTTACCGACATAGCTCAGCGAGTTGCGAAGCTGAAGTGGCAATGGGCGGGGCACATAGCTCGGAGAACCGATGGACGTTGGGGTCTTAAGGTGCTGGAATGGCGACCCCGCACCGGTAAATGCAGCGTAGGTCGGCCCCAAACGAGGTGGACAGATGACATCAGGCGAGTTGCTGGGAGCCGTTGGAGGCAAGCGGCCCAGGACCGTGCATTGTGGAACTCCCTACAAAAGACCTATGTCCAGCAGTGGACGTCAATTGGTTGAGATGATGATGATGATGATGATTGTCGAGATAATTTAATGGAGATTAATTCCATACTTTAAAAAAATTGATTTACTGCAACAGAATTGGAAAAAAACACCAAAATAGGTCAAAAAAATTTCCTGTCCGTCATGTGTGAAACCCGAAAACACTCTTACTTGTGAAAAATCCATTATTTGAGTTAAATTTTTTTTTTAAAAATTCTTATCGACGATTGTAGGTCACTGAATGCGAATGGTTAATTAATTCAGTGTAGTTTAATTGCAATTAATAAAAAACGAAAACTGCAAGACTGTATATCTATATTTATCCATGTTGAATTAACATGGATGGTGATATATCTATATCTATAGATATTGTGTACATTTTATTCCACCAGGGGCGCCTGTACAGCACTTTCCTAGTACAGCTGTTTTTTAATTAATTTTTTTTTCTTCAATATTTGATAATTAAATGAGCATTATGAGTCGTGCACTTTTGGATTTTCCAATTTTTTTTAACTTACAGTCACATTTATAATATTAGTAGGAAGTAGGGATAGGGATAGGGATAGGGAAACCTAATAGTGTATATACAACATTCTTCTAATTACAAATGTTTATTATTTTTAATATACATATTAGCAATTGAGTGGGGATATGACATACCTAATTACTTTAAGATTTGCATGTCGTAAACTGCGACTAAACATGTATAATGTTTTTTCATGTTTTAAGCAAATTAATGGATTCGAATTTTGACTTTGTTAAGGTATAGTCCATTCGCTTGGATACGGTCGAATTTGTACCGTGCCGTCTTGGCCCTTGGAAAAATAAAAATGCTTCTTTTGTTTTAAAATTTTTAAAGGATTACAGGTATCCTTATGAAATAAACGTATAGATCAATTCAATATTATTTCATAATTCTGTTACACGTTGTATATATTTTTTTTAAATAATTTATCCTTCAAGGTCCAGGTAAAATTTTGTGTCCACCCTTTTAATTTTCACCCTATCCCAGCGACTAGAAGCGTCTTAGAACCACCGTCGTAAATAACTACCTTTATTTTCGCCCCACTCTTTTTAGCAATTAGCAGTTGGGTCTCAACACTCACGCGGGCGTTGCCTCAACACCCCCGCCGCTCACCACCCCTGCTACAGATGCTCGTCGGTGAACGAGGCGATCGCCAAGAAGATCTGCAGGAAACACCCCCTCGCACTCATCGCGCACACAGAAACACAGCTCGTGAGGACTTATCCAGCCGGGTAAGTGTTGATTTTAATAAAAAAATATCACTTGCTTCATCGGTGAAGGAAAACATCGTGAGGAAACCTGCATGCCTGAGTCTTCTACATAATCTTCTCAAAGGTGTCTGGAGTCCACCAATAGTGGGTCAGCGTGGTTGACTACGGCCTTAACCCATCTTATTGTGGGAGGAGACCCTTGTAGTGAGCCAGTAATAAGGATGAATTAATTTAAACCTGACCCTGGCTAAGTTTGTTGTGGGCTCTTCTTAGACCAGGGCGCGTTTGGAACCCTCGTAGCTTTAGTTTTAAGTTAACGAATGCAGTTATCACCATCACTAACATTAGTGTAACATGTTAAATGTATGAACGCTTCATAAGTGCCTGTAATGGTGGACTTTCCACATGAATAAAACATTTTTGAATTTGAATTTTAACGCCAGAAAGGTTAATGGCTCCATTTCTTACAGCCTAAGAATAGATTCCTCGAACTTCGACCCAGTAATGTTCTGGTCGAGCGGTGTGCAACTGGTGGCGTTGAACTATCAGACAGAAGACGCGGCGATGGCCGTCAACGCAGCCATGTGTGAGAGCAACGGCTGTCTAGGCTACGTGCGGAAACCCAGGGTCATGTGGGATCCCAGCCATATCGCTTATAGAAGGTAAGTTCAAAACAAATAATTGTACGAGTGATGAAGCAGTTTTAAATGAGTGATGAATGAGCGGAATAAAAATGAGTGACTGATGGTTGTTGGATCAAGGGTCGGATACAGAAGGCAGTAGTCATTGAAACGGCGCGTATTGTGACGAGGTTCCTCACTGTGGAGCCCTGACCGCCGGTTGCTTGGGCATTCAAAAGCCCCGCAAGCGGAGGGTGATTTTTTTTTATAATTTTTTGATCGTGTATTTTGTTTTTGTAAGCATTGTTAAGAATTAAAAAAAAATGAAATTACATACTAACATTAATATTTTTTTTATTTGTACGTTCTACCTTATTGTGCTGTTGTATTTGTAACTCTGTAAATTTTCTCTGCGGTGTACAATAAAAGTGTAATCAATCATTCATTCATTAATATATTAAACAAAAAATATAAGCCGTCTATACTGTACTGTAAAATTGTTCATGCATGGTACCAAAAAAAAAAAAAAAAAAAAAAATTGTATCTTTATTTCCTTTTTTTCAATATTTCTGCCAGATTTAATCCAATGGACAAGGAGTTCGACGGGATACACGCAGCACAACTCACGCTAGCGGTCATATCCGGGCAGTACGTCGCTGAAAACGTGTACTCGTTTTACAACGCGTACGTCGAAGTGGAAATACTCGGGGTGCCTGCGGACTGTAAGAAAATTAAGACGAGGGTCGCCAGAAGAAACGCTTTGAACCCGATATGGAATGAAACGTTCACTTTCAAGGTGAGAAGCTAAATGGTAAACGGACGAGTGGCGCAGTGGGCAGCGACCCTGCTTTCTGAGTCCAAGGTCGTGGGTTCGATTCCCACAGCTGGAAAATGTTTTTGCGATGAACATGAATGTTTTCAGTGTCTGGGTGTTTATCTATCTTCTTAATATATATAAATCTCCTGTCACGATGTTTGTCCGCGATGGACTCCTAAACTACTGAACCGATTTTAAATTAAATTGGCACACCGTGAGCAGTCTGGTCCAACTTAAGAGATAGGATAGCTTAGATCTTTAATTATAGTCGCAATTTTATTTTATTGTAAATTATTTGTCTATATTTGACAGTCACATGTTACATATATATATATATATATATATATATATATATATATATATATACTACTATAGTCATTTAAGGCTTAGCGATACTGAATACTTTAAAAACAAAATCAAACGCAGACGAAGTCGCGGGCAACAGCTAGTATATTATAAGTATTTATGTATATTATTCATACAATTATTCACCAGCTATCTCAGTACCCATAACACAAGCTACGCTTACTTTGGGGCTAGATGGCGATGTCTGTATTGTCGTAGTATATTTATTTATTTATTCTGAAATAAACTGGCTAAGAGCTAAGACGAGATCTGAGTCCTCGGTTCGACCCCTTCTTCTAATACTCCTTTTACTTTTATTCCACTACAAGTTAGCCCCCAACTACAATCTCACCTGGTAAGTAAGTGACGATGCAGTCTAGGTAGCGGGCTAACCTGTTAGGGAGTATGGTAGTCATACCCCAAATCGGTTTCCACGCGACATCGCACCGGAACACTAAATCGCTTAGCGGCACGTCTTTGTCGGTAGGCTGGTAACTATCCACGGCCGAAGCCTTCCACCAGACCAGACCAGAGAAAATTCAGAAAAGAATCGAACCCTCCTACTAGTGGCGTGCACAGGGATTTTGACCAGGGTATGCATTAAGAGAGAAAATGGCATAAAATGGACAAAAACCTTCCCCTTTATGAGTAATACAAAATTTGTAGGGTATGCAGTGCTTTTGTGCATGTATGAAGTGCACGCCACCGCCTCCTACTTAAATTCACAGCCCTCACCGTTGCGTCTGGGAGGTCGTCGAAAACTGAACTTCTCCCAAATTCCACTGCTACAATCCTTAAGATTCTTACCAGCTACTGTCCTCAGTAGAATCTTAGAAGCGTACACAAACCAACATAACATTTATATATATATAGATTACACAGAACACTTCTCGAGCTATTCTTCTCGCACTTGGCCGGTTTTTTCACTATTCGGATCCTTAATAGGCTTAATTGAACTATGAGAACGAGGTTTTGAAGAGCACCCTCACAATCTTTAGATATTATGACGATAACCCAATGTGGATCGTCAGTTTTATAAATTTAAAATGCATATAAAAAATTTCGGAACCGACAGGATTCGAACCTGCGACTCTCGAGTTTACGGTAGCCTCACAATATATTTATAACAATATAGTATTTGTAAGACAACATATTAATCTTTATAAACAAAAAGTGGATATAAACAGTCGACTTACAAGAAATGGTCATAAATTAGTGTCATCTGCATATCGTCTGCGAAAGGTGGAGAAGTAATTTGTGGGATTGAGTATACGCTTTTATAATATGATTCCTAAGGTAATTTTGGACCTACCAATGAATAAGTTTCAAGAATGTGTTAAAACACATTTATTACAGCGAGGTTATTATACAATTTATGAGTTTCTTAATGACAAGGTTGCTAGGAAGCATCCGGCTCCGCTTTCATCTCTCACGAGATAGAAAAAATAATTTTAAAATGTAAAATGTAAATTGTTGAAATTGGAAAAGAGAGAGAAAAGATCGTTTCAAAAGTGCTTATATTAGGCTTATTATTTGAAATAAATGAATTTTGAATTTTGATTTTTTTATTTTTTTGAGCAATCGTGGCCTGAGTGCTTTCTCCAATTAAGCTACGGCTCTCCTACCGTCGATGCCGAAATTAGTATATGCCTTTCACATCAGTCTTATAGCGACTGTAGCGTCATCTAGTAGGAAACGTTGCAGTTTCGATCTACTTTTTCAGAAGACAATATTACAATGAGACACGTTTGAAACATGAGATGACACATTGCCTTTTTTTATATTTTTATAATTTTTTTTTTATTAGTCAGGCTTTAAAATTTATACGTTAGTCATTATGAGTGCCGCAGGGTGATTACGTATCTCGCGACAGTCTTGCGACAGGCGTAAATCTTGCAATCACTGCTGTCAAACGTCACTTTTCCATACAATAAATAAACGTTTGTTTTTATCCTTCCGAATAATGAAGAAAACCGGGAAAATGCGAGAAGAATAGCTCGAGAAGTGTTCTGTTTAATCTATATATATAAAAATGTTATCTTGGTTTGTGTACGCTTCAAAAACACTGCACCGATCGAGCTGTAATTTTAGCATGATATATAATACGCATCGAGGATTGTTTTCATCCATTTTTTGCATCAGTCACATATCCGCGACCGCGAAACTACAGTTTTTTTTTAACGATCGACGTACCAGTGACCGCGCCATCTGCCGAAAGCGAGAAAAACACTCGCTGACATATTTAATGTATTCTTTGTTTTGTTTCTCATTTCTCAACCATTCCATAAAAATGTGCCACAGCGAAGCTTAGCAAAGTACAACGTAGTAGTAAGTAGTATTAGAACTGTAGTAGGATAGCGATGAGGCCACGAAAGGATGCAAATAAACATACCATACAAATATCACTTTATTAATTTATTTTATAAACTATGACAATATGAACTTATCGTTTTATAGCCTCGCAATTCACTTCATAACTCTCCAGAGTACGATCCAACCCGCCAAGAAAAAAACCCAATTTTCCCGCCAAAACTCATAGCCGTCCAGGTAGGATCCAAGCAATTTGATTGGTTCCCGCCGTTATGCGTCTACCGGCTTTAACCAATCGGAGAATGACAACCGATCGTCTCGTTCAAAAATAAGAGTAAATTAAAAAAAATAACAGAGAAGTGGAAATTATAATGCTAGTTAAATTTAAATCCTAACACTAGTTATCTATAAAAACGGCAAAAAATTATGTCATTTGTATGCCCCCTTGAATTTATATTTTACTGCCATCACGGGTCTACTCTTAAAATGAGACGATTTTTTTTTAATTTAATATATACTCCGAGCATAGCTCTCTCCATCGCCCGTTGAGTGACTCTGAGGCCGATTTGGGGTACCGATACAGATTCTCCTGCTTTTCGCGGAGTATAACAAATTAAGCAAAATTTTTATAATATATCATGGAATTCCGCAAAGTAACGCCTGCTTCTATACAATCCCTATCCCTATCCCTACTAATATTATAAAAGTGAATGTAAGTTTGTTTGTTACGCTTTCATGCAAAAACCACTAAACCGATCATCATGAAACTTTGTACACATATTCTTGGAAGTATAAGAAGTAACGTTACTTTGGGAGAGGGGATGAAAGTGTTTGACGATTGTACACCATAACTCCGTCAAATGATAACCGATTTAAATAATTAACTAATATTATAAATGTCAATGTAAGTTTGTTTGTCACGCTTTCACGCAATAACTACTCCTCATGAAACTTTGTACACATATTCCTGAAGGTATTAGAAGTAATATAGGATGCTTTTTATCCCGAAATTAAGCTCAGTTCTCGAGGATTTTACACCAGGCTCAGCTATCCTAAATACATAAAGTGCTGCCACATTTATGAGGCACATGTCTTTCGAAAGACAAAAAACAACAGCAGACGAAGTCGCGGGCAACAGCTAGTAACTTAATATTCGTTTCAGGTGAACTTCCCCGAGCTGGCGTTCGTCCGGTTCGAAGTTTACGACGCTGACACGAACTACATGCTGTCGCAGAGGGTCATACCGCTACAGTGTCTACGACCTGGATACCGGCACGTGAGACTTAGGTGAGTAAACGTAAAGCCTAGCATAGAATAAATAAATAAACTACGACAATACCAACTATACATCTAGGAGATCTTGGAGATGTCTCTTAAAAAGTTCAAAGTTTGTATTAAACGTAAGCTTATAGAAAAGTCCTATTATAGTATAAAGGACTTCTTCTTCTTTGTCGTAACACTCTTGCCAGAGTGGTCGTGGTCATCACGGTGGGACATTGTTTGTGGCAGTTGTTACTCGCCTCACGATGATTCGCCACTTCTCCCTGTTTGCAGATAGACTGGTACACTCATGCAAGGGACCTCCCACTGAAGATTTGATTTTAACGGTCCATCGCATGGGTGACCTACCGCGTGCTCTAGTGCCTTCTTTCTGCCCTGCACAATAAGGCGTTCTATGGAGTTGCTGTCTTTCCGAGAGACGTGACCGAAGAATTTAATATGCGGCTATGCACTAATGTTGAGAGACGTTGCTTGATAAAGGACTAAGTAATCGATAAAAAAGCTTGGGTGTAAATTATTGCTCTAACCAGGTTGCTCTTCTAATGATTTAAAATGACATTGCGAGATGGTGATAACAAAAAAAAAACACCCGGCTAAGTTTGTTGTGGGCTTCTTCTTAGACCAGGACGCGTTTGGAACCCTCGTAGCTTTATTTTTAAGTTTACGAATGTGGTTTTCGCCGTCATCTCACTATTATTTTAAAGCCAGCTCTGTAACACTGTAGGTCGCCGACCAACCAGCCTCTGAACATGGCGTCTCTGCTGATCTTTTCGCGGTGCTCCGAGGAGCTGGCGGGTGAGAGCTGCCGGGCGGACGCGGAGCCCGGCTCGCCCGCGCAGCGCCGCCGCATCCACTTCCTCCTGGTGCACGCCGTGCTACTCCACGAGCCCTACTCCATCCTCAAGGTCACGCACGACACCACCACCAACGAGGTCAGCTAACAGCTTTTTGCCTTTTTTTCTGGCTTCAGCACGTGGCACAGATTAGCCAATTTTTTATTTTATTTATTTATTTATTTTTTATTTAGAATACTTTATTGCACAAACTTAGAAACAATACAAGAAACACACAAGAAAACAAAAAAAAAATAAGTAAAATTAAAAACAATTAAAAAAAAAATAATAATAATAAAAAAAAGTTAAATACAGTTGTGTGCAAAGGCGGCCTTATTGCAAAAGCAATCTCTTACAGACAACCCTTGGTGAAAGTAATAATAGAAAACAATTTATGTATACTCTTTATAAATACAGAAGAAGAATAAATGAAAACACAGACAGAAGAAGTATACAAAAGGCGGCCTTACCGCTTTGTAGCGATCTCTTCCAGGCAACCTTAGAATACCATACTGCAGGTTGTGCATATTAAAAAAAAAAATACATACTAATACTTAAACTAGATTACACAAATAAAATAATACGTAATATATTAAATATTAAAAAAAAAAAAAAATAATAAACTAATATATACTATAACATATCATAAATACATTAACAACAGTAAATACTATTACAAGTCGTCTTCAATGCAAACTATAGTGGTTTTTGACAGCTTTCTTAAAAATACAAAGTGATAGTCGATTGGGAGCGCATTCCACAGCGCTATGGCTTGCACTGTAAACGAGTGCTCATAGAACTTAGGTCTATGACAAGGCATAATCAGAGTCAGCGCGTGACACGATCTTAAATCGGATTGCACCTTCGGATTTATAAATAATACACAGTACAGAAGCGAAAGTACATGCAAATCCCGGCGACTTGAGTTGAGCCAATTCCAGGTGTCTGTATGTTTTATAAAGGACATTGCCCATTTTCTTGGGAACTTTGGGCCCCTGATTACATTATGTCACTGTGGTTTTAATTTTATTACTGAGAAAAATAATTATCTTTCAAAATTCCGCAAACTATTTTGATTTATTCACCCAGTTTTGAGAGAAATCTTTTTGTTTAAGTTGCTGAAATCGAGGTTATATGTTATTATTATGATGTAACACAAAAACAACTTGCCGCAACCGGCCGAATTCATCATCACACAAACATTTTCCAGTTGTGGGAAGGTGGCTGCCTACTGCCTACTACGTCAGTCGGCCGCAATAAAATATACATAGGTTATCCTGTCTGTCCTTATTTCAGGCAATAGCCCAATGCCTCACAAAAGCTGGAGTCTGTAAATCATCAAGAGCAAACTACGTCCTGGTGGAGGAAGTGCCTTCACGAGCACCAACACAGAGAGTCCTTGCCCCTCACGAGAGGGTTCTGAAGGCTGCCACCTCGAGGCCTGGAGCCAAGTTACTACTGAAGAGGGTGGGAGATGATCCCAGCAGCAGAGCATGGCTAACGAGTATCAGGTAAGGGTTTCTTATTCATTGTAAAATAAATAGATAAATATATTACGACAATACACACTTCGCCATTTAGCCCCAAAGTAAGCGTAGCTTGTGTTATGGGTACTACTAGCTGTTGAATATTTTTATGAATATAATACACATAAATACTTATACATGCTCATCACACAAACATTTTCCAGTTGTGGGAATCGAACCCACGGCCTAGGACTTAAAAAGCAGGGTCGCTGCCAACTGCGCCAGTCGGCCGTCAACATCTGCTGAGAAGGCTCCGGTTTCGGAGCGAAACGTTGTCTAGCATCTGTTTGGTGTGGAGTATAACGATTGAAGAAATTATAAATTACACCATACAGATTCACCTGCTTTTTGCGGAGTATGGCAAATTAAGCTTAATTTTCATAATGCATCGTGGAATACCGCAAAGTAACGTGCTTCTATCCAATATTTCCCGCATTTTTTAATAATGATCTTTTTTCAAGAGTGCAGGACGTAATCCAAAACATGTCGTGGTCACATTGTAGATCGACCTCAACAGACAGGTCCCGAGATCTCTCGGTGCCGTCTGATGAAGATTCCAGTACTCAAGAGGAGCCGCGGAAACCCTCCGACAGCTTCCTGGTCTGCGTGCACAATGTGTGCCACGAGATACCGTACGCCATTTTGAAGGTACCCCAATAAATTAAGATATCAACTTTGAATGAATGAATGAATGAATACTATAAATAAATAAAATATTGTAGAATTGTATGCATAATTTAAATTGCATACAATTCTACAATAAACTACCCATTTAAATCTTGGAGATGTCTCTTAAAAAGTTTAAAGTTTGTATTAAAAGTAAGCTTACAGAAAAGTCCTATTATAGAATAAAGGAATACGTCATCGATAAAAAAGCTTGCTCTAACCAGGTTGCTCTTCTAATAATTTAAAAATGACAATGTGAGATGGTGATAACAAAAAAAAACACCCGGCTAAGTTTGTTGTCGGCTTCTTCTTAGACCAGGACGCGTTTGGAACCTTGTAGCTTTAGTTTTATGTTTGCGAATATGGTTATCGCCATCATCTCACTACGGTGTAGTATCATCATCTCACATCTCAATACTCAAGTAATGTAAGCATCAAAAGGGCCACCTATGGGCCTACTTGAATAAAGATATTTTTGACTTTGACATAATGTTCAATCAAAAATGTAGGTGGTGTATATAAATGAACATATATAGCTACCCTTTACCCTGCCTTTCAATGTTGAACAAACGTGCAACGAATTTTTTTTTTACTCTTTTTTTTTTAAGGTACCGCTGACTGCTTCAGCGTCTTACGTGATCTACCAAGCATTAACCAAAGCAAGATGCCAAGACGACCCCAAACGGTGAGTAGCATATCTGTGACGTTTTGAAGTTATGCTTCTTTTGGTGCGTAAGGGAAAAATGATGAGAGTAAATTTTTACAATGCGCGCGCACACATCACCACAACAATTGTCCCATAATGCGATACTAACTAGATAATGCGTTAATAAATCTTTCAATGTATTTCAAATAATATTACATTTTAGCTGAAATTTCTAGCTTTGTTTAATCAATGACCATAGAATGTTGCACAATACAGATTCATAATGAATGAATGAACGAATGAATACACTTTCATGGTTCACCACATAAAAATACAGGAAAATTTACAAAAAACTAGTTTACACGGTAAATAACATAATCATACATCTATATATATAGAAGAGAACTTGTGTGGGTATGTTCCGTATAGGCTCCGAAACGGCTGAACCGATTTCAATGAAACTTTCAGGGAATCTCCGGATGAACCTGGCGAGTAATCCTATTAAGTTTCGTTAGGTTAGCTTTTATTTACTATGATGATATTCTATTGTTGGGTGTACATGGGTGTAGATAATAATCTTCACCTGCTCGAGAAGAGAATAGAAGAGAATGAATACGGAGAAAAATAAATGATTATTATGAGACTTAAACACATAAAAATAATAATTTGCAGTATGTCATATGTCATGTCATATGCGCAGACGGCCCAGCGTACTGATTACGGGGAAATCGTCTCGTAGCATTGGCAGTGGCTTCTAGTCCAGTGGAGTAGAGGCTATAGATGGATTTTAATTATTGTACGCTTGCATTCATTGCACGGAGAATGTCGCACGACGCCACGCAGCGACCGTTCGCGGCGCAAGCGGCGGGTAGGCACACAAATTCCAGTAGGCAATATTGTTCGGTATTCACGTATTGTATGAGTGAGTTTTTATTAAAATACTAGCTGTTGCCCGCGACTTCGTCCGCTTTTGTTTTTGTTTTTCGAAAGACCTGTGCCTCATAAAAGTGAGAGAACTTTATGTATTTAGGACAGCTAAGCCTGGTTTAAAATCGTCAAACACTTTCGTCCCCTCTCCCAAGAGAACTGAGCTTAATTTCGAGATTAAAAGCCTCCTACAATACTTCTAATACCTTCTGGAATATGTGTACAAAGTGACGTGATGATCGGTTTAGTAGTTTTTGCGTGAAAGCGTAAAAAACAAACTTACATTCACATTATAATATTAAGTAGGGATATCAAGAAGTATGCAGTAAAGTTTCTTGTTTAAATGTTATTTTGTTAAGTTTTGTGTATATTTTGTGTATAAACTCAATACTATTTAATCATGTTTTGATATTGAGTTAGTAAATTCTAGTGTTTTAACAGTGCACTTTATCAGTACATTACATTACAGTATTTATAGTATGACTACTGTTCATGCAACTAGTTCGCGGTAGAATATGTTATATCTTAAATACAGTTGTAATTAGATACTCACCCACACCATGGCCAAATTAGGTCTTTTTACCTTCATCTATTCAAATATTTGTGGGTCATAGTAAACCTTGTTTATGTATATATTTTATATCCTTACTAATATTATAAATGTCAATGTAAGTTTGTTTGTTACGCTTTCACGCAAAAACTACTTAACCGATCCTCATGAAACTTTTTACACATATTCTTGGAAGTTTTAGAAGTAATATAGGATGGATACCTTTTATTCCGACATTAAGCTCGGGAGAGGGGATGAAAGTGTTTGATGATTTTACACCATAACTCCAACAAATTATAACCGATTTAAATAATTATTTTTGTACTATAGAGGTTATATTATGTGTTTAATTTTGTCCAAACTGTGGTTGGAGATAGAGGACAGAACTCCTCAGCGGACAGCAGCAAACCCCACATTCAAGGTTTAGCGATACTGAATACTTTAAATCCGACGACCGATTGGCGCAGTGGGCAGCGACCCTGCTTTCTGAGTCCAAGGCCGTGGGTTCGATTCCCACAACTGGAAAATGTTTGTGTGATGAACATGATTTAGTATTTATCTGTATATTATAAGTATTTATATGTATTATATTCATAAAGATATTCAACAGCTATCTTAGTACCCATAACACAAGCTACGCTTACTTTGGGGCTAGATGGTGATGTGTGTATTGTAGTAGTATATTTATTTATTATATTTATTTAAATTTTTTTAGAACTACAACTAAATTTAATGCCGCATCAAAAAACAAAATCAAACGCAGACGAAGTCGCGGGCAACAGCTAGTATATACATAAATAAATATAAATAAATTTCTGTTGTAGATTCGTCCTAGTGGAGGAGTTGGAGTGGGGTGGCAGAGCAGGCGCTGGTCCTCAGCAAAGAGCCCTTGCTGATGATGAGGTGGTTTACGCTGCTCAGGTACGACCTCAAAAAAAGTTTTGGGGCATAGACCCACCATGCTATTCCACGTTAACCGGCTTTAAGGCTTATTTTTCATTACCCGTACCCAGGGGGGGGGGGGGCAGAGGAGGGCAGCTGCTCCTCCTGAAAATCTCGTAGAGAATTTATGGCGGCCAATACAGACAGACATACAGACTTAAATAAAAAAATACAGTTTTGGCTTCAGTATAGATTATGGAGGGCCATCTAAAAAACCTCCTTTTCACAAAACAGCCGCTGAATATCTGACCTAAAATAATCATATCCATATCCTCGCATTAGTACGGTAACAGCGAATAGGAAAAGTCCATCAACGTTAATAACTTGGATATTATTTCCACCTGTGCACCAAATAATAGTTGATAACTACTTAATATTATAAATGTGAATGTAAGTTTGTTTGTTACGCTTTCACGCAAAAACTACTTAACCGCTCCTCATGAAACTTTGTACACATATTCTTGGAAGTGTTAGAAGTAATATAGGATAATTTTTATCCCGACATTAAGCACGGTTCCTTTGGGAGAGGGTATGAGTGTTTGATGATTTAACACCATAACTATGACAAATTATAACCGATTTAAATAATTATTTTTGTACTATAGAGGTTATAATATGTGTTTAATTTTGCCCAAACTGTGGTTAAAGATAGAGGACATACCTCCTCAGCGGACAGCAGCAATCCCCTCATTTAAGGCTTAGCGATACCTTAATTTTCACATCAAAAAACAAAATCAAACGCAGACGAAGTCGCGGGCAACAGCTAGTAGTTGATAAATAAGTAAACAAAATCATTTATTTTGACCGGCTTGTACAGAAACTGTACAACAAGCAAACCGCGTGCGATCACATTCGCCCGCACAATAAGCGTAAAGCTGTATGAGAAGACAACATTTTATCCTTTCCCGAGGAGATAAATCTCTCCGTTAGCCGTGCTACTTGGTGGAGTGCCGCCTAAACCCTCCTCATTCTGAGAGGTGGCCCGTGTATTGAGCCATTTGATTTTGATGGTTTCAAATTTAATTTTCCAGGCAAGTTGGAAAACTCTTGGTAGGTTCGTCTTGCAGGAAAGAGGTAGCACGGTCCCGCTACCCCGACACAGGGCGTGCATCGCGCGTATCCAACGCGGTCTAAGCATGACTCGAGGAGCTATAATTGGTAAGTGAAATGTAGAATAAAACCACTGCAACTTATTCTACGCTCAGTTGTATAAAAGTGCAGTAAAAGAAAGAAATAAAGTTGTTTGGGGGAAAGAAAAAAAGAAGAATGTTTCGGTAGCTACTAGAAGTCAGTTTTGCAGTTACCTGCCTATTGAAAGCATTGCTATAGACTTTTGACTGCTCTTTTAATATTGTTTTAGGAGCATATGTGTCATACACAAAACAGCACAGTACATGAATTCAATTTTTGTTCAATAATAATGAATAATATATTATAAATAATACAAAGAGTGTACGACAAGAAACCCCACTTTACTTCACTTTTACTAAATTCATCAGTGGTGTAATAGGTAAAATAAAATAGACTTCATTTCACTTTTACAACACTCGTGTAAAGTTTAAAAGTTGAGTGAAACGACTTCTTCTTTAAGTTAGTTATTTTAGGCTTCATGTCCCCGTTAATTTACATTTATTATATTCGTGGGTGATATAAATTCTAAATGCCCCAATGACAAGACTGCTAGAATCAGATTTGTCGCCTTACGAGGACCTCCTTAACGGCTAAGAGCACGAAATTATGCATTGAACTGTGATAGCCCATTCTAAGTGCCAACATGACATAGCTGCTGCACTAAGGAATGGCTCACGACAGGGAACTCCTCAACAGCTAAGAGCACAAATACGAAATTTTGTATACTCGTTCAATTTTGATAGTTCTTTCTAAATGCTAGTATAAAATGTCTGCTGCACTTAGGTTTGTCTCCCAACAGGGAACTCCTCACCAGCTAAGAGCACAGACACGACCTTTTGCATACGTGTCTATTATGATAGTCCGTTTTAAGTGTTAACGTGACATGGCTGCTGCACTCAAGATTATCTCCCGACGAAGAACTCCTCAACGGCTGATAGGCACTAGAAATTTGTATAATCAATGCTTTAAGGCGGGTTTTCGGATATTTTACTTTTTCGGATATTTCACATATTAGTAAATATAGCCGGAACCGGCTTAACTTGTTCTCCAAGAGAAGGGGCTGGACCCCGCCAGGATTCTCGGTATACAGAGAATTCTTTTAGAGGAAAACGCACTACCCTTAAATTTGTTTTCAGTTAGATAAAACAAAAATTGAATAATTTCTACGATGCGACGTTGTATCGCGTTTTGTTTGTATTTGCGAGCTAAAAAGATTCAAAACCCGAGTGCCAGTTCAACCGTAATTTCAAGAAAACCAGATATTTTATATATTTCTTGCAGGGGGTACAGGATTCCCTCTCGGCAACATCATATCAAGTGACAATGTCGCTACAACCGAAGGCAAAACCCCGGTCCAGACTGCCTACAGTGACCCGACACACTGCAGGTAATCCCCATTTTGTTTATGACGTAGATTATACCGCTAAGCTAGAAGCACACCTGCCGAAAAGTGCTCACCTTTTCACTCTAGATTTGAAGGATTTATATAAGTCTATTTATAAATTGTGAATGTCATAAATTTCTCTATTCCAATAGGTCACACTAGGATACATAGGATAGGTAGGATGACACTTTTGATGCGTATATTTGATAGATGTATTTAAATGAGTAAAAAATTTATAAAGATAATCTTAACATGAAGTGCTATAGTTATATTTAAAAAAACACGTAATGAAATCCCGACTAGTATAGTTAGCTAGGTATAAGTGTCAACCCCCGTATATCGTAGAGCAAGTTACGCCGTCGGTCCGCGCGGTGATCATGTATCTCACGAAAGGCTTGCGACAGACGTAAATCTTGCGATTTGAAAAGTGACGTATGAAATGATCGTTAGATTTACGCGTGTCGCAAGACTGTTGTGCCATACGTAATCACCCTACGGGCTATCACTTACTTGTGATAAAGGTCGTTAAAACCCACCAACCCGCATTGGAGTAGCGTTGTGGGTCTATGCTCTACAACCCTCTCCTATGAAAGACAGTGCCCAACAGTGGGACGTGAACAGGCGATTAAACACACGAAGACTTATTCAGACTTCTCTTCCAGAAGAGTGTCTTCAGTACCTCTCGGCAAAGGCATCGGGCGTGCGAAGGGACATTCGGACAAGGATATCAGGTCGTACACGCAGAGGAGAGCTGGCGCGAGGGAGGTCCACTCGGAGGGGGAGGTTGGTGGGTCCCTGGGGGCTGAGGCCCTGGCGGCGCAAGTGGCGCGGTTCAAGAGAGTCTCTTTACGGAAACTCAGGGCTTGGCGCTCCTGAGTGTTGCAGGTATACACTATCATGAAGGTTTTTTTATCCTTTCTGTATTCCTATTTGTTTTAATTCCGAGCATTATCATCAATTGATAAAATTAAGTACTTCACAAGCCACAACTGAGCATTGTTGGACGTTTCATGACAAGGTTGCCTGGGAGCAAGCCGCTCCGCTTTCATCTCACACAAGATGGAACAATGATTGTTAAATTGTAAAATGATGTTGGAAAAGAGCAACTGCTGAGTTTCTTGCCGGCTTGTTCTCGGTAGAATCTGCCTTCCGAACCGGTGGTAGAGTCACTACAAATAGACAGACTTGACGTTTCAAAAGTGCTTATACCTACCTACTTGAAATAAATGAATTTTGAAAAACTTAACTTCTTCTGTAGGTAAGTTAGGCTTAACCGTCACGCTCTGAGGTGAAAGGCTCGATCGGAACTCTTCACTGTAGTGTCGCTGTGTTTAGTATATTCAATCCATACCTAATAATTGTCTTTGTTAATTCAATAGTTATTATTGGTACGTAATAATTATTATTTTAGCAATTATTCGGTTCACATTGTGAGGTTTGTGTGTGTAGTCAGCGGTTTATGGTGCTAGTCAAAAAACATAATAAACATTAAAGATTATAGAAAACACAGTTTTTTTTAACTTTTGCCGTGCGGTCTTAAGCATACACTCTTTTTTTTTTGTTCATTAACTTCATGTAAATCTCCAGGTCTTCCGTCGGCTTGGCACGAGTCTGGCGAACCATCGGGCATCTCTGTCCTCAGAACTGGGTTCACTCTGGGACTTCTTCCGCATCGACCGTGAGAGGAGGCGATCCGCACCCGCAACCTCCGCATTCGAGCACCAGATCCCGCCAGTAGACACCAAATCACCCGCAAAACTGGCCAGGGATTTGCTCCAAGTTGTTCAGGACACGGTTTTCTCGAGAAAGTTCGAAGAGAAACGATGCCCATTGGTCAAGGAAGAATCTGACTTGAGTTCTGACGATGAAGACGGAACGGAGCGGAGAATAGCTAACCTGATTGATTTCTTCTTCACGATAGTCAAAAGTCAAAAGGAGGAAAGAAAAGGTAATATGTACGACCACCTGCTGTCTGAAAATCAAGCATCGTTCTTCAGGGTGTCTGCCCAAAATTTTGTCTAGATCAGTTTAGCAAGGTCCAAGGCTGAGGGTTCGATTCCCACGACTAAAAAACGTTTGTGTGATGAACTTGAATTTTTTTCAGTGGCTAGGTCTTTCTATGTACATATAAGTACAAGTATTTGGGGATGGGAATAAAATTATTCATCCGTCATCTTAGTACCTATAACACAAGCTACGCTTAGTTTAGATGGCGATAAGTGTATTGTCGTAGTATACTTATTTGTTATTTCAAGTATCCTTCCTCTATCTATAAACACTGTTGGAAACTTCAGGTATGTCTGTTTGTAGTGACTCTACCACCGGTTCAGAAGGCAGATTCCATCATGAAGAAGCCGTCATGAAACTCAGCAGTTGCTCTTGTCCAACATCTACAATTGACATTTTAACATATTTTTTTATATCTTATGAGAGATAAAAGAGGAAGCAGGAAACCTCGCTGTAATTATGTGTTTTATTAAATGTTTAAACTTATGCATTTGTGGGTCCAAAATTATCATATTCGTAGGAATCATATTCTTCTTCTTTATAGGTAGCGGTGGAAGTTGTTTCAAAAGCGAAGCCAGCCCGGAAGATACAAATAACGTATACGTGCCAACAAAAGTTAATACAGAGTTAGAGAGAAAGATGGAGACCCTTATAGAGTTTTTAGCGACAACAGGCTGTGTTGATGATAATAACGAAGAAAAGAAAATCACTTTAATGGAGTTTTTGTTCGGGACAGAGGAAAGGAAGTTGGAGAATCCCACCATAGAAATAAACGCGAGGGGTATAAGTCTATCCGAATCTAATGTTAATGTTAAAAACTTAACGTTCATAGATGAAACGCCCGGAGACGAAGGAAACGACACTCTAGTTGAAATGTTATTAAAATACATGGAAGATTACGGCGGACAGGAGAAGGAGGAAGCTCCTAAATCTCTGTCAGTTACTCCATCGCTATCAGAAAAATCGAAATCGGACATGACAATAAGCAAATTTGAAACGATAAGTGACATAAGCAAAACTAAATCGGACTCAACATTGACGCATACACAAGACACTGTAATAGATAGAGGTGAAAATTCCGAGAGGAGAATCTCTGAAACAGTTATAGATTTGAGTTGCATTAAATCTGATCTCGAAGAGATCTTCGAGGAAGCAATCTTAAGAGTTTACGAACTGAATATGATGTTTGAAGACGATACTATGAGTGAACAAGAGGACATCGAAAACTTTAATTCGTATACACAGCCTCCCAAACTAAATTATAGTCAAGGACAACCATATAGTGTAGAGCTATCCGATATAATAGAAGAAGATGAACCCGAAGCTTCTTCTCCAGGTCTGGATAACAACATGGATCAAATTAGACAATGTGCCGAAGAATTAGTACAATACATAGAAAATAAGATTAAAGATTATCCATTCGACGACAGTTCCGGCCCATCAACGGAGGAATACAGTCGCGAATTCGATTTGAGTCCAAGTTTAAAATCAGTCAGTTTAGTAGACTTGAGGAACATACCGGATCTTCCGCCGAGTACTATAACGAAGCCTAAAGTTTTGAGAGTAGATAAATCGACATCTACAACGGAAATATCAGAATCTATATCAGAGATGTGCAGGCGAATAGATTCTGCGTGCATGACTGATGATACGACATTAACGTCCAGCTCGGAAAGAAATGAAAGGGCGTTGGACAAATTGGAATCTTTGCATCGTTTCTTCTCGAGATCACGATTGGAAATAATCGATGAGAGTTTAGAAGAAAATGGCGAGAAGGTCAAAAGTGCGAAAGAGGATAAAACCTCAAATGTTGAAGTTCTTAAAGGTGATATGACAGAGTATAAAAAAGGACAAGCCAGTTTAGACGACGTTGAAGATCTGCTAGATGATAATGATAAGACGGAGAGAGATTTGGACAAAATGGAAGATATTAGTGACGTTACTGAGGAATAAATGTAAATATATGAATATTTTATAACCATATAACTTTAGCTAGCACTGGGTGACACTTTCTTGCTCAGTAGAGACGTGCGTATCCGTTTTTTATACACATTGATAAATTGATACAAGTCCTGTATTTAGATTATCGATATCGGCCTCCGATATCAGAAGTACAGTTTGCTACCGATACCATCAGAGGTACATTATTCATGGTATATCTATATCCTGTATATTTTGATCCAACGTATGACCATTTATTTATGTTTTGATACTATAAATTACTATTCTGGCACGCTTCGATTGTGCAGGAAAATGTTCTGGTGTTCGAAACTCATACTAACATTTTAATATGATGTGAGCATACCTTATACGTACAAAAGACTACGATTTATTATTGACGTCAATTTATGACAAACGAGAGGTCAATGCTAAATTGACAGGACTAAGAAGTGTAATTCCTTTACCATAAAGGCGATTTCTTTCAGTTTAGTAATACATTAGCGTTTATTTTTTTTATTTTTTTTAGTGGAATTTCATGAGAAGCTGCGTTAGGAAGAAGTTTTTATAGTACCTACACTTTTTTTTTTTTACTAAATTTATAAAAAAAGTTTTAATGATTAAAAATATTTCTCTGAATAGGTACTAAAGAGGGCATCATATCAACACAGCATATACCGGTTGATATATAAAATATCGACTATTTTTGATTAAACTCTTTTTATTTAATCTTAGCAATTTTATTAAAAATTTCGCTTTAACTTTAAAACTGTTTTTTTTAGCTTCGAGACGTTATCATAACAACGTTTATATCATCATTTGGCGAAACTACAACACCGCTGCACTTTACTTTACCTATACTTCGTCTAATATAAGATGTTAATTTTGACAGCTCGCAGATTCATATTCGATTACCGATTATTCTTTTCATAGAAATTGGAATCGATAGTTTCATCCCTTGCGTGGCAAAGTCAGATTATAATTTAAGATACAAAACATTTAAAATATCATTTCTTTTTTGATGAAATAATTCCCATATTATATGAAATTTGAATGCTACACGGCTGGCAATATTAATGTGTTATAACTAATAATTTCTAATTATTTTTAAACTAGAAAGATTTGTTATAAAAGTAACAGTTTAGTGTAACAAATAATTGTGTGATATATATTTTGGTTACACTCAAGCAACTTTAGCGTGCATCTGCCAAAATAATCATCCTAAATTAGACAAAGCATATAAACTTCACAGGAATTTCGTGTTCATTGTAATTTTTAGTTGTATAAATTGTATAAAAAAGGAAATACGGGTATTTATAAATAACTCTACAAAATATCACTTTGTCGTGCGTTCGTTGATTAATATACAGGTTGTGACACGGGAATAGGGGAAAAATATGACAGCCAGGCGTAACTATGCTATTAAAGATCATCATTTCAAGCGAATGGTGTCCACCGCTTTTGTAAGAAATTCAAAATTCATTTATTTCCAGTAGGCCTACTTTATAAGCACTTTTGAAACGTCAAGTATGTGTTTATAGTGACTCTACCACCGGTTCGGAAAGCAGATTCTACCGAGTAGCCGGCAAGAAACTCAGTAGTTGCTCTTTTAAGGACTTTTATACTCCACGGTCGCAAATCTGTGTCGGTCGCACAAGTCACTGGACCGTCAATTGCGTTATGATAGTCAAGGACCGAAGACGTCAGTGATTTCTTGCGACTCGCTTGACTTCTTCTGTCCACCTGGTGGGGGTACGTATACTAGTATACGACCTTTGGACCCCAACTTCCATCGGCCCTCTGTACTATATTCATTGCAACTTTAGCTTCGTAACTTCTACAGATGCCCTTATTACTTACTGATTTACCACGAAGCGGTACTGCAAGCATAGCTGTCTTCACTGTTCGCTGAGTGCTTATAAAAGTTAATGGGATACGTTGTCTGATAAATAAATAAATAATTCAATTTCCATTTTTAATATATCACCGAGCGATCATCTCTAATACAATATTTACAAATAAGCTACCTTACTGTAAAATTGACAATTTTCATAAATCGATTGATAGAAATCGATATTTATCGATACATTTTGGTCCGACCCTAGATATCTGTATGTACATTATTTAGCTGACGGTTTTTTAATTACCATCTAAACCCACTTAAAATAGATCCTACTTTCGTGACACAACTGTATATAAATATAACATACTATTAACCCGCGATTACGTTCGCGAGGACCATTTTTTAGCATATCCCTGTTGCCATATTAAAATAAAAACTTCAAAAAAATAATTGTAAAAAAAACTCTTGAATTTTTATCTTATACGCAAACGTTTAAGAATAACACAGATTTCATATATTTATTTAATTTAATAAAATCACTATATTATATTTAAATACAAAGTTATTCTTTTTAAGATTTAAATCAATAAATTACCTTAATGTTGGTATGTACCTACTTAAATTAATTTTATAATCTATATAAAAAAGACATACTTAACAAAAACATAATAATAATTATGGTATATGACAACAGGCTTAGAATGTAATGAAATATAATATAATATATGCTTAATAAAAATATCTCGTCAAATTCGAGAGGAAATAGTGAGATTTTTTAATATTAATAAAAATATATAGTAATTAAATATATTATTCTTAGACATAGAAATATAGGCATAATGTATTTATTAGTGTTCTAAAATTAAAAAAATATATATTAAAATTAGGGAAACTATTACTATAGATCTATCTCACGAACACGATTTCACTTCTCTTGGTAACATGAACATTGGTTTAGTGTGCGCAAATCTGGGATCTGAACTCTTTTTGTAACTTATCTTATAATGTAAGTACCTACGCTTTAAATTATAAAAAAAAACAAGTTAAAAAAAGAATTCTTAAATTATTATGGCATTATTATTTTCTAAGCAATTTTTAAATAGGCTTAACACTAATATTAAACAAAAAGATTGTTTACAATATATAATAAATGTAATAAAAAGTTGACTGTAGAGTTTTGACAGACACACGCTTGACATCGCACTAATACTACAATCGTAACCATTCTTCGTGAGATAGGACAACACTACACCACAGGTATAAGCCTATACGTGTTTTGTAAACATTTACTTTAAGAAGTCTGCCTTAAAATATTCTTTTTTTAATAATACACACATGCTAATACGCACTCACATGCACGTGTAAATGCGATTTCAAGTCGCAAGAAATGGTATTATAATTTTTTTTTAATGTTTTTATTGGAAAACTGAAATAGGTCATTAGCTATGGCGAGTGCTGGCAGTTAAAATGCAGTTACCACCACCCCTCATTTTCCTGAGGGTGTCGTACGAGTCGACTAAGGGAAAATAACTGAGAATGTACAGCAGAGCCCTCTGTGGATTACCAACAATAGGTTGTTGATCAGCGTCACGAATATGGGGTATTCCGAAAGGCCTTTAATAGTCCAGCAGTGTAATGTTATAGAATATCTCGATTGAAACAGGTCACATTAATCGATATAACCCCCTTTCTAACTTACCATGTATGAATAGTTATTGTCATAAAAACGAATTGAAATTGCTGTTCAATATGTGTGTATGACAAATATGTGTGAACATTTTCACACATATTTGTCGTACATGCAAATTGAACATACATTTTTCATACAAACAAATTTTACAAAAAACAATTATATATATTTTAATAGCGCGATTATCCTCCAGTAAATGTTTGCAAAAACAATATTGACCTACCTACACATTTACGGCAAATTGAATTTATATTTAGTGAAATTAAATGATAAATTTATTATCTACACAACGTTTTATACTATCCCTTTAACTGTAGTGAATAAGAGAAATAATATTTAAACTTATTCAGCCTCTTGGATATGGAAACTTCTTTATATTTCAAATAAATTAAAATATATAAATTATTGTATACCAATCTAGATAATGTTTGCTTAGTTCTTGTACAATTATAAAATGTATAATTTATTTATTACGAAATTAAATGTAGTTTATATTATAAAGATCGTATAACTATGTATTATATTAATAGTATATTTAATTTCCTTTTATAATTTTTAGAAATAGATGTTCTTTGCCCCAATCCAAGATTTTTTTAAATGCTATAAATTTAAGGTATACTGTCACTGAAAAGGTTTAAATGTAATTAGTTGGATCAGCATATCTACGTGGTCCTGCGTTGAAAAAAAAACCTGGATTCTGGTCACAGCGCAACCTGCCAGGTCGAGTTGTGAATTTTATACAAACCTGACATCAAAATCAGTCCAGCCATTTAGTTCAGTGGCACACATGTACAGAAGAATTATTCATATAAGAAAAATATATCCACTTCAAGAACTAATGCCAAATTAATCAACACACTGATGATAGCATTTCTAGCAATTTTTATCATGTAAATTATTTTTGTATACATCATAAATGTTTATACAAAATAAATTGCATAGTTATTTTTTCTTACCCGATCTTATAATGTTCAGTTCAATCGTCCTTTCAAATATTTTAGAAGTGTGTTAAAAATACCTTTATAAATAAATGAAAGTAATTTTTTTTATTTTTTTTTTTAATTGTTTAAATTTCACAACACGTAAGAATATATAAACTATGCCTATGAAAATATGTTGTTTGTGACTAAAGTTAAAACCCCCTATGCAAAGTTATATTATTAATGAAATAAATAAATATATAAAATATTTGTCTAAATATTTAACTGTATTATATTTATATTTATAATTTTTCATATGTTAAAATATAACGTCTGTAAATATGGTTTAAGGTTCCATACTACTGCCCCAAGAAAAGAAGTGGCAAATACTTCAATTTTTTTTTTTTTAATCATTATGTTGATGTCTGTAGATACACCTTATTAATCTATTTAATGTTTGAAAATCAATGGAATTATATTTTATGAAACGAAATAAATTTTATTTTACCGTGTCCAGTTGCTTTATTTATTCTTCTTATTTAACAATGAAGGAAAACATTGTGAGAAAACCTGCCTACTTGTGGGTTCTCTATAGTCCTCAAAAATTTTGTGCACTTGGCCAGCATGGTAGAACCTACTCCTCCAAACCTTTGTCATTCTGTAAGTTGGTAATAGGTTGATTGTAATGAAGATCTTTATGGATTTGGGATATCTAGAGGCATTATAAGCTATTTCCTCTATAGATAAAAAAAAACGGTTAAATACAGAGCCAAATATTATCTCCATCCTCAGAAACGAAACATAACACAATATTGAATTGAAAGTAGTTTGGTTTTTAGTACTTAACTTTGTTTTATTCTTTAGGCACCACTTAAGGTTTTATCACATAATCAATGATATCTTATATCAATACTATAGCTTATATAAATAGATAGCCATAAGGCAAATCTTAAAAAAAATACAAACATGTATTTTATAACACCTGCGGTTAGTTCTTTATTTTTCTAATTCTACTGTGGCCTAGCAGAGATCGCTAATAAGCCGCCTTTTGTATTCTGCTTTTTTTTTCTTTTTTTTTTTATAATTCTTTTACTTCAAAAGTACAAATAAAGAGTAAGTAAGAGTAATATTAATAATAATAAAACATGTTTTTGATAAATTTAGAAATGCCACAAGAGTGAACTTTCAGATTACAGCATACCCAATATCTGGTAATACCCACAGTGATAGTCGAATAAACTGTGGCTTATGATGAAATGCGGTCCTTGCCAGTGTTGGCCAGTAAACGCAAATCTGTATCCAAGCCCAACGCACTTTACTATCTATAAACTCCTGATGGTAGTGAGTTTTTTTTTCGGAAGCAATATTTTCAGTGTTAAAGAATTTGGCTAGAAATGCTCACAACTTACCACAGATTGATTTGAAGTATTAACAGAATCTGCTCTGTGAGACATGTCGGCGTACCCAAGAGGAACAAGACTGTTATTTGGAACTCCCTATACAAATAAACCTATATACGGCAGTGCAATGGACGCTCCTTTAGTAAATGATGATGATTAAAGTCATTTTGATTCAAATGATTACTTTGTCGCTCAAGTGAAACATGTTCACATTTCCCTTGAGCGACAAAGTTTCCTGTGTGCTTGTAATTTGTTGGAGTAGTAAACAAAGTAGTTGTTGAATAGACCAAATATTGACTGGTAGCTGAAAGTTCATGGCATCAATTTTAATCTGAATCTGAAAATCTTCTTCTTTCCTTTACATATGACCATGCTTTACTGACACAGTCCTCAAATACATGTACCAGCAACTCAGGGTCTTCCTCGCAAGTTTTATTTAAGCTCCGAAAGGCGTCAACAATTTTTTCTTGCATCTCCTCTTCACATACACATAAGTCTTCGTACACCCTCTCATAAACATAATCCCATATAAACTGTGTTGGCATAAGCTCAGGGGATTCATTAGGAAATATGATGACACCACACGGGCCAATCCATTGGTCCGAAAAGAGTTTCTCAATTTCCCTAGAAACTAATACACTTTTATGCCATTTCGCAGAGTCATGAGCGAACCATAACTCATTATAGATATTTAACGGTAAATCTTCTTTTATACTTGGTAGGGTTTCACGTATAAATTCACAGTATTTGTCTATAGTCAAGTCTTTGGGTATTATGTAAGGGCCATAGATTTTCTTGTTTAGTATTGCCGCCCAGATTCGTATAGACCACTTTTCCACTGGATAGCTGTCGAAGTGAGCTGGATAAAATTTGTGACGGTTAGACATACCTCTAGGGTTTAAAACGGCGGTGTCCGTCCATAAAACATGTTGTGTAAAACCTCCTTTTCGCTTCTGCTTTTTTATTAACCATTCGCAGAATTTTAAACGGTCTCCCAATTTCTGATTTTGATTACCAAGTTTTATTTTCTTAGCTATAGGTTCGGGGGCTACAGATGACTTTAGTGTGGCTATCGGTGCAGTCTCCGAATCAGAATCCTCACTACCAATTTCGTTAGTAGACGGTACCAAACGTAAGTTTTTTCTCAGTCTATTGTAAGCATCCAATATTACTTTAGGGTTTTTAGGATGGCGGGCTTTCGGTCGTCTCTCCTTGTATATCTCTAAAGCTAGTTCGGCATTGCAATCAGCTTCGCCATAGTATAAAATCATATTGGCGTATTCGCGGGATGTGAACTCTTCCTCTTGGTCGTCTAGCGAACCATTGATACAATCCATTTCGATTATATAACAATTCTAGAGATCCACAATCACTTTTAGTTGTGTTAGTCTAATAAAATATTGTAAATCTCAATCCTTTTAAATAACAATTCAATTCAATTCAATTCTTGTTTATGGCTTTTGTCTGTGCCAACTGGGCACAAGGTACTTCGCCAATGTCTTGTAGATGAAGAAGGCACGAAGGAGATTGATCGGTGAAACTAATGAAAAGTTAATTTTGAATATGTACCAAGAAATAGTTGTTATTAGCTGGTTAGCTCTTTAACCTAAGGCAGCACAGACAACACATGCATATATATCTAACACGGATATTTTTTGTACATTATACTTTAATTTTATTACTTACTATATATTTACATAAAAATCTACAATAAGGACTGAAAACAAACATTAAAAAACATTTAACACTCAAAGGACGGGGGACTTTGGGAGGAAGAACGTCATAGAGGGGATAGGTAAACAAATACCTTTACTTTTACAGATTTACAGTTGTGACTTGTTTACAATAATAGTTTTTTTTTCTTTATTCCTTCTCGTAGGAAAAAAGCAAAGGCATATCACCGTACAGCCAATTACAAACGATTGTTACAGACAAATAATCACACCCCGTTATTCATGAGAATTAGTAGGTATACAGAATATTTTAGAAACACATATGAATATCTCGTAAATATAATCGCAACTATGTTTTAAGTAGTATTATTTATTTGAGATTATAAATATGTAGCTACAATTAATAATAATTGAAAGTTAAGTATTACAATTCATTACTACCTAACTTATAGATAGCTTATTATACGTTACAAATTAGTTACAAAGTAGCGTCCGCAGGTAGTTACGTAAATTAAAATAGGCGACATGCGTACTTGCTATCTTTGCTGTCAAACGTCACTTTTGTATTTTTATTGTATGCAAAAACGCGAGATTTACGCCTGTCGCAAGTAGTCTAAGTACAAGATTCGCTCGCTCTCAATAAGAGTCGTCAGTGAGATACCACAGAGTATTGCGTTACACTTAAAATAACGGAACCCGCATCTATTAAATTCAATCACATTTGGATCATTACACATTAATATACCACCGGCAATATCATATTTTCTAATAAATAGACAATTTGTATCAGTTAAGGTAACATTAATTCAATCTGTACAAGATATGCAGGATTGGCTGCTACATTGATGGGGTTTGTTTAAATAAGTTACGTCGATGATATGATGCTGCCGAGTGTATCGTTGACGGCCGACTGGCGCAGTGGGCAGCGACCCTTCTTTCTGAGTCCAAGGCCGTGGGTTCGATTCCCACAACTGGAAAATGTTTGTGTGATGAGCATTAAGTGTTTTTCAGTGTCTGGGTGTTTATATGTATTTTCTAAGTATTTATGTATATATAATTCATAAAAATATTCATCAGTCATCTTAGTACCCATAAGCTACGCTTACTTTGGGGCTAGGTGGCGATGTGTGTATTGTCGTAGTATATTTATTTATTATTTTTATCGTTCTGTGGACTTAGGAAGCTGTTGGCTAACGCCTTTCTAACGCCTAGTCACATTTTTCAGAGCCTATTGCACTAATTATTACACGTGCTGCGGGGGCCGAGTACTCTCTAAAAACTTACATCGCACGGAGTACATTATAATAATGCATTCAGTGTTGATGAGGCTGCCCCGCTTTTGTAGCGCATCAGGGATGTTTGCGGGGGCGAGAATTGACTGCTTCTATAACATAATGCGTAAAACATGACATGACATGACATGACATGCATAACCAATGTGGCTCCCTGGTGCGGGTGAGCAGCATCCGGAAGATGATTGCTGGCAGGTTGGGCTGCGGGTATGTGAGACACTGCTGTGCTATTTCAAATGCATTGGAGCGGCAGTGATACGCATATTGAATAATATGTACTTATTGATTTTTGTTTATTATTTTATATTTATCTTTTCGCTAAATAAAAGTAATGTATTTTTTATAACAAAAAGTAGGAGCCATGATGTTTTTTTTTTTATTTTGTTTTACTGCACTTAAACTTAGCCGTTGACTGCAATCTCACCTGGTAGTAAGTGATGATGCAGTCTAAGATGGTAGCGGGCTAACCTGTTAGGGATTATGGTCCACTAATCGGTTTTTAAGCGACATCGCACCGAGACACTAACGATAGCGATAAGGCCGCCTTTTGTATACTGCTTCTGTTTCTGTTTTATTCTTATTCTTCTTATGTATTATTTTTGTGTGCGAATAAAGAGTACTTATAAATTTTATTTTTTTATTTTTATTTTATTTATTTATTAGGAACAACAGACAGTCATGCACAAAAATAACAAAAAATACATCTAAAAATAAAATAGCATTAGCACAAGACCCACATCATTGTCCACGAATTACTAAACTTATATTAAAAAATAGGGCTAAATTTTTAAAAGAGATTAAAGTTATTACAAAAGTAATAAATAATCCATCACTTATAATGCAAACTAACTAACTACTTAAAACGACTTATTATTTAAACTTTTTATATATCTAATTGCTTATTACCAACTTCTTGAAATTACTTACACTAGTTGCATGAATGTCAACGTCGCCAAAGTGTTCGTTATACATCTGTGTCATTCTTAACATTGGTGAGCGTTTACCTGCATTAGTGCGCCATTTTGTGGTAGCAAAAATCTGATATGTTCTGCAACTACGTATAGAAGTTCTAAAAGGCACACGGTAGCAGAGCTTACGAGTCAAAGCGATGCAGTCATATTTGTTGTGACACAGATCATACAAGAACGTGGCTTGTAGTTGTAAATAAATGAATGAAAAAAATAAAACACTAAATCGCTTAGCGGCACGTATTTGTCGGTAGGGTGGTAACTAGCCACAGCCAAAGCATCCCACTAGACCAGATTACCATGCGGCGTATAGCAAATTAAGCTTAATTTTCGAAATATATTATGGATTTCTGCAAAGTAACGCCTGCTTCTTCTATCCAATACAATCGTAACTGAATTACAATGGCAAAGTCGCCATATTCAAAAATAATGTAAAATAGCAGGCTTTGGGGCCCAGCAGGGCAACGTGACCGTAACGCTAAAGCACAGTAACATGAAATAGGAGACGTTTACCCCCTTTATTAATACACATATATTATTTTGATTGACTGGCGCAGTAGGCAGCGACCCTGCTTTCTGAGTCCATAGCCGTTGGTTCGATTCCCACAACTGGAACATGTTTGTGTGATGAACATGAATGTTTTTCAGTGTCTGGGTGTTCATCTGTATATTAAAAGTATTTATGTATTTTATTCATAAAAATATTCAGCAGTCATCTTAGTACCCATAACAAGCTACGCTTACTTTGGGGCTAGATGGCGATATGTGTATTGTCGTAGTATATTTATTTATTATTTATTTAAGAGTTCATAAAGCTGCGGGGGAAGATACATTTTCATCCTTTCCACGGGGAAGATAACTGTCTCATGCCCATGTTAGCCGTGCTAGATGCAAGTTACATGTGTGCTAAATTTCATGAAGATCAGTTCAACCCTGTTGGCTAACATATGTAATAAACAAACAGACAGACACAATGTTGTGTTTATAGTATTACTATGGGCGAACACAATTATCACAGTATTCTATCCCGCTAGCTGTTGCCCGCGATTTTGTCCGCGTTTGTTAACATTTTAAAAGCATCCAGCATATAGGACTAATTTGGTATCTACTTATTTAAAAATTGAAACTACATAACATATGATTATAAAATATTTTAATGGATACCACAAAACGAGACAGGAACGTCATTATTAAATCAAACAATTAAGTATACATTTATTAAAATAGTTCATAATATCATTAATAGGTAATTATTATTATAGTAATATATAAAAAAATATATAAACATCTTATTAATATCAACATTTATTAAATTATCAGTTCTTTTTATTATTTAACAACTCATTAAAATACAACCCCGCTTTGAAAAAGAATCACTTACTCTAATAGCTAACAATTAAAAAATATATATTTTAAAATAATTAAAATACATCTCGAGATAATAATGAATTATAACTTACATTATTACATATGATCGTTCGATTCTGAATAATAATTAATCATTTAATTTAATCGAGTATTATAAAATTATATTTACAATCGATAAACTGTATGGTTTTTTTAATTGCAAATTTTTACATAACAAAATAACAATGCGAAAAAATATCGTAAAAAAACATTTTAAAAATAAATCACAATAATTCTTTTACATCATAAAAAAAATATCATTTTAATAATAACAGTAACTGAACAATTTTGCACAACAAAATCGCAGAACGTTTAAATATTCTTTCATTCAAAATATGTATTATTAAATTGAAATAAAAATTACAAAAAATATGCAAATACGACTTGTAGGTATTGCTAAAGTTAAAAATAAATGGTGACTTCCTTTTGTTTAAAGCCTGTTTTAGCTGTGCATGGAAATACTTTAAAATAAATGAGAAAATCTTGGGCCAGAAAATACTGTGCAGCTCTGTCCATTTTTTTTTACCTGTCAAGTTTTTATAAACACGTAAACATGACATGTATGAAAAGCAATCTTTTCAATTTATGGTCTAGTAATAAAAATATATGAATTGAAAATTTAGAAACCCCTGACTATATGTATAGTGTTCATTATTCTACTAGTCGAGCCCTTTTTTTTGATAGCCATATTAAATGAGTTACGAAAAAAATTAAATTCGCCATTTTGTGGTAGTGGCCATCATGGATTTAAAATTAGCCATAGTGTTTAGTATTCTACTAGTCAAGCCGTTTCATTTGCGATATTGAGCGAGTTGTGAAAAATATGTACATTTTGTCTCCCCTTTCTACTGACTAATTCACCTTTCAAATAAAAATAAACAACAAAAATCGTTTCATTCGAACTTATAACACCCCTATATCCGCAGGAGGTTAAAACTGGTTTTGTTTGAAATGTTCACTGTGACTCTTTTCGTATCCATTTTATCTGTCCAATGGTTTATGATAAACAAAGAGACCGATAAGAAAATTACGGTGGGATATAGATATATGGGCCTCATAAGAAGCGGGCGATGGAGAGAGCTATGCTTGGAGTGTCTCTACGTGATCAAATCAGAAATGTGGAGATTCGTAGAATAAAATAAATAAATATACTACGACAATACACACACCGCCATCTAGCCCCAAAGTAAGCGTAGCTTGTGTTATGGGTACTAAGATGACTGATGAATATTTTTTCAATGAATAATATATATATATATATATAAATGACCAAGTTGCGCCTCGCAGGGAATCGAACCCCGAACCCCACAAATAAAGCCCAGAGACCGCAGTGCCTTTGAGGTCATCGGAAGCTTGTATGGTAAAATTCCGCGGCTATGACCATGAAATGTTGAACTTAAAGACGTGTCCCACAAACCAAGGTTCGGTGCTCATTACTTCCTGTTTGCCACTCATTTTAATTCATTTCATCTTGTCGGTAACGCGTGTTCCTACCATATAGGATATTTGATGGAATATAAGGTCTTGAAGTTACATTTGAGTTATTGATGCTATTTTTATAAAACTTGTAAATGAAAACCGAAATATTACTTCAGAGTCTATAGAGTTACATTATATAATGTCTCTAAGACTTATTCGTGGAACCGAAACGCTAATAACTTTTGAGTAAACCACTGCCATAGTTTTTACTGAGAGAAATCAGATGCTTAATTAAAATCAAGTGACACAAGTGAGAGTTGATACTGTGCTCGTGTCAGTCTTTAATATTCAATAGGGTTGTCATAACTACACTAAGAATGTTTCGAATTCGTTTGTATTGAAACATAAATACGCTACTTTTGATTTCTTGTTGACAAGGTGATTCTTTATGATATATACTTACGCAACCTTCTACTTGTATGCACGTTGTATAAGCGATGATGCGAAGCGATGACTTGTGGTTATGACTTAGGCAGCAATTTCTGATGGCTGAATTATGTGCGTTTTAAGCAATCTTATATCTTATGTCTCATAAGAATATAAAATTTAATTAGATAAGAATATTTATTTTTATCCTTTATTTTGTGTTTAATTTAATTCCAAGTTGTGTACACATACTTTGGGTTGTAGCTTAGAACAAAACTTGTTATTACTTATATTTAGATCTACTTTTAGTTATTACCTGTTTTGTGTACCTAATAACAATAAACAATAAAAAGCTAATCGGTTTTTTTGTTTGTTTTTTTGAACGCGATGATCGATGATTTGACAACATTAAATCGAGTGTCACAAAGTGACCTATAAGAATGTTACATAGTAGTGGGATATAAATATGTGCAATGAAAAGTTTTTTTTTTTTTTTTTATCAAGACAATCTTGTAAACATGACATGTAACAGACATATCCCAAAAAATATCAAAGGAAAAGATAATTATAACTTGTTTATATATAACCTTGTGGGCGTGGGCCTCATAAGAAGGCTTAGAGTCACTCAGCGGGCGATGGAGAGAGCTATGCTCGGAGTATCTCTACGCGATTGAATCAGAAATGTGGAGATTCGTAGAAGAACCAAAGTTACCGACATAGCTCAACGAGTCGCGAAGCTTAAGTGGCAATGGGCCGGGCACATAGTTCGGAGAAAGGATGGACGTTGGGGTCCCAAGGTGCTGGAATGGCAGCCCCGTACTGGTAAGCGCAGCGTTGGTCGAACCCCAACGAGGTGGACAGACGACATTAAGCGCGTCGCAGGTAGCCTTTGGATCCAAGCGGCTCAGAATCGTGGAACTTGGAACTCCCTACAAAAGACCTATGTCCAGCAGTGGACGTCTATCGGTTGATGTGATGATGATGATGATGATATATAACCTTAAAAATATAACTTATAACACGTGATTTTTTTAAATAATTAAATTTTACATCTTTTAGTATTGAATGGTCTACTACCCTAATTGCTGAGCCATAAGGGGGTTTAAATTACAATTGCTTTTGATAATTGTGATATTATTATGGACAATGTACGAGTAATGTAATGTGAAATGCAAATAAATTGAAATTGATACAGTAATCGCCATCATCTCACTACCATGTACACATTCTAATCAAGAGTGCCAACGGACCTTTTTTAATAAAGCAATTCTTTTTTACCTGTCTTTGGCGCAGCTCGTGTAAAAATTAAAAAAATTGTATTTTTTTTTACATGTTTACGTAAAGTTCAGTAAAGTTTCTTTATTGTGATCAAATTCAAAATTCAAATTCAAAATTTCTTTATTCATGTAGGCCTATCACAGGCACTTATGAGAGAAGAAAGATCCTGAGAGAAGTGTATAGAGTAGCAGGAATTTTGTTGTATTCGTGGAATTGATTCCAATTATTTTTTTGTAGTTATGAATAACATATTATTTACATTACATAAGCTAGTTGCCTATTTATATCAAACTACAGGCAAAGCTGAAACTCAAAAGAGCAAATTTGTGGACATAAATTTATTACCTATTTAATATGTCTCAAGTAAAGTTCAAAGTTTGTATTAAGCGAAAGCTAATAAAAAAAGTCCTATTTTAGTATAAAGATTACGTGAACGATAAAAAAGGTTGGGTGTGAACAATTACTCTAACCATGTTGCTTCTTAAATATTTTCAAATGACCATGTGAGATGGAGATAACAAAAAGAACACCCGGCTAAGTTTGTTGTGGGCTTCTTCTTAGACCAGGGCGTTTTTGCAACCCTCGTAGCTTTAAGTTGTTGTTTAAAGTTTACGAATGTAGTTATCGCCATCACTACTCAATGAAAAACATTTTGTATGTAATCAACGCATCAAAAGTGCCATCTGTGTCCCTATTTTAATAAAGAAATATTTGGTTTTGACTTTTATACTTGAAGGGTGAATTTTTAAAACCGAAAGCCAAAATTACAGTTTTCCTACATCGAACTTGAAGAATGTCTTGAGAAATAAAAGCGTTCCCTATTTTACACATTTAGGGGTAAGATATTCAGAAACCGTAAAACAAATATTTTTAATTTTGTAACCAAACGCCCAAATATCAAGTTTCATTGATATAAATCACTGACCTCTATTATACTATATACAGATTAAAAATGACAGATTTTTCATACAAACTCTCTTTCCCAGTGTAATAAACCTTCTTTAGGAGTTAAATTAAAAAAAAAAAACAACATTATGACTATAACACCTAGAATGCGCAAAGAATATTATCAAAATTTTTCTTTTTTCGTTCAGCCGTTTGGGCTATAGGCTGTATGCTATTCAGTGAGGACAAAGTCTTTTATAGTAATTGATAACACATTTTTATAGTCTATCTGACCCAAACAAATGAGATCAAAGATTTAACTCTCCTTGACATAAGATAACGTTAACATATACACAAACAGGAACTTCGAAGTAAGTTTATATGTTGTATTTATTTACTATCATGTGTCACTTAGCATGAGGCATTATGCAGTTTAATGGATAGTACGAACTGTCTTCCCTGCAATTCGAAGAAAGAATAAACGCAAGTTACGAATTTAAAATTAAAAAAAATAATAATAAGTGGCTTTAAAAAAAGAAAGATATAGTGTACCCACTCGATTAATTTGTGTCCAGTAACGTCAGTGACACTCCAAATAACTCATATGCTAACAAAACTGTAGATCGCGAATTCGTTCGCGTTTGTTTCGTTTTCAACGTGACAACGTCTTATAATTCGATGGAGCCCGATGCACGCATGAAAAAACATGACGTATGCGGCGTTACCTCGCTCTGAGGCGTTCCATTCAGTCTGCCTCCGCTTTCGACATATGTCTCTTCTACTTGAGTGAGCGATGCGTCCGCGGGACAGCTTCTGCACAACAATACATTTACATGTTTTCGGCAAGGATGAAGTGCAGTGAAAAGTGAATGTGGTGTCAATTGTTTATAGCAACGATAAATGATAAAATTTTCTTTTGACATGCAACTATTCCATCAGTATTTTCTTACGACGTTGTCACGTTCAACTATCGTCAGTAAGCCGACTTTACAGACAACCAATTTTTTTTTAAATTACGATGGCAATTTTTAAATGGGAAAAATTCCGGTATACACATTCTCTGCGGAGTTTAACCGTTTTAACATAGCACGCAATATTTTTGCTATTTTTACAACATTTTTCATTGATGCTCTTCTCGTACGGTCGCAGCGATAAAGCGTAGCTTTCCTCGATTAATGGACAAGCCAAAAAAAGTTCTAACCTGTAGTTTTTGATGATAGAAACAGATTTAGAATAAATGAGTCTAATATTCATATATGTGCTCTCAGGTTAGCTCGAGCAACTCTCTGCTGAGTTTCTTGCCGGCTTCTGCTCGGTAGAATCTGCCTTCGGAACTGGTGGTTGCGTCACTACAAACAGACAGACTTGACGTTTCAAAAGTGCTTATATTAGGCCTACTTGAAATAAATGAATTTTGAATTTAACTTGTCCGATCCATTACCTTGTTTATATGCAACCTACTACAATGAAATGGCGTTAAGTGAAATAATTTGTTATTACTATTAGATATATATAATAATCGCTGTAGAAATAAAACAGATAGTTATCACAATTAATTACTCAATTAATATAATTGCCTTTAATATACCTAACGTAATAACTTAAAAACACGTGTATTAGACGCTATAGCACACATGAATATTTGTGAGGATGTATGGATGTATCGGTGTACTTATGTATAGATGTATGGATATATGGATGTCCTGATATACGGATGTATGGATTTTTTACTCTTTCACGCAAAAACAACACAGTCAATTTAAATAAAACTTAAACTGAATGTTTATGATACTTTCTTTAAAGCAGGTGTTTGTCTTTCAACAAAATTTGAGGTTATCAATACAGATGTTTTTTGAAAAAAAAGATAAAGATAAAAATTTAAAATCTTTTCAAAAATTTCATCTTTCGCCTAAATCTACGTTTTTTTTCTAATGTCATATGTAGGCAAATAACTATATCACTTAAAGGCAGTTTTATAAAACGTTTTTTTTTTTCGTTCAAAAGGGGTTAATTTCGAAATGTGCAGCAGGACTAGCAAAGGCAGGAGAAAGAATTTGAAATATCCTCCTCACAAGGGACATAATTAATGTGTCACCTGCTAAAGCACGGGAACGTAGAATGGGAGGAGTTTAACCCCGTTTATTTTTAAATAAGTATATATTATTTGGATATTACTTGCAGAGAGTTGATAAAGCTGTAGGAGAAGATAAATTTGTATCCTTTCCACGGCGAGATAATTGTCTCCTGCACATTCTAGCCATGCGGATGAATTCAGTATTTCGGTGTACACAAAAGTTTGCTAGTAGCGCATAGTATGAAAGCTTGATTTGTACTTTTTATTTTGTAGTCTGTTTTTTTTTATTGAAAATTTTTCTTGTTTAAATATTGTTTTACTTACTTATATGTTTATTTATTGTGTAGAGGAGCACCATTGAAACACTAGGATATGCATATTTTTTGTAATTAAAAAAAAAAAGTCATCAATCAACAATTTTTAAAAAGAGTAGATATAAAAATTAAGCACATAAATATTGGAATATTGAAATAAATAATAATAAAAAAATAGATTATATATTCTTCGATATTGATTTTCATAGAGACGTCGTTTCACTTTAAACATCTTTGCACTTTTATAAATTGGACAAAGATATGAAATATTGAAATAAAAATATAAAGATCAAGTATTAATTAATTAAAATAGTAAAATCATTTTCCTAAATTGGCTTTCATTAAGATTATTATTCAGACATTATCGCAGCTGTACAATAGGTAATATATTAAATAAAGATATTGAATATAAAATGAATATAAAAATATTAAATTCGATATTGACTTTCAATGGGACATTTTAAAGGCTTTGACTTATAATATAACATAATTACATCAATTATATTCATTTTAAGCAATACCTATATTTATATACAAAAAAAATAGTAAAAGTATTTTTCGATATTGACTTGAGAAATTGTATTGACTATTTGTCTTTTGACATCATCGCACCTATAATAAACTCAATTTTTTCTGATTTGTCATTTTCAAATTGTTAAGAAAATAATACATTGTTTACATTATAAGACAGGTAAGATAAAATAGACTTAATGTTGAACATACTTTCCATTGAGCATACAAACATACAAACCACACATCGTAGCATAATTTCTATTTACCCTTTCACTGACAGCTAGAAATCAGTCTATCAATAAATCGTAGTGTAAGGCGCTGTCCACACATAGACACTTTAGTTAGTTAGTTGCTTTCATCTGAAACACACAATTGCCAATCCAGAAGAATCTTTTGTTTGCCATACACGCTGTGATAATAGTCTTCAAATGGCAAATTGAATTCAGTAGTGCTAACCAGAAATCTTTAATTCAATGTAATTAAAAGAATTTGGGATAAAACATACATCGGGCGTACATAAAGCTGAGCTTTATAGATCGTAACACTTTGACTTTGCTCTGCCAGACAAACAGATTTATGTCAGGCACATAACTATGTCATTATTTATTATTTCTTAAGTCTGTAGTAAGGCGAAGCGTGATTTCAAAATAATTTTGTCTCAGTAGAATCAATGTACGCTCTTATATGACATTTTCAGACAAGCTTGAGTTCAAACGATTAAATTTATATTACACACAAAACTTTATCACATATTATTTGTTTCTTGTATGTGAGGGAAGGTTAAGAAAGCTATGAATATCGCAGGTTCAAGTCTCTTCGACGTGCCGCAAATAAAAACTTTTGCTGAGTAAAGCTTGTTAATTTCTTGTGGAAAATAAGCTATATCACTTGTGTCTTCCTATTTGATCGCATGAAAAAAAAATGTATAAAGCTAGCTTGTTAAAATATAGCTTCGAAGGTAGGTAATACACAAGCTACCTTTTAATACCTACAACAAGACGCCATAGTGTCTTTGTGTGCACAGCGCCTAAAGCTAACTTAGGCTAAACATCCACTAGAGAGAGCAAGCGACGATTTTGTCACATTATTCGCTCGCAGAGACGCAGCCTTAAGGTGCCTTAATTAAAATAGAATTAACCAAAAGCAGTCTAGTTTTTAGCTGTATATTTTTACAATAGCTAAGTCTTTCATCATCTTCCTACACCTCCAAGTTCTGATATTAATTTGACGGCCCCCTAATTTTCACATACTAATTTAATGACACAATTCATTTATATTTAATGACTGCACGTTAACAAATTAAACAAAAGAATTAAGTGTGTAATTTCATTAAGTATATTATTTACCGGCATTTTTGTGTACAGACGCAAATACATAAATAGTTAAGTTTAGTGCCATCTTTATCATAATATACCTAGGTAACTACGTTCTAGAAAGGCACTGACGGCTTGACGTTCTCTACAGGGCATGGGGGAGATCGTATCAATTGCTTAACTGCAGGCCGCCGTAGTAGTTCAAGTCGTTTGATATTCGTGTGATATGTGCCACAGACTACGATTGTTAAAGTTCCAACTTTTTCATTCATTTTCATTCTCGAGTTCCGTAGTCAAAATAACAGCCATTAGTCCAATGCAGCAATCAAAAGATTAATAAAGGCTTGGATGACCAGGAAATTGCTACATATCCGTTCCCATTTGATTTACGATTTAGGATCGGAAATAGCCTTTAAATGACCATACAATGACGATATCAACGAGCGCCATAAGAGTAGGGTCATGTCAAAACCAAAACAACTTTTATTTGGTTTGTTCCATTCGAATTACTTACCTATATCGAATGCATTATACGATGTTACCGTTAAATTAAATAATTGAAAAATAAGAAGTTTGGCAGCACTCAGAGTATAAAAAAAAATAAGAAGTTTGGCAGCACACAGAGTATAAATTCGAGGGATATTATAGTCTGTACAATTTGCTCTTGATTCGTCACCTGTAGGGGTAAATTTATTGGTAGTGTGGCTTGCCATTTTTATCATACTAACAAATAATATTCTAAATAAAATTCAAGATTTCTTCGTTGCATTTTAGTGTAAAAAGGAACTATGCTTTAAAAGTAATATCCTCTTTTTCGATTTTTATAAGATTCTTTGCAAAGAAAAGAAAATAAAATGAATTATAAGACAGGTCGGAGAGAAGGAGAAGATATCATCAACATCTCCCTTTTAACATGATACATTTTTGGTCCCACTGGCACAATTTCAAGGTCAAAAATTCATTGAACTATTATAGCGCAACTGAAGATAATTCAAAGTGCTCCATACAATAAAGACCTGGTGACCGGTGAAAAAACAAACCGTACCCAAATCGTCTATGTAAGTTGAAACCCAAACACAATAATCAAATCAGCCGTTTATAAATAGAAACCATATGTTTTTCTGTTGTCAAACGATAACATTTTTTTTACATTGTTAGATTACAGCACTCATTTTAGTTCAAGAATTTGTCAAAAGATGGCACTAAACGTATCGAATATAGCGCTTTGCTTTCACTCTTATCTACACGGCAAAACCTTTTACGTACTTAATATTCGAGTCAAATGGCAATTTCATTTTGCTGTTATCGAATTGCTATTCAAATAGTTCCAGTTCGTGAACTTTAAGATTAGCTTCTGCCATGATTCACCTTAAATTATATTTAAAAAGGATTCTTACAAACCTTATGACTCTTTGATTTATTCCACCAACACAATATGGCACAAAATCACTAATTGGCTTAAGCCGAACAGAACCAATAAACTTTTTAACACCATTCACCAGTACGGCGTATTTCCATCGTTGCTGGATTTGTCCGTCCAAGAATTTCCGTAATTGATTCTAGCGCACGCAATCGCTGGCGATTTTCTCACAGACGACTTCTCGATCGTGTAGTTTTCGCCGTTTTTATTGTCCCAGTACTCCACGTCCTTACAGCGGAAGCAAACACAGAAATCTAACCTTCGAGAGTGTATCGGCAGCTGTAGGCGGAACCCAAAAGTGTCGTAAGATGAAATCCCCGCTTGGTTCACTGGTCCGGACTCCACAAACTCACAATACGTGTCTTCCTGCGTTCTCCACCCATCAGACGTTGTTCTTATAAACACTTCCTTGCTGAAATCTAAGTTTTTAACTTTTACCGTCCCGTCTACCGCACATTCGTTTTGTTTGACTATAACGTTTTCCAATGACACAAAATCTTCGTTGATTCTTCTTCGGAATGCTAAGTAATCGGATGCTGGTTGGGGAAACCTCTGCTCCCAAACGTCTACCACGGGGACTGGAGCTTTCCTTTCTAATGGTGGGCTTGCGACTATTTTGAGAGCCCAATATGGTGGTACGTGAGACGGTTCCGTCATAAACTTCACATGTTCTAACGCATATCCTCTGTCATCGGCGAAAACTACTCTTTTGTTCTTCTTATCCGTGGATAATCTTATGCAGGATCTTGGAGCCGCTTTTAAAGTGAGTTGCACTGGTTTAAGCAGCGAGAGACACGGGGCTGAGTACCCTCTTGACGTCAATTTGGTCGGCCGCCTCACTTGCGGGGTGTAGTCCGTCAAGAAGCCGGCTGGAGGGCTCCGGCCGTAAAACATTTGCTCGGAGCCGAGCATGTCTATTGCGGCACACATCGCGTATCTGTGAAAAATGAACACGTGTGTATACGACCGCGGCCGGCGATGAACTAAACGGATTTTATCGCGTCGCGCGGTTATATAGATGCGCGTGCGCCAACCTCGAGTCGATGTAAGAGTAGTGTGACGTTGAAGCTAAAGAAAATTTCCGGATAAAAGTTTATTGACATTGCGTTTGTTGTGCGAAATGGGGAACCGGGTCAAGGCGAGGATGATTTCCTGACTGTTTACATAAATTTAATATAATGGACGTTTAATATTAATACATTGTCGACAACTCTGTGTCCATATTGTGTGATACATATTTTATGTTTATGTTTATGGAGCGAGGCCTTTTGTTATATATTTAAGTTGAACTCAGTAAAAAGATGTATCTTCCTTTAAGATAATTTTTTATTAATTACATTCTTTAGGGCTAATTTTATAAATTATATCTTTGAATATGTTGCAATAAGGAATATAAGTGTAAGGAATACATTTTATGTTAAAATGAAAATGTAAATAGTTGATTGCTTCTTCTCGGTAGAATCTGCCTTCTGAACCGATGGTAGAGTCACTTTAAACAGACAGACTTGATGTTTCAAAAGTGCTTATATTGCACCTAAAATAAATTTATTTTAAACTTTAGGAATTTATCTTCTGAACAACACCCGAAAAGTAAGCAATATATTTCTCCATTTACGGTTATTTGGCACTTACAAGCGAATTTAAAGCGTTATTCATTAAAGTGCACCATAGTATGGGATCAGATCAACAACAGATTGGAACATGAGTCTAACACGTTGAAACTTCGTGGAGGCTTGTATCTAAATTGTAACATACCAACATTGTTTTATTGTTATCGAACACATAAATAATTATTAATATTAGATTTATAACTATTAATAGTTACTAAAATAATAAATTGTCTTATGGAAAACTTTAAGTGACTAATTAGCAAAATCACGTATTAGTTTAATGATTGCAATTAAATTAATTATAACCGTCGCGATGGTTCATTGACATGTTTATATATTTTTATCTCACTGATAGTGAATTGAGCACAAATAGCATAATAGCCTCTTATCGCTACAGAAATATGTGTATATCATGGTGGGAATGTGACCTTGACCTAAACGCATTGACACACCAAATGTGATCAAGTGCAAAACTTTGCATAGTAAATATTGATTTATCATTTTATCAAATGAAATCTAAATAACTAATATTAAGTGTGCCATTTAGATATACCTTTTGTGTTTTGGTTCTTGTCGACATGGACTCAATGGGCACTAAAGAATAGCGGCGATTAACCCGTATGCTTTTAAATATTAATAAAACCTAAGAATAATGGTATCACAATAGAATTAAACATAAGTAAAAGGGTGTCATATTTTGAGACATGTCTACTGTGCAGTAATCAAAGATTTTTACTCTATACGTTACGTATACGTTATATTTTATACGGCAAATAATAGCGTAAGGTTTAAGCCCATTTAGACCGCTACTTGTGAGTTTGATATTATACGTGGACACTAAAACGTTGTATATTTTTATACACCTAGTCGTAAAAAAAATGGTAGGTACGTCTTTAGTAGTCATAACCCTACCGTGTCGTAATTAAAGAAAGTTTTTGCAGTCATTATTGCTATTAATAAAGTTTATAGTAAATATTTGCTCCAATTAGTATTACCGTAAAAGTAAACATTATGTTTACAACGTCTATATATCGCATTAGCAAGAAATTTAAAACAACCAACATACATAATGTCTGTTTATAATTTTTCTTATCTACCCACATTTTTGCAAATAAAATTGTAATGTATAGTCATTTTTTGATAGTTATAAAATTTATGTGTTTTCTGATATTACAAACAACTTTATTCATTTTAAAGACACACTTTATAATAAACCAAATTCAAGAATCTGCCAGATTGTCTGTTTGAGCTGTGAACTTGAGTACGACGTTTAAACTTTATTTTATATATCACAGCTACCAGCAGGTAGCTGATATAGGTAGCCTTTCTCAAAAACAGGGCTATCAAATGCCAAAAGACTTTTCAAACCTCACTTGTAGTTCCAAGAATTAGTGGGCTCAAACAAAAAAATAAACTTCAATATAAGCGTATTGAATATAATAAATTGAGATGTAATTATGAAAATAACTATGCGAACAGAGAATCTAAACGGGTGAATATTATACCAAGTGAGCGACTATGAAATCCGAAGCGCTCAAAAAAAAGTTAATTTCTACAGTTAGGTTAGAACATAAGTATTCATGGGTAGTACTGTTTTATTGTGTAATGAATAGTAGCCGTTTTCAAGATTTGTAGTCGCTACAGTACATTCGCTCACTTAGTATTTTATATATTATTACACCTATGCCCTGCAGGGGGCACTTTTGGAACCCTCGTAGCTATAGTTTTAAATTTACGATATATATAAATATTTTTATTTTATTTTTATGTTATTTATTTATTTGGTATCTAGGACCCATCACTACGCACTACACTATAACATAAATAGAATAATTAAAAACTAAACTAAATATGCCATATAAAAAAAAATAAAAAAAAGTTACAAATTAAAATTTCTGCGTCCAGGCAGCCCTACGTGGAGTTTAATATAAAACTTGTAAATTGTTATGTACGTACGAAAGTTCTATCTATGTGCCTATTAGAATAAAGATATATTTGACTTTGACTTTGACTTATATTAGTATTTTCTCGGGACTGTCCCACGACGTCCCGAGCGTGGACAGCCTACTCAGTGCACGCCGTTGTCACCATCGCCGGCGAAGCATTTGCGTGATACTCGGCCGTAAATTACGAGATCTATGTATAGCACTCATATGCAATCGTATATCGGTGCTGTGGCTGCCATTTTGATATAGAGGTGTAGGTTCGATTAAATATCCCTACGATAAAAAGCTGAATTATTTATCAACATTTTTTTTTTCTCAATGGAACTTCTTTATTTAATAACTAGCTATTGCCCACGACTTCGTCTGCGTATGATTTTGTTTTTTTATGTGGAATTCAATTTAGTTGTAGTTCTAAAAAAAATAAAGTGATTTAGTAGCTTAAATGAGGGGTTTGCTGCTGTCCGCTGAGGAGTACTGTCAATACTGTACTCTATCTCCAACCAAATTCATCAGATCTACACAAAGTTTGGGAAAAATTAAACACATATTATAACCTCTATAGTAGAAAAATAATTATTTAAATCGGTTATATGTCGGAGTTATGGTGTAAAATCGTCAAACACTTCCATCCCCTCTCTCAAAGGAACCGAGCTTAATGTCGAGATAGAACTATCCTATATTACTTCTAACACTTCCAAGAATATGTGCACAAAGTTTCATGAGGATCGTTTAAGTAGTTTTTGCGTGAAAGCGTAACAAACAAACTTACATTGACATCTGATAATGAACATCTCTCATATTTTGCTACTGTTTATAAACAAAATAAACTAAGCTAATCTTTTCGTACGACCACCGCAGGAGGAGAGGTGTTGACAACTGTATTTTGATCTGAACTCTTAAAAATGGTTAAAATAAGAACTTTTGTACTGTTAATGATTTTTACAACAAAATGACATTTGTTGCATTATTTGCATGATGCTTAAATTTTGCACGCCATGTATGGCGATACACTGTAACCTAAAACCTTTTTAAATATGTAGCTTTAAAACGTTTTGCAAATAAAGATGTTCTTATTCCTCTTTAAAATCGTTGTGATTTGAAAGTAGATGAAACGGAAATGCGTCGCGATAAATAATGTATGGGAGACAATGAGGTTTATGCGTTACACGTTTTGTTTTTTATTTTAGTTACCATGGAAACGGAATAATATGTTATATTTCTATTATTAAAGTTATACTTGTTTTGGCGCGTTAGGGAAAAATGGTGACAGTAAATTTTTACGATGCGCGCGCACACCGTCACAAAAAACCGACAGCGTGAAGTTAGCTATAGTCAACATTTTAGTTTTTCTAAAAAAGGTTTGACAGTTGACTTTCAGTAATTCAAACAATACCTTTATTCTATTGTTAGTGTAATTTTTACTGCAAACGTAGAAATAGGCGAAAGATAAAATTTTTGAAAGACTTTTATCTTGTTACGCCAAATAAGTCTCACTTCTAACGCGTGTACAAGACAAGAGTACACACCCGTTTTTTTTCTTCTATACTCATATTTTAAGACAGGTTTTCTTTTTTATTTTTTACCCTATAGGCTCCGAAAGTACGAGACCAATTTTAACCATTTCTTCGCCAAAAGTAAGCTCAACTATCACGAAGTAACGTGGGCTATAATTTAATTAAAAAGAAATTGGAGATCCTAAAGAAAATTTCAATAATGTAACCCAAAGTAGCAATATTTTGCCTATAAAATTAATTTCTTGGCGTGCGATGTTAGAAAACTATTGATATTGGCTCATAAGTTAGCGACCATGTAGTCGAAAGCATCCGATGATGCGTAAATGGTTACAGTTACGCCAAAATAATGTATGACGGGATTTTTCCTCTTTATAAGCTCCAAAACAACACTGCATATATGTCTATCTTTTCTTTCTTTTGTCTATCTTTTTCTTTTCTAAGGTTTTCTTTATGTAAGTAGATGTTTTGTTGTTATTTATTAAACGGTTTGAAGATAATCTTTACACTAATAGTAACAAATAAAAAATTAGGAAAATCCAAAAGTGCACGCCTCATAATCTAATTTTTTTCACAATAAAATTGAAAATTTTTTAACTGAAACTTTCAATGCTCATTACAATTTTTTTTTTCATATTAATTATTATTAATTTTTTGTAAACAAGACACGGGAATGTCATAATGATTGCACATTGAAAGTTACAATTAATATTAGCTAGAATAATTACATGGAAATTTAACGACAGTGAATTGAACGCTCATATTAACTAAGAAATTATGTCGTGTGTTACTTTAGATAATTAAAAAAAAATTATTCCGATACGATCATTTTTTCGACCAATTTTGATGCCACATACACCTGTCCATACACGGACGTCCAGAAAAGATTATGTTTAATGTTATTATTTACTATGTTAAACAAAAAAATTGTTATTGAAATGTATTTTATGTGCCTGACAAATTATTTGACTTGATATTAGTGTACTCAAATTAACCTGTAAGTGCAATATAAATAACAAAAAATCAATTTCAGTTTCGAGAAAACTGCTTTTTTTGAAATGTCTACAGTAGAGCACAACCTCAACGCATCGCACGCTTATGAGGCGTGCAATAATTTGAAAATCCAAAAGTGCACGCTTCATAATTTCAAGATTTTCAATAGCAAACAGCGCGCTGTGATTATGAAAAAAGAAAAAACTTCGATACGTTATTTTTTACGGTCGTAAGAATGCCAGATCCATACGGACAGACATCCGGACGTCGTCAAATATTTTTGTAATTTTTTTTTTTTTACTTTAAACAAAATAATTGTTTTTTTTTTAAAATACCAAATACGTTTAAACGAATGTTTTTCTTGATATATATATAACAATATATTGCACGTATGGAGGGTAGAGGTAAGGAGGATCATCTGTGTATATGAAAAAGTGTCGTCAAAATGTATTAAATTAGGATGGCGCCACATTTGCATCAAGGTAACTCTTAAAAGAAGCGCCAAATATAAATATTGTTAGAGTAGGCTTGAAAAATAAACAAGGAAGTATGGAGATACAAGGAAGTAAGGTTATATTTACCACAATATTTTGTACAACGTAAGTTGTTGAAATTCTCAATAATTAACTACTTTAGTCGATAATGACATAAATTTTTTTAACTCGGCATACTTCAATTCATCTACGATTGCTACATTCATACCATACCCTGTGCATCCACCAGCGCCATTGTGGAGGATTTTTGAACTGTTATTTAGCGCATACACTGGACACTTTTTCAACTTTTCTCCCATATAAGATGACTCTCCTTACCTCTACCCTCCATACCGCAAGGAAAAACCATTTTTTTTTTATTTAAACGCTAATTTGGAAGTGTTCTTAGCTGTTTGATGAAAATCGGTTCAAGATGGCTGTCGCCACAAAATGGCGAAGTACCCTTTTTTTTCACAACACCGTTAATGCCGGTTTCAAATGAAAGGGCTTCACAAGTACTTAGAGTATGCAAGATATTGAAGGATGACGTTTTCTTAATTTATATATTCTTGAAGCGGAAAATTCTTTAGCCGCTTTCTCCGAGCAATGTGACCTACCCAAAAGCTATGTCGGTAACTCTCGTTCTTCTATGGATCTACTCATTCCTGATTTGATCACGTAAAGATACTCCGAGCATAGCTCTAAATGAGACTTTCTCTCTGTCCATCGTCCGCTGTGCTACTCTATCGCGTAAATAGACTGAATTATCACACACAACTTACTAGGTGAGATTGCTGTAAATGGCTAACATATAGCCACAAACATTTGGCGCGCTGGCCAATTGGCGCAGAGGGCTACCCTGCTTTCTGAATCCAAGGATTCGATTCCCACAACTGGAAAAATGTTGTGCGATGAACATAAATGTTTTTTCAGTGTCTGGATGTTTATATGTATATTATAAGTGATTATAAATAAATAAATAAATATATTACGACAGTACACACATCGCCACCTAGCCCCAAAGTAAGCGTAGCTTGTGTTATGGGTACTAAGACAGCTGATGGATATTGTTATGAATATAATACACTGAAATACTTATAATATACAGATAAATACCCAGACACTGAAAAACATTCATGTTCATCACACAAACATTTTCCAGTTGTGGGAATCGAACCCACGGCCACGACTCAGCAAGCGTGTTCGCTGCGCACTGCGCCAGTCGGCCGTCATTATGGATATATTATTCATAAAAAGATATTCATCTGTCATCTTAGTACCCATAACACAAGCTACGCTTACATTATGCCTAGGTGGCAATGTGTGTATTGTCGTAGTATCTTTATTTATGCAACGTGTAAATTAAAACCGAAATAATACTTTAGAGGCTTTAGAGGTACATGATGTACTGTCTCTGAGACTTATCTGTGAAACTGAAAAGGTAATAGTTTTTGAGTAAACCACTGCGATAGTTTTTACTGAAAGAAATCACACGCAAAAGTAAAATCAAGTGACACCTGTCATTTACGCGTCGCGTAGCGTAGGTATGTCATAAGTAAACACTAAGAATGTTTTGAATTCGTTTGTTTGGAAAAATAAATATGCTTATTTTTATTTAATACTACCTGTTGCCCGCGACTTCGTCTGCGTTTGATTTTGTTTTTTTATGTGGAATTCAATTTAATTGTAGTTCTAAAAAAAATAAAGTGATTTAGTAGCTTAAATGAGTTGTTTGCTGCTGTCCGCTGAGGAGTACTGTCCCCTATCGCCAACCACATTCATCAGATCTACACAAAGTTCGGGCAAAATTAAACACATATTATATCGTGCGTACCATATATTATATAGTGGAACATGCGACATTGTATTGTTTGCAGATGATACATCTCTAATTTTGAAGACTGATAGGAGTAAAGATAACTCTGACGAAGTAAACCGTGTTATGTCGCATGTGTCGCACTGGTTTACAGTTAACAACTTACTTTTAAATGCAAAAAAAACTGATAAAAATATAATGTAAAGAAATTTGATAAAAATATAATGATAAATGGTGAATCACTAAAAATAGAGACTTCCACAGTTTTTCTGGGCGTGACCTTGGATAATAAGCTACAGTGGGGTGCCCATATAGATTCACTAGCGGGTAAACTAAGCTCGGCTGCCTACGCAGTCAGAAAAATTAGACAGATTACTGACGTTGAAATAGCTAGGCTAGTTTATTTTGCGTACTTTCATAGTGTTGTTTGTTGTGTTTCATCCTATAGAATCTTGTTATGGGGTAAAGCAGCTGATATCGAAACTATATTTATATTGCAGAAAAGAGCTGTACGGTCAATATATAAACTTAAATCACGCGAATCCCTCCGTGAGAAGTTTAAAGAAATAGGCATACTTACTGTAGCTTCACAATATATTTATAACAATATAGTATTTGTAAGACAACATATTAGTCTTTATAAACAAAAAGTGGACATAAACAGTCGACTTACAAGAAATGGTCATAAATTAGTGTCATCTGCATATCGTCTGCGTAAGGTACAGGGATCATTTGTGGGATTGAGTATACGCTTTTATAATATGATTCCTAAGATGACAAGGTTGCTTGGAAGCATCCGGCTCCGCTTTCAGCTCTCACAAGATAGAAAAATGAATGTTAAAATGCAAAATGTAAATTTTGGTTTCGAAAAAAAAATTAAATAAAATTTAAATTTAAATTAAAAAAAATTTAAATTTTTTAATTCAGCTTCATTTTTGTGCCTTTTGGAGTAGAGACTTTGGGACCGTGGGGTCCGGAGGCAAGAGCCCTTTTCAAAGAATTATCGAAAAGGGTTATCGAGTCTACCGGTGATCCTAGAGCGGGCAGTTACCTTGGCCAACGAATTAGTTTGGCCATCCAGAGGGGCAATGCTGCCAGCATCTTAGGAACTGTGCCTCGCTGCGGTGGTTTCGAGGACGTTTTAGATTTTATTTAGTTTTTAAATAGTTTATTTTAGGTTATAGTTATGTATTAATAAAAATTATATTTTCGTATGCTAATCTATTCAATGTTATGAGAATTGCCTGAAAATAAAGAATTATTATCATAAAAATGTAAATTGTTGATGTTGGAAAAGAGCAACTGCTGAGTTTCTTGCCGGCTTCTTCTCGGTAGAATCTGCCTTCCTAACCGGCGGTAGAATCACTACAAACAGACAGACTTGACGTTTCAAAAGTGGTTATATTAGGCCTACTTGAAATAAATTAATTTTGAATTTTATCCTCTATAGTACAAAAATAATTATTTAAATCGGTTATAATTTGTCGGGAGTTATGGTGTTAAATCGTCAAACACTTTCATCCCCTCTCCCGCAGGAACCGAGCTTAATGTCGGGATAAAAAGTATCCTATATTACTTCTAACACTTCCAAGAATATGTGTACAAAGTTTTATGAGGATCGGTTGAGTATTTTTTGCGTAAAAGCGTAACAAACAAACTTACATTAATAAATAAAATAAATAAATATACTACGACAATACACACATCGCCACCTAGCCCCAAAGTAAGCGTAGCTTGTGTTATGGGTACAAAGATAGCTGTTGAATATTGTTATGAATATAATACATAAATACTTATAATACATATAAACACCCAGACACTGAAAACATTCATGCTCATCACCCAAACATTTTCCAGTTGTGGGAATCGAACCCACGGCCTTGGACTGAGAAAGCAGGGTCGCTGCAAACTGCGCCAATCGGCCGTCGACATTGACAATTATAATATTAGTAGGGATTTTTACAGGGTGATTGCTTATGAAATATACTTATGCAAGCTTCAACAGTATTTCATAATTCCGCTTCACGTTGTACAGGACAACAGGATAAAAAAGACGGTTGCCTAAAAGGTTAAAATGATACATACATACATAATACGTAGACATTGCGTATGTACCGATAACATTTGAAAAAACCCTATGTACGTGACTAAACATAATTTCACAACCACTAACGGATAGACAGGAAAATTTCTTTAATTTAAGTTAATTGCGAATTTAGATTTTTGTATGTAATGCCTACATCAATAGCCATATCGTCTGCGAAAGGTACAGAAGTCATTGAGGATACGCGTTTATAATTTGATTCCAATAAATGTACTACGGCAACACACACATCGCCATCTAGCCCCAAAGTAAGCGTAGCTTGTGTTATGGGTACTAAGACTGATGAATAATATACATAAATACTTAGAATATACATATAAACACCCAGACACTGAAAAACATTCATGCTCATCACACAAACATTTTCCAGTAGTGGGAATCGAACCCACGGCCTTGGGCCCAGAAAGCAGGGTCGCTGCAAACTGCGCCAATCGGCCGTCAATGCATAAGTTAGTGGTGATATCCCAGTGAGTAGGACTTTATATAATTCAATTTTATTTATTTGCTGATACAGGTTAATAGATGTTACAGGAAAAAAAACTATGCAGATCTTAACTGTACCACGCCAAATTGGTATGCAAATTGTTGTCAGGGAAGTATTTAAAATTTTAATCGATGTAACTACTAGGTTTCGGAGTTATCTGCGTTTTAAGCAAATGAAATATCTTCGACGGTAAAGGAAAACATCGTAAGGAAACCTGAATACCTGAGAGTTCTCCATAACGTTCGCAAAAGCATGTGAAGTCCATCAAACAGCACTTGGCGAGCGTGGTGGACTACAGCTTAAACCCTTCTAAACCCAAGAGGAGACCAGTGCTATGTAGTGCCCACTATCTCTCTTTTATCAGCCCACACACTCAGCACGTGGCTGTAGGCCGTCTGGCTCACGTCGCGTTATCACTGACTGATAAGGAATTCGTATTCCAATTCATGCATATTGCCTTGGTATCACACTGGAGCCTTGGTGTTATTTGTTGTGAACGATAATTCGATACGAAATGAAGGCTTCATCACTGATGACTTCAGACAAGGTTGACTTAACACATCCTGAATTATATCATCTGACATAGGATTTAATAAAAGTGTCCACCTTCTAAAGCATGGGAACATGGACTAGGACTAGTTTACCCCCGTTTATGAATTCGGAGGCTGGGTCTGGAGGTGGCGCTTAACAAGTCTGAGGCTCTGTTTTTCTATGAGCCTCGACGCACACCATCTTCAAGATCCCACATTATTGTTGGTGACGTTCGCATCGGTGTCGAGTCAACGATGAAATACTTAGAACATCTTAGTATATTAAGAAAATTAAGCTTACTTTGCTACTCCGCGAAAAGCAGGAGAATCTGTATGGTTTAATTTATAATTTCTTCAATTTTATACTCCAATCCAAATAGATCTTCGGCAATGACGCACGTTTCGCACCGAAACCGGAGCATCCTCATGATATGTTGACTTTACAAAGAATAATTGTTACTCGACAATGACTTGACAACCATACAGATTCTCCTGCTTTCCGCGGAGTATAGCAAATTAAGGTTAATTTTCATAATATATCATGGAATTCCGCAAAGTAACGACTGTTCATTAGCATTTTAGTAGGTCGGTCCCTAAATTGAAGGCTGCGGGGGCGCTTGCCCGTCTGTTGCCCAATCTTGGTGGTCCAAACTACTCATGTCAGAGGCTCTACACGGGAGTTATGTTCCCCGTGGCTGTATATGGAGCACTAGGGCGTATAACCTCAAGGCCAGCAACGTCGCAATATTGCGTAGACCGCAGAGCGATGACCGTAAGGGTAATAAAAGGATATCGCATGATTTCTTCTGAAGTGGCGAGCCTCCTAGCTGGATCTGCGCCATGGGATCTTGACCCGCGCCTCCATACATTAGTGGAAAATGGGACAACGATGGAGGGCGAGGACCCAATGCCGCGGGAATACACGCAGCGTTGTTCCGAGCTCCGTCGGGTCCTAATGGCGGTATGGAAGGGACGACTGAAAAATCCCAGCCAAGGACACAATAGAGGCGATAAGGCCCGTTGTGGAGGACTGGCTAGGAAGCCACGATGGTGCCTTATCATTTCGGCCGACGCAGATACTAACTGGACACGGTTGCTTTGGTAAGTATCTGAGTGAAATACGTCGGGAGCAATCGCCAGGTTGCCACCATTGACTGCCTCGAGGACACGGCACAGCGCACCTTGGAAGTGTGTCTAGCCTGGGCGGAGCAGCGCCGTACCCTCGAAAATACGGTAGCTGACCTCTGGGTTTCAACTATCTTATTTTTTTTCGCACACAGTTATCCTCTGACATGGTGTCAGAGACCTTCTTTATGCGACTTTGTCGTGATATGGTTATGCTACTTTGCTTTTTCTTTTGTTTTTACTGCCTTTTAACTTCTCCTCCAACTATCTTTCAGACGATAGTTCGGAGCGAGTTAGCGTGAAACATCGCTGCCTCTTTTTGCGCAGGGGACGCACCAGGCGCCGGAGGGCAATCAATGACCTCCGTCCTCCATTTGCAGGCCTGTGGGTGGCGAATTTAAGGGGAAGTTTGTCACCCGACTTTTGACAGGCCTGAGAAGGTGACGTGCAGTGTAGCGTCCTACCTCGAAGATTCGGCAGTGACCAGGCCATCGACGATGGGACCCGCCATGCAATGGGGGTCAAAACCTTGGCGCGAGTGAAGTGTATACGCAAGTCAATTCCGTACTCTCACTCATAGGTCTGTCGAGGGACACAGTTCTTCAGTTTCAGTTGAGTTTTTAGTGGGCGCAAGTCCCACATAACTGATCCCTGTTGACCAGCTATAAACCCTACGAGTTCAGTATAATGATGGTTTCAGAATGCTGTTGGGCTTACCCCGTTATTGTAGTGCATCAGATGTGTTCGCGATGGCTCATACTGATGGCTTTTTTGTCATCAGAAGAAAACGAATAGCATCCTTGATGAACAGAACGTGGGCAAGCAGTAACGGCATTCTGAAAGCATCAATAAATCGATACGACTCTCCGATTTACAAGCTGTATATTAACTCCACGTTGGGCTGCCTGGATGCAGAAATACTAATTCGTAAGTTGTTGTGATTTAGTTTCCTTTTTACACGCAAATCTTACCCGATTTATCTATTTCGAATTAATCATGTTTTTGTCGGAAAAGAAAACACAGTTATCTATTTCTAGAAGCCACTGTCACTTACACAAGTAATAAATATTTTGTCCCAGATTAGGTTAAATGAGGAAAAAAGATATCATATCAAATATATGAAATTCTCGTGACGTCGTGTTCGGGAACACACTCCTCAAAATCGTGTTTATCGTATCGTAATCGTGTTTATTTTTTGTTTCATCTTTAATTTTAGCTTTACTTTTTGTTTACTTGAATTCTAAGTTGTGTGCACATACTTTGGGTTGTAGTTTAGAACAAAACTTGTTATAATTTACCTATATTTAGATCTACTTTTAGTTATTACCTGTTTTGTGTACCTGATAACAATAAACAATTGATGAATTTCTTAATGACAAGGTTGCTTGGAAGCATCCGGCTCCGCTTTCAGCTTTCACAAGACAGAAAAATGAATGTTAAAATGTAAAATGTAAATTGTTGATGTTGGAAAAGAGCAACTGCTGAGTTTCTTGCCGGCTTCTTCTCGGTAGTATCTGCCTTCCGAACCGGTGGTAGTCACTACAAACAGACAGACTTGACGTTTCAAAAGTGCTTATATTAGGCCTACTCGACATAAATGAATTTTGAATTATTTGAATTTTAAAACAATCGGCTTGACCGATTCTTATGTTTTTTTTCATATACAGTAGGTCTGAAAATCGGTCTTAATCTGACGCCAAATAATAAGGGCGCCCCTACCTAAACATAGGCATTTATAATACTAGCGGAACCGCGCGACTTCGTCCGCGAATGAGTCAGCTTCAAAGTAGTCGTATATGTTGTCGAGGACTCTTGTATAGAACTTTAAAGAAACAATTCCGATATACTTACTACATATTTCCGTCGTTTGGCGTAACGTTTACCCTTCACGCATCGCACGCATCGGAATCTCTTAAAAGAATAGTTTTTGCAGTTTTTGCAACATTTCTCATTAATGATGGTAGCCATTGGTCGTACCGTGATGTTATATAGCCTTAATTGATACTAACAATCCAAAAAAAAAAAATCGAAATATCATTTCATGAGATTAGTGCGTTCCACCAAACAAACTGAAAAGCTTGATAATATTTTAACTATGCATATCTAAAAAAACCATGTCATTCTAAAAATCCGATAAAATTCATTCTAAAAATTGCGATGCTATCCTGTAGTAGCTGTTTGCTATTCCGGGATAAAAAGAAGCCTATGAGCTATTCCAGGATGGTACGCATGCATTCGATCGTTGTCCCACATGCCTATAGACGTGCTGTTATCTGTGAAGAGTTATGTCCTTCATCTCCGACAATATTTATCAGATCCTCATTAAAATAAGACTATACATGCTTAATAGTATACACTTTTAAATAAAAAAAGAATTATTAAAATCGATTAAAATTTAACGATGGTATGAAGTTAAATTGATAAAAAATTTCATCCCATTTCCCGGAGGAAACTATTGTTTATCGGGATAAAAAGTATCCTATATGTTGACCCGGAATATCAGCTACAACTATACCAAATTTTATTTAAATCCGTTCAGTAGTTTTCACGTGATGCCCGGACAGACAGACAGACAGACAAAAATTAAATAAAAATCTTTTTCAGACTCAGTATCGATTATAAAGCATCCCCCGGTCAAAATTTTTAAAATATATTAAATTTACAGAATATAGATGTGCGGGCATCCTTATGAGTAGTCGCATAACGAATACCTATGAGCTACCTACATTGTCTGTTGCTAAGAGCGTTTGTTATTGACTGGATAGGTACTTATTATTATTTATCAAAGTTAATTGGGTAGACTACACAAATTAAAATAAAATAAAAAATATGTAAAAGAAGATAGGTACTTAATGTTTCTGAACGAAAACAACATAGTCAATATGGCGGCCTTGACATTGGTTTAAATTTGGAATGCCTGATAACGCGCGTTCATCGGTACATAGGAATGTTATCACATCACGTGACGCTAGCATTCGATTGCTTAGGTTTGCCCACGCTTTCAACATTAATAGACAAACCACCCTGCTTTCTGAGTCCAAGGCCGTGGGTTCGATTCCCACAACTGGAACGATGTTTGTGTGATGGACATAAATGTTTTTTCAGTTTCTGGGTATTTATAAATAAATAATAATTAAATATATTACGACAATACACACATCGCCATCTAGCCCCAAAGTAAGCGTAGCTTGTGTTTTGGGTACTAAGATGAGTGATGAATATTTTTATGAATAAATACTTATAATATGCAGATCAACACCCAGACACTGGAAATCACTTATGTCATCACACAAACATTTTCCAGTTGTGGGAATCGAACCCACGGCCATGGACTCAGAAAGCTGGGTCGCTGCCCACTGCGCCAGCCGGCCGTCTTGTATATAATAAGTTTTATGTATATTATTAATAAAAATATGCATCTGTTATCTTAGTACCCATAACACAAGCTACGCTTACTTTGGGGCTAGGTGGCGATGTGTGTATTGTCGTAGTATATTTATATGTATATGAATTTCATTTCAAAGACCTCCTTGGCGCGTTGTTAAGGGCTGAAATCTTATAATTGGGAGGTTTTTTGGGTTCTATTTCCGGTATAAGCAATTATAGTCGTATTTTTAATTAGACGAAGCCAACTGACAGTAGCTAATGTCACTTTGTAAAATAATGTTGCCATATTTAAAGTAATAGTGATGCGTTCTGTTTTCTTACAATCAGATGAATGAACAATGTGTGTAAATAGTTAATCATTTCAAAACTATAAAAGACTATTATTTCTATTTTATAATAAAATTGTATAAAAACGCTCTGATATAAGTTACTAACTACAACCAGTTTTTTGTCGGCTTCTTAAAAAACGCGGCGCGGCGACTCATTCGCCTTCATTCATTCAGGAGTTTTTTCAATGATTCACTTTGTCACAACACTATTTTTATTTCATCATAAACTGACAACACAGTAAACGTCAGTTGACTTCGTTTAATTAAAAATACGACTATAGGGAGTCTATTCATCAGACATGTTACTGGCCGAAAAAAGACACAATTTTATCTTCTCCCACAGGTTTATAAACTCTCAGAAGCATTGGCTGGCAGGTGAAAACAACATCCAAATAATATGAATGAATGAATGACTGAAAAAATTAATGATTGCATGAATGAATACACTTTTATTGTAGACCACATAAAAATACAGGAAAAATTATAAATAACTAGTTTACACGAACTATACAATTAGGCGGCCTTATCGCTACATATACGCATACTCACAGAATTAAGAATATACAGAAACCGTGAAACGCGACTTTAGTAATGCTTCTCGAACGTTATGAAGGCTTTCAGGCATGCAGTTTTCCTCACGATGTTTTCCTTCACCGTTGAAGTTTTGAGTATGTTTTTCAAATATCCCTTACATTTAAAAACATACTCAAAAACACGCAACACTCACGCACACACACACACACACCACACACACACATACACATACATAACAACAAATACACTGTCGCAAACGTACGCATACACGAACACGTACATTATAAAATTGTAAGTTGCATTTTGTATTCAAGCGAACCCGGAGGTGGGTGCTAGCTGTAACACAGTTTTTAACTAATAAGAATCCGTTGTAAATAAGAAACAATGAAGACAATTATTATTTTAATTACTTAAAACGCACATAACTTTGAAAAGTTAGAGGTGCGTGCTGGGATTCGAACTTGGCTCGGCCTGTTAGTGAAGTCGAGCTGAGCGAGTCCTACCCACTGAGCTATCAACGTTTTTGTGGTTTTCTCTATTCGTTTCGTTTACTTCCTAACAGTGTAGTGGTTTACAAATAAAGAGTTTAAATAAATAAACAAATAATAACAGTTGCATACTGGATTCGTATCCGATCATAACACTGTGTACGCTATGTAATCACCTTGCATGGAAGATGGGTCTACGCAGACAGTGGAAAAAACATAAAATATTGTATATCTAAAAAGGTCACACAGACACATTGCTGACACCGTATGATTAATATCACAATCACCACTTTTTCCAAAAAATTCGTAGACAAACGTTAAAGATGGCCACAGTCTGAAAAACAATAGTCGCTAAGAACAATCGTTATTTCAGCTGACAGTCAAATCGAAAGAAAGAAAGAAAGAAAAGTCGTATTTATTGTCACACATTTGTGTAAAATGTTACATTTGTGAAATAAAATAATTGTTAAAGTATAAAAATTAAAAAAAAAAATGTGTGACAAAGGAGCTGGCTCAGTATAGCTGCAAACTAAAACGCGCAGCACTGGTTTTCAGCCAGCCCCATTATCTTCGTCGTCACTGAATCCTCGCGACTAAACAATAACAAAATAATCATAAAATAGAACAATAACATAGAATATAATATATAATATAATATAATATATAAACAAACAAAGGATATCAAACTTATTTACATCGAGAAATACAAAATCATCAGAGGAAAATAATAAACAAAATCAAATATTATGAAATTAATAAACATGAAAAACTAAAAAAAAAAAAGAAAAAAAAAACAAGGTCACCACGTGACTATATATATAGTGTAGTAGATAAACGACTAAGACACCGGGAGGTTTCTATGCATCGTTCGAGTACATGTAGGACTGGAGTATATCGATAATGCAGTCGTATTTATATCGAATTACCCACCAATGCCATGTCATGAACATTGGTTATTAATGAAATGTTTAATTATTTACCCACTTCATAAAATTACTGTAACACTAGGTTTTAGCCCGCGGATTCGCTCATGTCAAGTTTTCCAATCTGTGATTTCTTAAATTTTAACTACAGAGGTTAAAAAAATGTTTGGCTGCTAATAAAAAAATATGAACGCAAATTACTTTAAAAATTAGAAACTTTAAAATTTTCATCCTCTATTTGTTGTAGGAGTTGGAATTTTAAAAATTTGTGAAACACGTATTTTTTTCTTTTTTATCGAAAATTGAAATATAAATTGGTAAATGAAGGATTTTATACAAACTTTCATCCCCTCATTTAACCCTCTTAGGGTTGGAATTTTCGAAAATCCTTTCCTAGCGGATGCCTACGTTGTAATAACTGTCTGTGTGCAACATTTCAGCCTGATCCGTCAAGTGGTTAGAGTTGTGCGTTGATAGATCAGTCAAAAAAGTCAAAAGTCAAAAATATCTTTATTCAACTAGTAGTATATGTGGTATTTTGATGTGTACATAAGAATTACACGGTAGTGAGATGACGGCGATAACCACATTCGTAAACTTAAAACTTAAGCTACGAGGGTTCCAAACGCGTCCTGGTCTAAGAAGAAGCCCACAACAAACTTAGCCGGGTGTTTTTTTTTGTTATCACCATCTCAAAATGTCATTTAAAATTATTATAAGAGCAACCTGGTTAGAACAATAATTTACACCCAAGCATTTTTATCGATTACGTAGTCCTTTATACTATAATAGGACTTTTCTGTAAGCTTACGTTTAATACAAACTTTGAACTTTTTAAGAGACATCTCCAAGATGTCAATGGGTAGTTTATTGTAGAATTGTATGCAATTTCCTTTAAGCGAATTATGAATTTTATGTAAGTCAGTCAGACAGTCACCTTTACCTTTTATATATAGATGTATTCTCTGTTTCTCATTTCTCAACCATTCAATCACAATTATAAAAGAATAATAAAATTCGCATACTGGATTCGTATCCGATCAAATCACCGTGTACGTAACGTACTGGCAGGCCGGCCTCACGATGTTACAAAGCGATGTAACCAGCTGTATCTAATTAGAAATTAGGAGGTTTTCGTGCGTGCACCGCCGGCGGGTTTTTGTGAGACCGGCTAATACCGGTCAAGCGTGAAACTGGCAAATAGATACATTTTATTTGAAAGCAGAGTTGTAAATCGACGATGACGAGCGATCACCCGAATTATGCTATATCGTATCTTTGCATCGTTCGAGTCCATGTAGGACTGTAGTATATAATGTATTAATGACCGATTATAAAATATAATTAATAGTTTAGTTATTTTTTACTTGACATTCCATGTTTATTGTTCCATACAGTAAAATTAATGAAATTTTATTATATTCAGCCGATTATTTTGATTTTATTTATTTTGATGTTTTATTAATTATTACATAAATGAATTTGTTTAAATTAAGATTTGCATGTCATATATTATGACTAAACATGTATACCTACAATGTTTTATGCAAATAAAAGGATTTGATTTGATTTAATTATGAAAATTAAGCTTAATTTGCTATACTCCGCGAACAGCAGAAGAATATGTATGGTGTAATTTATAATTTCTTCAATCCATAAGGTATATTGCCGAGGATCTGTTTGGTGTGGAGTATAAACTCCACACCAAACAGATCCTCGGCAATATACCCAATGAATAATTGTAAAGTCAACTTCTCCTGAGGATGCACCGGTCTCGGAACGAAACGTGCGTACAGGGTACATTGCCGAGGATCATTACACCATACAGATTCTCCTGCTGTTCGCTGAGTATAGCAAATTAAGCTTAATTTTCATAATATACTATGGATTTCCGCAAAGTAACGCCTGCTTCTATCCAACATTAGTCATTAATCAAATATAATTTTAATTGTTTCTTGAAAACTATCTATTAACCAATTATTAGGGTTTTTTTAAAATCCTTTTCAAATTAATAAAATATCTGGAATTTATAGTTATCAAAAGTTTAGTTATTTACCGACTTTATAAAATTACTGTAATATATATCATTACTTAAATTCGAGGACCTCTCTGGCGCAACGGTGAGCGCTATGAATTTAAGTAGGCCTCGGGTTCGATTCCCGGTAAAGGCAATCTTGGAATTTATAAATTCTAGTCTGGTGGGAGGCTTTGGCCGTGGTTAGTTACCACCCTACCGACAAAGACGTGCCGCTAAGCGATTTAGGGTTCCGGTGCGATGTCGCGTAGAAACCGATTAGGGGTATGACTACCATACTCCCTAACAGGTTAGCCCGCTACCATTTTAGACTGCATCATCACTTACCATCAGGTGAGATTGCAGTCAAGGGCTAGCTTGTAACAACCACAAGGCTATCACCGCTTGTCTGAATCATTGTAATATAATCGACGTACTAATAAATAAATAAATATACTACGACAAATATACTACACACATCGCCATCTAGCCCCAAAGTAAGCGTAGCTTGTGTTATGAGTACTAAGATAGCTGATGAATATTTTTATGAATAATATACATAAACACTTATAAAATACAGATAAACACCCAGACACTGATAAACATCACACATCACACAATCATTGTGCGAATTGAATCCACGGCCTTCGAGTCAGAAAGCAGGGTCGCGACCCACTAAGCCATGCGGCAAAATAAATCTATTAAACCCCCATACTGGTAATTTAAACTTAAACTCTCAAATTAATAAATTTAAAATTTCTTTATGCATGTAGGCCTATAACAGGCACTTATGAAGCGTTCATACATATATTTTTACATAATTGTAAGGGGATGGTGATAACTTTGTTCGCCAACTTAAAACTAAAGCTACGAGGGTTCCAAACGCGCCCTGGTCTAAGAAGAAGCCCACAACAAACTTAGCCGGGCAAATTTTGATGTGAAACATCTACAGGCGGAGTAAACCTGTTTTTGGCGTGGCGACACAGGCCGTGGCGACGCATCGCCACGTTGTATGATAGAATATATGTACTACTAGCTGTTTCCCGCGACTTCGTCTGCGTTTGATTTTGTTTTTTTGATGTGGCATTAAATTTAGTTGTAAATCTAAAAAAGTATTCAGTATTGCTAAGTCTTAAATAACCCTTTATTTGCTGCTGTCCGCTGAGGAGTTCTGTCCTCTATCTCCAACCACAGTTTGGACAAAATTAAACACATATTATAACCTCTATAGTACAAAAATAATTATTTAAATCGGTTATGGTGTAAAATCGTCAAACACTCATCCCCTCTCCATAAGGATTAAAGCTTAGTGTCGGGATAAAAAGTATCCTATATTACTTCTAACACTTCCAAGAATATGTGTACAAAGTTTCATGGGGATCGGTTTAGTAGTTTTACTAAACCGATCCCCATGAACATATAACATTTATAATATTAGTAGGGATAGGGATGCGTAGTCTATAGTTACCTTATGTTAGACATGGCGTTGCGATGCCATGCGCAATCTCTCTCGCCACACTGAGCTCGCATACCTATAGTATATATAGAGTTATTTTTGTTTTTGATAATAATGCATATTTATATAAAAAAACCGTCATTATTTTATAGAACTAATTTGTAATGCTTTATCTTTTCTGTATGCCATATCTGATTCCTTTTGCATATAAATTGTTTTACATCTGCCAGGCGTCTTATACACACTCACACATTTTTTTTGTTATCACCATCTCACAGTAAATTAATATTAAGTTATGAAGTCATAGCAATTCACACCCAAGCTTACCGAGTAACGTTATAATAGGAAAAACTGATCCCTACTTTACACGTGAATTACTGTAATCATTCGATTACGTGAAGCACGAATTAAAATCGCATTGCAGGCGTTCTGACTACACGCAATGAAAGCGGATTTCTTCGTTTTTTTTAAGTTACAATTGACGGACCAAGATGGCCGACCTGATGGATACCTTTGCCTCTGAACAGAGCAAAACTTCACAGGGCATGCAAGGAGCACGTCCTGCATGCCGTTCTTTGTTTATCCATAAGAAGCATAGGTGCAACTTCACGTGCCTGTCATTTTTGTTATTGGAGTTTACTCCTTAAGAATCGATTTTCATATATAAGGCGCCCGGTATGAGAAAAATTTGAGGCGTAAAATCTACTGATGAATGACCTCGTTACGTTTTCGTAACTGTGATGCGCAAACATGCAACGTCGCGTTTAATTACCTTATTTTTCCTATTTAAGTTACCCATGAAACCGAATATTGTCTAGGTAAAGAAACAAACACATAAATATATGAGAGTGAGATAGAAAACATTCATCATCATCATCTCAACCAATTGACGTCCACTGCTGGACATAGGTCTTTTGTAGGGAGTTCCACAATGCACGGTCCTGGGCCGCTTGCCTCCAACGGCTCCCAGCTACTCGCCTGATGTCATCTGTCCACCTCGTTGGGGGCCGACCTACGCTGTGTTTACCGGTGCGGGGTCGCCATTCCAGCACCTTAAGACCCCAACGTCCATCGGTTCTCCGAGCTATGTGCCCCGCCCATTGCCACTTCAGCTTCGCAACTCGCTGAGCTATGTCGGTAACTCTAGTTCTTCTACGGATCTCCTCATTTCTGATTTGATCACGTAGAGATACTCCTAACATAGCTCTCTCCATCGCCCGCTGAGTGACTCTGAGCCTTCTTATGAGGCCCATAGTTAGCGACCATGTCTCTGATCCGTAAGTCATCACTGGCAACACGCACTGTTCGAAGACTTTAGTCTTCAGGCACTGGGGGATTTTGGACGAGAAGATTATACTTTTCCTATTCTTGTTACCATGGAAACTAAATAATAAACATTACATTTGTCCTAATAGTTCAGATACTCTACATCCACCTCAATCTCCCGTAGGCTACTTTTCAGAAGTTACACTTCCGCCGCGTGTGAATAAATTGCACAGGATTTTTAATTTACCTTTTCACATGGTATTAATCTTTATTCAGCTAAATAAACTCTTTTTGTGTATGTTTCGACAATCGTACTTGAGGAGTTAACTCCAGTCGTGCGTCGGAGCTGACACACACTTTTTATTTTTTGCGACTTCGTCTGCGTTTGATTTTCTTTTTAAAGTATTCAGTATCGCTAAGCCTTATATGAGATATATATATATATATATATTGCGAATATAATTAAATATCTAAGCTATCCTATCTCTTAAGTTGGACCAGACTGCTCACGGTGTGCCAATTTAATTTAAAATCGGTTAAGTAGTTTAGGAGTCCATCGCGGACAAACATCGTGACAGGAGATTTATATATATTAAGACTAGCTGTTCCGGCGAACTTCGTACCGCGGACCTTTTTTTTTTGATAAATGTTATATTTGAATACTCATTATCCTATTCCGGACTAAGAGAAATCCAAAAAATCAAATATCATAAAAATTGGTCCAGCCGTTCTTGAGTTATAAATGGTGTAACTAACACAACTTCCTTTTATATATATAGATAATTAAAATTTCGTTTGTGATTAAAATAATTGTTTCATTTATTATGATTCGTTGAAAATCAGTTCTCAAAGTTAATAAGGCCATCTCCCCTGGAATTACCCTAATAAATAAATTTACTACGCCAACACATCGCCCCAAAATAAGCGTAGCTTGATTTGATAGTATATGAAAGGTTTCTTGAAAACTGTTAATTTTGTAAAAATCCTGATAAATTTAATAAAATATCTGGCCAATATGAATTACAGTTTCAAAAGTTTATTTATTTAACCACTATAAAATTACTGTAAAGTACAAGTGAGTATACAAACTACAACAACACATATTTAAGTGTATAGTTTCAGTTTCTATACTCACTTCTCGCTTATCGTCGACGGTGGGACACTGTGCCTGGGGATACTTTTTTGCTCGGGGTATTCCTAATAATGACAGAGACACACTTATCTCGGGTTGTAAGTTCACCCTCGAAGCTTTATAACCAACAGATAACGTATGAAAATATGTTGATATGTTCATACATAAATACCTAAGTGGCATAGGTTAATCTCACTGTTCTATTATCGGGCGAGACGTTCAAAACAAAATGGCGACTGAACTTATGAATACATCACCTCATCTGGCCAGTTTTAGTCGCACAGTTTACGTGCTGGCCATGGGACATTAGTGCATTAATACGTGGCGCAATCGACGTAGCCTCTCGCGACAAAACAAATGTCTGGAAATGTACAATGCATGTCACGGGTAGTTAGGCGAGACGTTCAGAGCAAAATGATGACTGACACTTGTCAATACATGACCTTACCTGACCAGTTTTAGTGGCATAGTTTACATGCTGGCCATGGGGCATTTGACGCGTGCTAATTCGTGGTGCAATTGACGAGTGTCTAGCAGCAAAACAAATGTATGGAAATGTACAAAGTATATCACGGGTAGTTAGGAGACGTTCAGAACAAAATGGCAACTGGACACTTATATACCTCCTCATCCGACCAGTTTTAGTGGCATAGTTTACATGCTGGCCACGGGACATTTTACGCGCGTTAATCTGTGGTGCAATCGACGAAGCATCTAGTGACAAAACAAATGTATGGCAATGTACAATGCATGTCACGGGTAGTTAGGCGAGACGTTCAGAACAAAATGGTGACTGGGCACATAAAATCATCAATTAATCTGACCAGTTTTAGTCGCATAGTTTACATGGTGGCCACGGGACATTTGACGCGCGCTAATTCGTGGTGCAATTGACGAGTGTCTAGCTACAGAACAAATATACTGAAATGTTTATAATTATTGTTATCATAATTTACTTCTTACTTAGATTTGTTACATTTTGTTTTTGATAATGTCCTTCATAGGTTTTTAAGCTATGTGTTTATTTAAATGTGCAACTTTCATTTGTTTATTTTGTACTAGCTGACCCACGCAACTTCGTCAGCATCACATCGGTTATGAATATTATATAATGTTATTAAATCCAAGAACCTAATTGCAGCGCCATCTACTGAACCTCAACCTCAACACGCCTATCCACGTCAATCTAAAACTCCGTTGTGCGAATTTTGAAAGACAAACGCGGAAAAAATTGCGATGCTGTCCTGTACGAGCTGTCTACTTTTCCGGGATAAAAAAAAAGACTATGAGCTATTCCAGGCTGTATTGTATGTGTCTGCCAAATTTCAGCCAAATCAGTTCATTCGTTGTGGCGTTTAATTGTAACAAACATCCATCCATCCATACATCCATCCTCACAAACTTTCTCATTTGTAGGATGGTACGCATGCATTCGATCGTTGTCCTATATACCTTGCGATTTGCTGTTATCTGTGAAGAATAATGTCCTTAAAAAATAAATATCAAAATAGGTTTAACTTTAACGGAGCTATAAAGTAAAATTGATAAAAAAAAAATTCCCATTTCCCGAAGGAAACTTATTGTTTGTATGGGATAAAAAGTATCCTATATGTTGACCCGGAATATCAGCTACCATTATATCAATTTTTTTTTAAATCCGTTCAGTAGTTCTCACGTGAGCCCGCACAGACAGACAGACAGACGGAAAAAATTAAATAAAAATCTGTTTTGGACTCAGTATCGATTATAAAGCATCCCACAGTCAAAATTTTCAAAATATATTAAATGTAAAGAAATCTTCCAGTTACAGTTTAATTATAAAAACCTATAGATAATAGATTCTGTCATTTTCAACATTAATTAAATTTTATTGCATTACTGCATTACTGAATAAATGTCTAAACATATATTATTAATTAATAAGGTTATAATGTTATAAAATAAAATAGGATTAAAATAAAATTGAATTAAAAATAAAATTTTAAACGTCAAAGTCCTAGTTTTTTTAAGCTTTTTTATAATTATAATTATTTATTTTAGTGAAATCGGGCATAAATCTAGTAGACTAGTCACGGCAAAAGCCTCCCACCTAAAGACGATGACGAAGTTTTAGATGATGGGATAATACTCACATAAAATCTCTCGCGAACAGCAGAACCCTCCTTTACAATAAGATAGTCGAGTAAATACTGAATGTGATTGAGATAGGATCTTCGTGATGCAACTATGTGACACGATTGCTAATTATTAGGGCTGCCAATTTTTTTTATTTCAATTCGGCAAAGGCATTCACTGCTACAGGCAACCGGACACTTATTTCAAAAAAAAAAAACTAGAATGTATTATTAAGTAGGATGTTCGGAATTTGATTGTCGAATAATATTTATTTATAATTATAATTGAACAAAATTAAAAAATAATCGTATTTTTAATCTGTTGTTCACTCCAATAGAAACACGGTTACCTGCGCATCAAAAATGTTTATTCATGTAGACCTTATTACAGGCACTTATGAAGCGTTCATACATTTAACATGTTACACTAATGTTAGTGATGGTGATAACTGCATTCGTTAACTTAAAACTAAAGCTGGGAGGGTTCCGAACGCGCCCTGGTCTAAGAAGAGCCCACAACAAACTTAGCCAGGTTTTTTTTTGTTCTCACCATCTCACAGTCTAGTTAATGTTGAGCTATGAAGTAAGAGCAATTCATACCCAAGCTTTTTTATCATACATGTAATCCTTAATATTATAATAGGAATCTGTGATAATCAAAAAGTAAACATTACTGACAGCCTTTTTTTCACGATTTCCTTTTTTTATGTTAATAAAACTGGATAAGAATTGTAAGGTGTAATAGAAGTATTGAATGCCAAAAGATCCACTCAAAAGTAAATCGAGAAAATGCACACATTCCATCAGTATTGCGGCTTGCCAAGTTCTAATTGTTTTGCTTATTTATATATTTTACTAGCTATTGCCCGCGACTTCGTCTTAGTTTGATTGTGTTTTTTGATGTGGCATAAAATTTAAAGTACCTACTAAGTATGGCTAAGCCTTGAATGAGGGGTTTGCTGCTGTCCGCTGAAGAGTTCTGTCCTCTATCTCCAACAGTTTTGACTAAATTAAACACATATCATACCCTCTATATTTTTCGGAGTTATGGTATAAATCGTCAAACACTTTCATTCCCTCTCCCATAGGAACCGAGCTTAATGTCGGGATAAAAAGTACCCTGTATTACTTCTAACACTTCCAAGAATATGTGTACAAAGTTTCATGAGGATCGGTTAAGTAAATTTTGCGTGAAAGCGTAACAAACAAACTTACGTTCACATTTATAATATTAGTAGGGAAGTTGGGATAGGGATAGGGATAAGAGAAGTATTTTATAATTGCCGTACTGAACGTCACCGAAGTGATTTTGTATCCATTTCCATTATTTAGAAGGCTTTAAAAAGCAATATGTTTATTTGATCGCTTTATTTACACACAGGTGACGTTACGCGGTTTGATAAGACCGTTGGGCAGGAGACCTCCGAGAAATTTAATTTCTATCACAACTTTATTAACTCTCAGAGCATTGGCGCACAAGTAAATATAAATATACTACGATAATACACATCGCCATCTAGCCCCAAAGTAAACGTAGCTTGTGTTATGGGTGCTAAAATGGACGGACGGCCGACTGGCGCAGTGGGCAGCGACCCTTCTTTCTGAGTCCAAGGCCGTGGGTTCGATTCCCACAACTGGAAAATGTTTGTGTGATGAGCATTAAGTGTTTTTCAGTGTCTGGGTGTTTATATGTATTTTCTAAGTATTTATGTATATATAATTCATACAAATATTCATCAGTCATCTTAGTACCCATAACACAAGCTACGCTTACTTTGGGGCTAGGTGGCGATGTGTGTATTGTCGTAGTATATTTATTTTATTTTATTTTATTTTTAAAATGACTGATGAATATAATACACATAAATATTTATAATATACAGACACCCAGACACTGAAAAACATTCATGTTCATCACACAAACATTTTCCAATTGTGGGAATCGAACCCACGGCCATGGACTCAGAAAGCAGGATCGCTGCCCACTGCGCCAGTCAGCCGTCAATTTCCGTCGTCAATGTCATTATTATCATTGACGCGGGCTTGACTTTTACAGTAATTAGTTCTAAAGTTTTATTGTAACACTATCATTGTACACTACTATGTTTTATGTTTTTTTTTTTTTTTTTTTATTTTAATTTAGTTTTAAGTCCTAATATTTAATTTTGTTTGTTGTACCACCTACTTATTTCTTATAACATTTTCTTGTATGCCTTTGGTTGCCTGGAAGAGATCGCTATTTAGCGATAAGGCCGCCATATTGTACGTTCTACCTTATTGTGCTGTTGTATTTGTATCTCTGTAAATTTTCTCTGTGGTGTACAATAAAAGTGTATTCATTCATTCATTGTAACCCAGCGCCATCTGTCGGGCTGATTTGTGAATCTAACCAGGGTGCCACCCAAACGCATACCAAAAAAATCATTCAAATCCGTCCAGCCGTTTAGGAGGAGTACAGTGACATACACACGCACATAAGACATATATTTATAAAGATAAATATATATTCTTTTTATTTTATGAAAATTTATTTCTATGAAATATTTTTTAAGTCTACTATTTGATAAAAATGTTCTTTATTACCCAACCCTAAATTAATGACACTTGACCCCATACGCAATACAACGTGTTAACACAAATTAATTGACTTTTATTTCCTCTATGCAATATTATGTCACATGTTTGATAAGCCCGTGATACAACGTGATGCGTATCACACGTAAACACAGAGTGATATTTTAATTGCGATATTACTCTATTGATTTTTTATTTATTTGTAAGCTCACTTTATTCCTCGCTGAAGAATTGCTCACCTGCTGCTACCTAATAATTATAATATTAAATATAGCATCTCTTTTAAAAATAACTGTCAATTTACTCATTACTTATTAGGTACTTATTCTTTAGCAATTGTTGTTAATGTTATCGTATTATATTCAATTCAATTTTCAATTTTATTTATTTGCTGATACAGCTAAATAGGTGTTACAGGAAAAAAAATATATGCAGATCTTAACTGTACCACGCCAAATTGGCATGCGAATTGTTTTCAGGGTAGTGTTTAAAATTTTAATTTGTTACTACTAGGTACAATTAAAATATTGGCAATCACAATGTTTTTAATAACACAATACAATTAATAAAATAATAAATTACAATTAATTTTATATGGGCACATGTCAAAGGTATATATGTATAACTAAGTTGTGGAAACTTCATTGGTGTATGTGATATAAAAATACGGCATTACTTTTATGTGTAATAGTACTGTTTGTTTCCCTTGAAAAGCTAATAAATAAGAAAAAAAATTGTTTGCTTCTCAAATAGTCTTATCCGGCCTTTAGCAAAAGGCCCAAAAATCACCTCTTTTTACCCTACTAAAAAAGCGAAGTCTGAGTTAACAGTTTATGTATGCATGTATAGTTGTATTCTGCGAAGTCCCTTTTGGACCTCGTTGGATCTCGTTGGCTTCATTGACTACATCTCAGTGTCACAAGTATAGGCTAATTTGCATTGCGATAAATTCAATATGGTGGATATTATGACAGGAATGGAAAAACAGGTAAACAATAAAAAAATCACCGGTACAATTTTTTTGCATTTGATATTTTAAAAGAATGAAATATTTTTGAATTATGATTTTCTCTGTCCAAATCTTTGTCGTATTTTCAAAATTCAACAAGACAAAATCGACAGATTTTATGTGTTAACTGTTAGAAACTCATGAACTTCTTAACAAATCTACAAAAAAAATTTTAAACATAAATCTTTTAATTATCTACGTACCTAACCTTTATATTTAACGTAAAAAATTATACCTTTGTTATTTGCTTATAATAATTACTCATTCCAATTGAGGCTGTATGGTCAATGATCTTTGCCTGTCCAAGGGGACTATCAGTAAACAACAATTTCATACTACTATCTTTTTTTTTTAATTTCATTCGCTGGAAGTTTATTCGTTTATTTATTTATTGATACAAAATATAACATGTAGGCTCATATAGGTTCTTCGCAATACTTATCTTAACTTAAACTATTCTGATTATTCTACTCACTTTTACATATTTTTTTTTTTTAATAATAAAGGACGGTGCCTTGTTTATATATGTAGATATAGATCCGAGTTCAGAGTGGAGAACTTGCTTGCTACGTAGACTGGTTTGGTCGAGCGATCGTCGTATAAATAAAATATGCTAATGACATATTTGTATGGTAATTAACTTCGATTATTATCATAAGTGATAGCGTGCGCAACGCGTGCTCGGGACGTGCCCTGGTGGCTGACCTTTTGGGGAAAAAAAATATATATATATATATATATATATATATAATATATATAAACACAGTGGGTTATTTTTAGCGTTTTTTGAATTTGTACTTCTTTTGGCGCTTTAGGGGAAAATGATGAGAGTAAATTTTTAAGATGCGCGCGCACACCGTCACTAAAAACCGACACCCTGAAGTTAGCTATAAGGTTTGACAGTGTACACTTTCAATTGTCAAATTGTAATTTAATTATGTTTATTCTGCCCATTTCTTTAATTATGTAGAAATATTTTTTTTTATATTTTGATATTTAGATAAACTTTATTTAACTAGATAATGAGTTATAATACAATTTTCAATGTGTTAAATACCTTTTTTCTGTTGTCAGTGTAATTTTTTCTACAAACGTAGAATAAGACGAAAGGTAAAAATTTTGAATATATTTTAATCTTGAATGAATGAATGAATGAATGAATACACTTTTATTGTACACCAAAGAAAAAAGTAGTTACAGAGATATAAATACAGAGCAAGAGAGTACAATTTGGAAGCCTTATCGCTACATAGCGATTTCTTCCAGGCAACCAAAGGCGTGAAAGGCAAAAACATAGAAAAGAGGTAGGTATCTTGCTACGCCAAAGAAGTATAACTTCTAACGCGTGTACATAAGTTACATAGTAAGCAATTAAAATATCACTTGCTTCAACGGTGAAGGAAAACATCGTGAGGAAACCTGCATGCCTGAGATTTTTTTTGTTTCTATATTAATAGCGGGCATACGAGCAAGTGGGTCACCTGATGTTAAGTGATCACCGCCGCCCAGAAACATCTGCAGCACCAGAGGAGCCACCGATGCTTTGCCGATCTTTAAGGAATTTGTTTATATGATAATGATATTTAAAAAAAAAAAAAAAAAGTATGATAAATACAGAGTTAATGATATATATATATATATATATACATGACATTGGAGGAGATAAGTGATGAACAAACAAGCATCTTCCAAGTCAGCCGTTAATCTTAAGTAGGCTGTTATGTAAATAATAACAACTTTTATCTGTGGCGCCATACTAAAAATACAGTTTTATCGTGGAATCACGTTTAACTCGTAAGTGAGTGTTCGGTGTGGGATATTCTACCTACGTCTACTTATTCTCTTATTCGATTGCGTAAAATTTAATTGCGATTCATATTAAACCGATATAGCGCCATCTAGTTATAATATTAGTAAAGTGTAAAGTAGAAGTAAAGCTTTTGTGAAAGAGCCTATCCGGGGAAAGTATCATCATGCTTATTTTTAGTAGCGTGCATAGAGTATACCCACTCAGATTTTGCATTGTGAATATAAATGATTTGTGTGCTGCAGTTTGCGATCAATAATGTACGAAATCTCCAGTCCCTTACAAATTCGAAGAGAAACATTGTCTGTCGTTTCTGTAAAGACTGTTACGGGACTTATTTTCAACCGACTCAAAAAAAGAGGAAGTTCTAAATTCGACTGTATGCTTTTTTGAAGTTCAACTTCTTTAGGCGCGACTAGGGAGCAAAACCGATTTTTTTAACGTAAGCGTTACTTCTGTCAGACGTCTATTTAGTTTCCGCTATTTAAAAATAATAATTTGGAATGCTCACCCTTTAATCTGTATGATATACTACCTTCTAAAATTCCTCGTCCCTTAAATGTCAGTGTATAGTCGGTATGTTAAAAAAAAATCTCCAGTACGACTTATAAATACTTAAGAATAGGCTTTTTATAACTCTTGCAATGCCTATCCTCAAGTTTTTTCTAACTCGTACTGGAGATTTTCTTCATTTTATATCATCTGCATACACTGAGCATACCCTCTATGCACGCGAAGATTGGCCTTGAGTCCTTGTTTCTGGGTCCATGCCCGAAGGTTGTATTCCCACAACTGGAAAATGTTTGTGTCATGAACATGATTGTTTAACAGTGTCTGTGTGTTTATATGTATTTTTTTTTTATTAGGACTACCAACAAAATTACATGTATTAAAGTTATGAATAAAGCTAGCCTTAGGTTACAAATGACTCATAATTTCACTTATAGGTAGTCACAGCATGCACTGGTTAGTATGTACGATAACTCACTTTAATACAAACATTATTAAAAGATAGGTATATTTATAATAATAAAATTTAAACAGAAAGCTTCATAAGTGTCTGTGATAGGCCTACATTGATAAATAAATTTTGAATTTGAATTTGAAATAGAAACTTACATTACAAATGTTAATATTTAAGGAACTTAGAAAACAAAGTTGGGGTAACTAATCATCGGATTACGAGTCACCTTCTAGCGAAGTGCCAAACGTTTTAATAATTTTGGTTTTAAATTTTCCTAATTTGACAAATCAATACACACACTTTTAGCACTAAATTCATTATACAATCTACTTAGCCTATATTATAAGTATTTATGTGTATCATTCATAAAAATATTCATCAGCCATCTTAGTAACCATAACACAAGCTACGCTTACTTTGGGTCTAGATGGCGATGTGTGTAATGTTGTAGCATATTTACTTAGTATATTTAGTATATGTACTAAGCGCCGTTCGTATTTCCTTAGCCACAGGTATGTCTGTCATTACAACGCGATGTCGGAAACTAAGTCATCTGCGGTCTGCGGCCGGGTTTCTTTATATCGGATGACGACTCAATCACTTTGGAAACCCTGATGGCTTAGTGGAATTTTGTTTTATTAATAATAATCACACAGAAGAAGATCAAGATCAAGGGTCGGATAAAGAAGGAAGTAGTCCTTGAAACGGCGCGAATTGTGAGGAGGTTCCTCACTCGCTTGATACCATCCGTCCATTTCGAGGGGGTTTCAAATCTTCGTTTATAGGTGCGAGGGCATCAGTGGCGTGAATAGAGGTTATGCACAGGGTTCATAAATCATAAAATCAATATTTATAAAATCAATAAAATGTTGCTTTTTAAAGTCAATTTACTTTGCTCAGACAGTATGGACTTTAAAAAAAAATGTTCTTAAAAGAACTAAAAAAAAAAGCTTTCTTTCACTCATGTACACTTCATGTATCTTATGTTCACAATCACAATTTATGGTACATAAATAATAAAATAAAACTAAGCAATATTAATCATTTGGTGAACGTACAAAAATCTTTTTTATATTCATATTTTTTTTTCTATTAATTACAAGAAAACAAAACAAACAAAACAGTATTCATTTTAAGAAAATTTTTCTTGTTTGCTCACCCAGATTTCCGAACGGGAAGTACTATGGAGGGTAGAGGTAAGGAGGATCATCTGTGTATATGAAAAAGTGTCGTCAAAATGTATTAAATTAGGATGGCGCCACATTTGCATCAAGGTAACTCTTAAAAGAAGCGCCAAATATAAATATTGTTAGAGTAGGCTTGAAAAATAAACAAGGAAGTAAGGTTATATTTACCACAATATTTTGTACAACGTAAGTTGTTGAAATTCTCAATAATTAACTACTTTAGTCGATAATGACATTAATTTTTTTAACTCGGCATACTTCAATTCATCTACGATTGCTACATTCATACCATACCCTGTGCATCCACCAGCGCCATTGTGGAGGATTTTTGTGTTATTTAGCGCATACAACTGGACACTTTTTCAACTTTTCTCCCATATAAGATGACTCTCCTTACCTCTACCCTCCATAGGAAGTACCTAAGTAAGCAATTTGTTATCTGTGCGGCTTAACATTCCAGCTGTCAAACAGCGAGGGACGCGACTGTTTCAATGGCGGCGTATAATCTATTTCTATAATCGGATCGCACCGAAATAGATACACGTTTATAATTCGAATGTTTATTGCATTTCTACTAGTTAACTGCCTTACCTGGCCCTATATTTAAGTATTTGTACATACAATTTTAAAATAAACTACCGGTTAACTTCTTGTCATATGGGACTCAGTAATGGATAAAAAAAGCTTGGTTGTGAATAGTTATTGCGCCAACTAAGTTTCTCTACAAAGAATTTTAAATGACAATGTGATGGTGATAACAAAAAAGTCTGCTAAGTTTGTTTGTTTTTGTTACATTACTTGGAAACCGTACTGACACTAAATGGTACTCTTTCAATACCATATAAATCATAGGTAGTTACTTTCACACACACAAATCGAATTAACGCAGGTAGAAAATGACACACCTAGCACTCTGAAGTTTTTTTTAATACATCCTACAATCATACATGTGTAGATGAAATACTGGCCTCACTATGAATCACGATCAAAGCACGCCTCTGATTTATTATTAATGTATTTTTGTACGCATACATTTTAATACTTACTATAATTTATTCATAGACTTCGTACTTCTTTATAATTAATTATAGATAATATACTCATAGGGATTAAAAGGGCGGCAACCGAAAGCGGTAAAAGCAATTATAAAAAAATAGAATGTGATTTAAAAATTCGAAATTTGTGTTCGATAAGCTGAGCGCGCATCGACTTTAATTTGTTCGTAGGGCAAGTTCACACGTCGTCTTTTATTTTTAGCTGAAAGACCTTTCGTTTTCTTTGTCACGATACTTTACTGCTGGGATGGCATTTAACACGCGTTTCCAAAATGGCATGCGTGCCAAATACTAAAATATATTATAATTTATATAATATAAATGGAAATGTTTCATATAGTTTTTTTTTTTTTAATCTGTTTAACAAACAAAACACAAAGTATGAACAGTTAGGTTCTTAAGAATTACCGACGTTAATTTTGTTAATTATAACATGTAGGTATATACTACTACAATTATAAATTTGAAAGTGCCGATGTTTGTTACTCAATCACGCAGAAACGGCTGAACGGATTTGGATGAAATTTGGCATGCATGTAGCCTTTGACATGGAAAAGAACATAGGCTACCTTTTATCCCGATTCCTTAAGTAGTTCTCGAGTGAAAATTAAAAATTGTTAACGAGCCACGGGCAGACAGGACAAGTACTTTCTTTACCGATCTCTCAAAAAGTTCCCGTGGTAAAATTAAAAATTGGTAACGAGCGAAACTTTAGACCCAATCCTAAAGTCCACGTAGACGAAGTCGCGGGAAGAAGCTATTAATTAATATTTTTACAATTACAATTAAAATTTAACAAACTAAAAACGAAACTACTGGAAGCCTAACTCAAAGATTCTAGTGCTTTGAGTGAGCCTGAATGCTATAGGCATAATAAAAACTAGGAACTCATTGTGCGTGCTGACCACTGCAAGAGGCAGTTGTACGTATTAATTATACACGTGCTGTACGAAGATCTGTTAGGTGTTGCAAAAGGATCGCCATCTACTGATCAGCCACGAAGGAAGAGATCTTTCTCCTGCAGCAGTGATAGCAGCAATGCTCGCGGAGGATAGAGCGTGGAAGGCGGTAGTCTCCTTCTGCGAAACTGTACTAGTCAAGAAGGAGGCTGCTGAGCGAGATCGAGAGCGAGCCAATCCTGCTCGTAGAAGACAGCGCCCTACAGGTAATCGGGAATCATAAATCTTCCCGGGACGAGCTATAAGTGTTGTGCAAGGGAGGCACCGGTGCGTTCCTAGGAGATCCCGGAGCCTCCCATTATGTACTTAGGCTGGCAACCGAGGGGGTTTTAGTGGGTAGAAATCCCACATAACCCAAATTCTCCCACAGAGAATTGGGCATCTTTTGAGAAGATTTCCCCCCCGTCAACAAAAAAAAAAAAAAAAGGTGTTGCAAGATGACTGCCATGGAGATCTGCGGCGGCATCTACTCGTATAGTATGTTTAGCATATTAGTGTCTACGTCAACAGATGCTGTTTGTCAATAAAACTTATTGCTTTCTCGAATCGGGCATCTCTGAAATAAAATAATAATAAATACATATTCGCCAGTCAACGAACTTATAATAGCTTAATTATCATAAGGAGCTGACTTCTAACCTCTTATGAGCAATTTAATAAGTAATCGACGCATAAAAAATAATATTTGTTACACATTAAAAATTGCATTGATACCGAAACCGAAAACAGATGGATATAATCATTATTATGCAGAGTTGCTAGTAGGTATAACTATTGTAACGTTATTTTATTTATTATTTTTATTAGGACTACCAACAAAATTACATGTATTATAGTTATGAATAAAGCTAGCCTTAGGTTACTAATGACACATATTGTATGTACCATACATTTAAAAAATGTGTAAAAACGCATCTAGTACAGCGAGGTTACTATACATTTGATGAATTCCTCAATGACAAGGTAGAATGGAAGCAGCCAGCCTCGGTCTCATCTGCCGCAAGATAGCAAAATGATTGTAAATGTTGATGTTGGAAAAGAGCAACTACTGAGTTTCTTGCCGGCTCTTCTCGGTAGAATCTGCTTTCCGAACCGGTGTTAGAGTCACACAAACATGCATACTTGACGTTTCAAAAGTGCTTATAAAGTAGGCCTACTTGAAATAAATGAATTTGAATTTGATAACTCAATTTTATACAAGCATTATTAAAAGATATATTTATAATAATAAAATTTACCAATGTTAATATTTAAGGAACTTGGAAAACAAAGTTGGGGTACCTAATCATCACATTACGAGTCACCTTCTAGCCAGTGCCAAACGTTTTAATAATTTTGGTTTTAAATTTTCCTAATGTATAGTTTAATGTCAAATTATTTAAAATATCGTTGTTTTAATGATCATTTTAAAATAAAACAAAAAAGAAAGTTAATGTTTTTTGTTTTTTTTTTTTTTTTTTTTCGTTCTCTTCAATTTGTATAATTTAATTTATTATGACGTATTTAATTAGTTTGATTGGTGTTAAACGTAATGATTGAATTAAAAATAAATAAATAGGAATTTTTTTAAATTATTTTTTACTCTAATTATTATTACCGCTAATGTATTATTGTAATGTATTTAAATTGATTCTACGTGTTAATCGCAACCAATGGTTTGTAATATTTGCACGCCAGCTAATGGCAATACATTGTAACATCGTAATCTTATATCCTTAAAAGAGCAATTCTTGTATATATATAATTGGAATCTCGGAATCGGCTCCAAAGATTTTCATGAAATTTTGTATACAGGGCGTTTCGGGGGCGATAAATCGATCTAGCTAGAATTCATTCAGGATTTTAGAAAATGACATTTTATTTGTGTTTTCCGGTAACAGCCGATTTGGTGCAGACGAAGTTGCACGGGTCAGCTAGTTGATATTTAAATGACATATTTGTAAACGTGTGTATTATGCAAATAAAGATCTATCTATCTAAAGTACGTCCACGGCTGGATATAAATAAATAAATATATATCGACAATACTCATATAATCGCCATCTAGCCCCAAAGTAAGCGTAGCTTGTGTTATGGATACTAAGATGACACAGAGACTGAAAAACAATCATGTTCATCACACAAACATTTTGCAGTTGTGGGAATTGAAACCAGTCTTAGATTGAGAAAGCAGGGCCAATGCCCACTGCGCCAATCGGCTGTTAAGTACGAGTAGTTCCTCTGTACGGAGTTAAAAATACCACGGTTTCGGTAGAAATTTTGACGACCACCCTGGCGCAAAGGTTAGCGTTGTGAATTTAACAAGGAGGCCCCGGATTCGAGTCACGGAAGAGACAATTTGGGAATTTATTATTTCTGTATATTTTCTGTCTGATGGGAGGCTTGGGCCGTGGCTAGTCACCACCCTACCTACAAAGACTTGCCGTTAGCGATTTAGTGTTCCGGTGCGATGTCGCGTAGAAACCAATTATGACTACCAGATATGAGGCTGCTACGTCGGCCAGGCGCGCCAGCGACGAGCGCCGTGCAAGCTGCGCCCTCGCATATCTGTTTAGCGCCTGCGGACACGACACACATCACACGGGACTACATGTCTCGACTCATATAAAAACATTGGATTATGAATACTAAGGTTAATTTGTTATACTCCGCGAACAGCAGGAGAATCTGTACGGTGTAATTTATATTCAAATTCAAAATTCATTTATTTGAAGTAGGCCTAATTAACAAGCATGAAACGTCAAGTCTGTTTGTAGTGACTCTACCATCGGTTCGGAAGGCAGATTCCACTGAGAAGAGCCGGCAAGAAACTCAGCAGATTGCTCTTTTCCAACATAATTTTAAAGTTTAACAATCTTTAGAATGTTTCTGTTTTGTGAGAGATGGGAGCGTTGTCGTTTAGGAATTCATCAATCGTGTAGTAACCACGATTTATTAAATGTGTTTTAATATATTTTTTAAACTTAGGTAAAGGTAGATCTAATATTACCTTCGGTATCATGTTGTAAAAGCATATACCCATCCCCACAAAGGATTTCTTTACTTTTCTCAGACGATATGCAGATATCACTAATTTATGGCCGTTTCTAGTTAGTCGACTGTTTATATCGACTTTTTGTTCATAATTACTTATGTTTTGTTTAAATCCTTATACTCCACACCCGACAGATCTCCGGCAATGTACCCTCTAGGCACGTTTCGCTCCGACACCGGAGCATCCTCAGGAGATATTGACTTTACCATGACATATACAATGACTATGTCACTGTACAGTACATTGCCGAAGATCTGTTTGGTGTGGAGTATAAGGATTGAGGCCCATACTTAGCGACCATGTTCCAGAATTTAACAGGTTAGCCCGCTACTAACTTAGACTGCATCATCACATACCAACTGGTGAGATTGCAGTCAAGGGCTAACCTGTAGTGGAATAAAAAAAGAGACACTTAAATTTTAGACCCACTCCGCTGCTTCAATAAGGGCTGGCGGGTTTGAGGCCCAGCTGTGAGACTGCATCTGATGATGAAATACACTTATAAGGTCACTCAAGTGAATAAGTTTGTATATTATAAGTGCTGATGGCAATATTGAAACGACAACTTGAAAATGATGAAATTAAAAACAGTTATATAAGTAGGGTTACCAAACTTATGTAGCTTTACGAACGGTTCCGGTTTGACATGAAATAATATAAAATAGTTGAATTTTAATTGTAATTTAATTCTAGCTTTTAATTAATTACTGTTTTTTTTTTTACTTTATTTACTTATTTTTAAAATCTGAGTGTCTTTATATTTTTTTTATGTTAACCTCTCAATTTTGTATATGGGTTTATATTATTATCTTTATTTATTTATTTATTTATTTTATTTATAAGCGACTGGTTGCGATTATAACAATACGAGTAAATAAAAGTGTGAACACGCACAGACTTTTTTTTTCGCACAACCTTTACGCGCGATTGAAGTACAACTTTTATTATTATTTATTGATGAAAGAGTAAAATGTTCCTGGGACTCCGCCATTTCATTTAATATTCATTTTTAAAATTCATTATGTTGTATCTATTTCTTTCACATTTGTTTTATAAATATTTTCTGCAGTTTCATTTTTGTGCCTTTTGGAGTAGAGACTTTGGGACCCGAGCTCTTTTTAAAGAACTATCTAAAAGGGTTATCGAGTCTACCGGTGATCCTAGAGCGGGCAGTTACCTTGGCCAACGAATTAGTTTCGCCATCCAAAGGGGCAATGCTGCCAGCATCTTAGGAACTGTATCTCGCTGCGGTGGTTTCGAAGACGCTTTAGATTTTATTTAGTTTCACATAGTTTATTTTAGGTTATATTTAAAAAAAATGTGAGTGAAATAGACTAGTGAAATAACTATTATCATACATAGTACACAGAAAAAAAAACATAAATTTCACTTTCTCATTTTAGCAATATTATCATTTGTTAAATAAAAAAATGAAGGTTAGATCAGCACATGTCAATATAATCTTGTCGATTAATATTTAAAATTTTATTAATAATTTATTTATTACAAAAGTAAATGAACAATGTTTAGAGATTTTCAAAAAACTTTGCAATATTTTTTTTAATACTGTTGAATTTTTATGCACTTTGCTATTCACATTGGATCCATTTGAAAATATTGGATATAAAAAAATCCTAATTGATTATGATATTTGCCACTAGCTGGCGTATAAGTCAAGAAGCGTGGAGTATATGACATATACTTACGACCAATCCAAATTATTATTTGTAAATAGCGGAAACTACACAGACGTCTGACGTAAGCGTTACGTCCATAAAAAAAAAAGTCTGAGTTACTCCTTAGTCGCGCCTAAAGAAGTTTTACTTCAAAAAATAAAAGCGAGCAATAATCGAGGCGGTTTATCCCACATCACTAATAATACCACTAGTGTGCCAGAGTGGTTGTCCGTACAGTTTCAGGTTAAAAATAAAATTAAAGAATAATTTTACATATTTACTTACAGATAAATCATATTAATCTAATATTATTTGATTAGAAATCATACTAAACTTATTTGTAGGTTTACATAATAAAATAAAAAATAAATAAATATACTACGACAAAACACACATCACCATCTAGCCATTCAACATCAACAATTTTTATGAGTACTTATAATATACATATAAACACCCAGACACCGAACAACATTCGTGTTCATCACACAAACATCATTCATACACTGTCCAGTGATAATATTAGAGGTCAGTTATTTATCCCGATTTTATAAAATCTAATCTGGCAACACTATTCAAAAGTGTTTTTTAATCATGAGCAAGTGAAAGTCAGGGCCTACGAGATACAAACACCTTCCATCATTCACGCATCCATCACGTGTACACATTGTTATTTGTCAAACACACTAGTTAAATATACTAGTTAAATATTTAGTTTACAACGCAAACCGGTTGTTACCGGTACCTGTACAGGCAAACGGCAATACTACTTCATGTCACAACACTATTAATAGATAATAGATAGGTTATTATTCATTATTTAATCTGTGCCCATTAAGTTTGACGTATGGAGGGTAGTTTGACGCACATGATTGTCTATTTTTATCATTCTAATTTTTAAATTCTAATGTGGACCATGGATTTATTGTTTTTTTTTATACACACCAAGGTCATATTGTTTGAGTTTTCAAAACCTAAAGCAGTTAAGTTAGGCCGCTATCATCTTAGACTGCCTTATCTTACTACCAGCAATCCTATTCTATATCTTTTCTTTTAGGTGCTCTATCATCTTGCGATGAAGATGGTTTAACATCTGTCAAATTATGCGTTATAATTATGGAGGGTAGAGGTAAGGAGAGTCATCTTATATGGGAGAAAAGTTGAAAAAGTGTCCAGTTGTTGCGCTAAACAACAGTTCAAAAATCCTCCACAATGGCGCTGGTGGATGCACAGGGTATGGTATGAATGTAGCAATCGTAGATGAATTGAAGTATGCCGAGTTAAAAAATTATCGACTAAAGTAGTTAATTATTGAGAATTTCAACAACTTACGTTGTACAAAATATTGTGGTAAATAAAACCTTACTTCCTTGTATCTCCATACTTCCTTGTTTATTTTTCAAGCCTACTCTAACAATATTTATATTTGGCGCTTCTTTTAAGAGTTACCCTGATGCAAATGTGGCGCCATCCTAATTTAATACATTTTGACGACACTTTTTCATATACACAGATGACTCTCCTTACCTCTACCCTCCATAGTTATAATAAAAGAACCAGTTGGCAACTTGTTGCACACTTACTGAATTAGGTCGCGGGTGAGATTGCAGACAAGGGTTAACTTGTAGTGGAATAAAAATGGAATAAAAATATTATATAAAGCGGTGATAGCGCGTTCGGTTAGCTCGACTTCACTTTCCGGGGGGCCAAGTTCGAATCCCAGCACGCACCTCTAACTTTTAAAAGTTATGTGTTTTCAGTAATTAAAATATCACTTGTTACAACGTTAAAGGAAAAAAACATGAGGAAACCTGCACGCCTGAGAGTTCTACATAATGTGCTGAAAGGTGTGTGGACTCCACCAATCCGCACTGGGCCGGTAGTGGGCCGGTAATAGGCCGATGTGATGATGAAGCACGGCTAGGAAACAATTATCTCCCCGGGTAAAGGATATTAATTTATCTTCTCCCACAGCTTTATTAACTCAGAGCACTGGCGCAGAAGTGGAAATAATATCCAAATAATATATGTGTCGTAATAAACGGGGGGGTAACCTTCTCGTATTCCTTGTTCCCGTGCTTTAGCAGTGGACATAATTATAATTGACGTGGCCATTGATTTTGAGGTGTTTTGAGATTATGGTAAAGCGGTTTTTAGGTGATGCTCTCATATATTCTGCATATGTATATTCTAAGTATTTTTGTATTACTCATGTGTGGAAAGTAGTATCTTGACACTCGCTGTTGCGGTTGAAAAAGAACCGTTTGCCCATTTTAAAATTTGGCACACGCAAATTTAGATAAAATTGCTAAAATAAAAAAAATAATAACAAAAAAAAACACAATCGACATATTAAAACTGAATTGAGGTTGACGCGTCTGACAGTTTAATTTAATAAATAAAATTGTAATTAAATTAAAATTAGTTTAAAAACTTTCCCCGCATGAGTAATACAAAATAGTATGTGCGACTAGTCGATTACCCACTCAAGCGAATGACAAGCGAACTTGTCGCACTTGTTGCACAATATTCTAATGTACATCTTTATATATATATAAAAGAAAGTTGTGTTAGTTACACCATTTATAACTCAAGCACGGCTCGACCAATTTTTATGACATTTAATTTTTTGGATTCCTCTTAGACCGGAATAAGATAATAAGTATTAAAATTTAACATTCATCAAAAAAAATGTTCCGCGGTACAAAGTTCGCCGGGACAGCTAGTTATTCATAAAAATATTCATCAGTCATCTTAGTACCCATAAACAAGCTACGCTTACTTTGGGGCCAAATGGCGATTTGTGTATTGTCGTAGTATATTTATTTATTATTTACTAGCTGTTGCCCGCGACTTCGTCTGCGTTTGATTTTGTTTTTTGATGTGGCATTAAATTTTGTTGTTGATCTAAAAAAATATTCAGTATCGCTAAGCCTTAAATGAGGGGTTTGCTGCTGTCCGCTGAGGAGTTCTGTCTTCTATCTCCAACTACAGTTTGGGCAAAATTAAACAACATAGAGGTTATTACTCTATAGTACAAAAATAATTATTTAAATCGGTTATAATTTGTCGGAGTTATGGTGTAAAATCGTCAAACACAAATCCCCTCTCCCAAAGGAACCGAGCTTAATGTCGGGATAAAAAGTATGCTATATTACTTCAAACACTTCCAAGAATATGTATACAAAGTTTCATGAGGATTGGTTAAGTAGTTTTTGCGTGAAAGCGTATCAAACAAACTTACATTGATATTTATAATATTAGTAGGGATAGGGATATGTTGCGGGTCCGTTTTTTTTTTGTTTTACCGGCCGTCAATTATTACCTACTATAAAAAAATAAAGTAGACAAGTAGGTATATCCCACACGAATATCATTTAGTTGACCTCTGCAAACATGTTTTGAAAAGAAATCTCCACCGATATCAGCTTCCGTCCTTTTACATTTAAATACGACATTTTATCTTATCGTCGCTGTTGCCAAGGTCGCTTTTATGAATATTGAAGCTTCTGAACTTAAGAGGCTAGGAGCTTCAATAATGTACCTACTAGATAACGGCCTTAAACCTTTTCATTCTGAGAGGATACCGTGCTCTGTAGTAAATATACTACGATAAATTAATATAAAATATACTAGGACAATACACACATCGCCATCTAGCCCCATAGTAAGCGTAGCTTGTGTTATGGGCGCTAAGATAGCTGATGAATATTTTTATGAATAATATATTAAACATAAATACTTAGAAAATACATATAAACACCCAGACACTGTTCATATGAAAAACATGCATGTTCATCACACGAACATTTTTCAATAGTGTGAATAATTTTTTTTCTAAAGTAATTAAATTTTCAATTTATATGTTACGTTTTGACTTATTAATGGAACTAAAAATTGCTACAAAGTTGTAAATGGAATGGTTCGCGAGGCGGCCGTTCTCAAGTTGAATACGCTCAAGTTAAACTATTTTTTGATTTAAGAAATAAATACTATATCTCGATTACTAAATATCTACTTATATCTATACTTATAATAAAACTGTAACTGGAAGAATTCTGTATTTTTTAATTTTTTTTTTTTATTTATTATTTTTATTTAATTTTTGTCTATCTGTCGGCCTGTCTGGGCATAGCGTGAAAACTACTGGACGGATTTAAATACAATTTGGTATAGTGGTAGCTGATATTCCGGGTCAACATATAGGACACCTTTTATCCCGATAAACAATAAGTTGTATCCCCATTCGCGGGCAGGCAGCTCTGAAATTTGCTATGTATGTCAGTGTCACCTATGCTATGGAAAAAGACATGTACTTTTAATACCGATCTCCCAAATAGTTTCCGTGGTTTGATAAAAAATTGTTAACAAGCAAATCTATAGAACCATTTCTGAAGTCCACGCAGACGAAGTCGTGGGCAGAACCTAGTAAATATATAAATACGAAATTTTGTATGGATGTTTTTTTTTTAAATTGATCTACAAAGATAGTCCGTCAACGCAAAGCGATGCTATCACCATTCCAAAATTGGAGTCTATTCATATTTAAATTGAGGGGCATTAACTGTCCCTAAGAAGGTCGAAAGTCCGCACGGTGGCATTCGAAAGGGATCGTAGGGTGGCCACGTGGTAACATTTTCGAAGACCTCGAATGTCCCGAGTTCGAATTAAAATGGTGATAGTGGATACATGACTAACATCTTCTATTAGTTTAGTAGGTACCTAATTTAGGAGAGTGTCTGTTTGTAATATTGAAATACGGTATATACACTAAAATAATATTTTTGAGGATAGGCATTGTAAGAGTTATAAAAAGCCTACCCATAAGTATTCATAACTCGTACTGGGGATTTTGTTCATTTTATATCATCTGCATACCCTGTGCATACCCTCTATGCACGCCACTGCCAGTAGTGGGAATCAAAACCACAGACACAGCTTACAGAAAAGACCTATTTTAAGTTAAGGATTACTTAAACGTTAAAAAAGCTTGGGTGTCAATTGCTCTAACTTCATAGCTTAATATTAATTTACTGCGAGATGGTGATAAAAAAAATTAAAACCGGCTCAGTTGGTTACGGTCTCTTCTTAGACCAGGGCGCGTTTGGAACCCTCGTAGCTTTAGGTTTAAGTTGGCGATCGAAGTTATCGCCATGCCCTCACAATTATGTAAACATATTTGTATGAACGTTTCATAAGTGTCCGTGATAGACGTACATTCAAAAGGAATTTTTGAATTTGAAATTTGAATTAAATTTGTTAAAAGGCTGAGAGTGATGATGATTCCTTAAGATTTAAATACATTTAATTAAGTTAACTTACATAAGCAATTTTAAAATGTCCAGTCTGTCTGTTTATAGTGACTCTCCCACCGGCACAGACGGCAGATTCTACATTTGTTCCTTTTCAACATTAATATTGTAATTAAATAGAACTTAGTGGAAACCAATCGGGAGGCACGGCAGTCAAAACCAGTGCTTCGCTTTTTAGTATGCAGCTATACTGAGCCAGCTCCTTTGTCACACATTTTTTTTTTATTCTGTAACAAATTTATGACACAAATAAAGACGATTTTTCTTTTTTTCTTTACTGGAACCATTTCACCACATTTTCAGGCCACTATTTGAGAACCTGCTGATGACGAAAATTTCTGGTCTAACTGGATTAGACCGGAACGCAGAAATTTTCGTCATCCACTATAAGCTATAATGACATACTTAAAATCCAAAATTACAAGTCTGTAGGTCATTGAGTTCAAGAGTTAAGCGAAAGCAATGTTTCGCATTAACACAGAACATTCCTGAGCATTGAGAACTTTTGGACATCGTACATTGATTTTAGCTCGATGCTTTCTATCAAAGATAAACAAACTACTCTTTTTATGATGTACGAATAGATTTTAATAAAAATGTTTGAGAAGTCAATACTATTACTAACATAACAAAATTCCTATTGACCAGTCAATAATTTAAAAGATTAATGGATTTTATTTAATAGATTCCGTTAAGATTAACTTCTTAGCTTCGTCTATCGATTCGATATCGATTATGATATCGATATTATAATCGATATCGATTTTGATAAAAAATCAATAACTGTAATCGATATCAATATCGATATGGTTATCGATTCGATATCGATAACTGCATTATATTGATATCAATTGCAGTTATCGATATCGAATCGTTATTTATATTCATATATATATATATTTATATTTATATATATATATCGTTAATACAACGATTATTCAATAAGTCATTTTGATCCGTTTTTCAATTATTTTCAATAACTTTATCGTCAATTCCATCTTCATCATGAGTTTCACAGTTGTTTATAAATGTAACTCATATTTCAAGGAGCACTGGCACAAATGAATCTTCGGCTGATGCGAACTATAGGCGCCACCATATTGGCCTCGGCTGCTCTGTCGAGCGTCTGTCACTTTATCCCTACTCCGCGGCCGACCGTCACGCGACATGCAACACACAGTCGAAAAAGTCTGAGACTATGTAATAAAATAACTTTAATTACTATTATTTTTATTGTTTTTCAACACGGACACGTCAAACTTATTACATCCCTTCCGCCGTTTTTGCGTTCGGGGTTAAAAATACAAGAATAATAATAATAATAATAATAAATTTATTTATTCATAGTGGTGAAAACATTACAAATACCAATTTAACATAATTTATCAAAGATACAGTTTTCTTTTTCAAATAATGCAAAATATAATAAATTAATTTAAAATGGTTGAACCAAAAACTAAGCTAAAATCTTGCGATTTTGTGGTATAGCTTTTGGATCTCTTCCTGATAGAAGGTATCCGTTATTGCACATAATAATTTATAACTAAGTGTTACAATTTCAAATAATATAATTGATGAAAATTGCAAACTATTATATTTATTGAATCAATTATTTTTTTTTTTTTTTTTTTTTATTTGAGTTAAGAGAATTGAGATATAATATATAGATTATTTAATAAGTGTGGCGAATTGGGTGTGTATAGGTGTGGGTGTATGGGTGTTTGTGTGTGTGTGTGTGTGTGTCTGTGCATGTGTGTGTTTCGCGTGCGTGTGTAAGGATAGGTTTAAATATTGATACGGTTAAATTTTATCTGGTAATTCTTAATAGCTTTTCCGTTTTATCGTAATCTAGTGTTTGAAGCCGGCCTGGCTTAACCTTTATTTTACAATTATGCTTTGACAAAGAATGAATTTTTATCTCCTTGCTGGCTGCATCATATAAGAATCTGCCAAGAAAAGTTTGGTGTTTCTGAGCAAATCTGGTTCGGCACGGTGTGACACCACAAATTTTGTCTTGTCTACGCCTTTCGGTAAAATTTTCTTTAAATTGGTTTTTTGCATGTTGCCGCATTATGCTGTTGTAAATGAATAACTGTCGGACGGTCAGGACTTGACACTGTTGATAGAGGTCACCAGTTGGGTGGTCAAAGGGCCTACAAGTAGCCACCTTGAGTACCATCCTTTGAGCTCTCCCGAGTGGAAGCATGTGAGATGTACAAGATCCTCCCCAAACAGTAATACAATATGATATTAGAGATTGAGGTGATGTGATCTCAGATAATGGAACTTATGACCTTTGGTCTGAAATTACTCAATCTACGGCACCTACGGTCTGACATGATCTTTATAACCAAAGACACTAGACGATCAAGACAGACCTTTAAACACAGAAGATATTATCTTTAACAGTCTCTGGTTGGTTTGAAAACTGTGATGATATTCAAAATGTTTGTTTTTTTGCATTAATTCAAACAACATTTTGTTTTGGAAATAAATTAAGACAGGTTAATATAATAATTATTTTTTAATAAGAAAGTCAATTTAAGCAATATCAAAACACTAATATTAGTCAAGTAAGCAAAAACAAAATGTCAATAGCTGTCAAGTGGCGTGCAAATCGCAAAATCAAATCAAAATGGCCGATGGTTCGAGAAAGGTGTGTCGTGAAATATAATAAGCGATTATCGTCTGCATTGAACTTCTGTGAAAGTTTTACGTGTTTTATACTGGTTCGTAACATTGTTTTGTGATTAATTAAGGTGGATTTAGTATATTTGATGTTCAGCTGGCAGACTGCAGAGGGATGGGAATTTGTCGACAAAGGAATCTGGATGTTGTAATGGAGGTGACTCGTCGTTTGGCCTGTATCGCGAGGCCGCCGCCGCGTTCGCCCGGAGGCTGCATGTTCGCCTGGCGTGGGCTGGTACCGCGCGACCGTCCTGTCGCGATCACGTCGCGTCGCGTTTACGTGATGTTAAGTATATCGGTTGGCTTACAGCGGCGTTACTGGACATCGAGTCCTGCCGCGTGGCACCGCAGCCCGCGCCGCCCCGGGGCTTCGCCCCTCGCGAGTCGCCGCGCGCGTTCGGAGCCCTCGCTCCAAAGTACCGTTCGAAGTAAACGAGGTAAGCTTTTCAAAATTCAGTCAGGCTGCCGAAAATCAATATTCGACGCCATTTTGTGAAAGTAAAAATAGTTTATGCTTCATCTTTATTTAGGCGTCAGCTGAAATTGACTATTACAATTGAAATCCCATGATATTCACTTATTTATCCTTTGTGTGTCTGTTCACAACCATCTTTATCTTTGGCTGGACATTGTCTATTCACCCATGGCTTTGAAAAGTTAATTTGTGTGTTCATTATTATTTGGTAATTGGGATGTGTTTACATGTTCAAAGCTATCAAACTGAAATCATCAATCAATTTATTGATTTATTGATATTGGAGACAACTCTGTTGCACACAAATTTCTAAAGTGTATTTATTATAGTTTGTCAACAACATACAGACAGATATGAAAATAGGGTTTAGAACATCCTTTTCTGCAGGGAGCATTGTGAGAGCACTAATAAAGGACCTGTCAACTTAGATTAAAGTCAAAGTCAAAAATATCTTTATATTCAAGTAGGCCCATACGTGGCACTTTTGATGCTTACATTGCTTGCTTATTTGAGCACCAATGGATACTTATAAGACTAAACAGTAAATAGAGTACTCAGTTAGGACACTAAATTAGTGAAGTGTAGTTACAGTTCACTTAGTTAATGTTCTAACTGATGTTAGATAGTTAGAAACCCTAATAAATAGGTATACCATTGTAGTAATTGGGGCCCTATTTTGTACCCTATCTATCAGTACCTGTATATGGATTGGTGCAGTGGGCAGCGCCCCGAAAAACATTCATATTACTCACAAAAAAATTTTGAGTTGTTGTAATCAAACCAACAGCATTTGACTCAGAAAAAAGGGTATCCGCACCAATCAACTGTAAATCCTAGCCCTTGGGTTACAACTACGCAATAAGCCTTATAAACTTTTATATTATACTTCCATCTATGTATTTCCATTCTTTTTTATTTCCCCATCTTTAAAATAATAAACGAATAACAAACAATATTATGAATGTGTTTGTTTGCTTGATTAGACAAAATTTATGCCTTAACTAAGCAACCAATCAAAAAATTGGCATGGAGTTAGTATAAATAAATAAGTAAAATACTACGACAATACACAAATCGCCATCTAGCCCCAAAGTAAGCGTAGCTTGTGTTATGGGTACTAAGATGACTGATGAATATTTTTATGAATAATATACATAAATACTTAGAATATACATATAAACACCCAGACACTGAAAAACATTCATGCTCATCACACAAACATTTTCCAGTAGTGGGAATTGAACCCACAGCCTTGTACTCAGAAAGCAGGGTCGCTACAAACTGCGCCGATCGGCCGTCAAATGCCATTGATGTGTGTATTGTAGAGATATAAAATAAGAATAAAACACAAAGATAGAAGTAGAATTCAATGGTAGCCTTATTGTTTTTTAGCAAATCAAGGACTAGTATTAAATAAGACAGTACTATTTAAAAGACCTCTCAATTAAGTAGTTTCAGTCTTTTGTGGTGCTAATACTTTTGCACTGAATACCTTAGGAATATAGCTATACTAACTCTATTTACCTTACTATTATATCTTTAACTGATATTATTCAGAACTCTATTTTTACTATACTTACCTGGGTAATTTGTGTTACTGCTATATAAGTTAAAACTCCTTGCTTAACTTATCTGGGTAATTTATGTTACTCCTACTATTAAGAACTCTTTTTTTTTTTTATACCTTAACTGGGTTATTTCTTCTACTGCTGTATTTATTTCAAATCCTTGTTTACCTTAATTAACTAGATAAATTTGGAACTATTTGTGTATTTATAACTGTTTAATTTCTGGTTTAAGTGGAAAAAGGATGGGCACTACTGTCAGACCTGTCAATTTTACAAGTTTTAAAAGTTATCACTTTCGGGAGGGAAACTTTGACACCCAGCACCTTTTACTTTTCCAAGTTATATGCATTTAAAGCAATTAAAATATCACTTGCTTCATCGGTGAAGGAAAACATAGTGAGGAAACCTGCGCCCCTGAAAGTTCTCCATAATGTTCTCAAAGGTGTGTGAAGTCCACCAATCTGCTGAGTCAGCGTGGTGCATTACAGCCTCATAGTGGGAGGAGATCCGTAACCTGTAGTGGTCTGGTAATGGTTTGGCATGATGATGATGATGTTCAGATTTCCAACAGAATTAGCTGACTTATCATCTTAGTCCCAATGCTGCTGAATATAGCTATGATGCCAAAACAGCTGTTTTTTTTAGAAAAACTGCCATAAGTTGTTTTTCTGTTAGCTTAATGTTTTAATTCCTTATTTTCTGTATTCACTAGAAACTGAAAAGTTGATAGTTCATAAATACCTTTAAGACGCTTATATTTGAAACTTTTCTAGTCACAATAAATGTAATTGTGCTGCGTATATAAAAATAAATTAGACAGTTTTTAACAACTGATAGCATGATATATAGGAGTAGTTTGCAGTTTCAATAATATAACGCTTTGATTTCAGAATGTCGTCCCGTAGAAATGGGTCAGTGTCGCGAGCAGCTGAAACTGCCTCCAAGAACCGGTTGCATATGGATCGCAACCCACAACACTCCCGGATAAATGGTACCACAGAAAATTATCTTAACTAAGTGTTATGTAACTGTAGAATTATGTTGAAAAAGAGCAATCTGCTGAGTTTCTTGTTGGCTCTGACTTGATGTTTCAGAAGTGCTTGTAGACTGGGTCTTTTTGAAATAAATGAATTTTGAATCTTTGAATTTAAATGAAAACCGAGATATAACTTCACATGCTTCACTGCATTATTCACTGTTTCTGAGACTATATCTGTAAACCGAAGTGTTTACATATTAAATACAGAATGTTTTGAATTTGTTTGTATGGAAAAATAAATACCCTTTTTTTGATTATTTTTACACGATGATTCTTTATGAAAATATACTTAATTCAGTTACACATTCAGTTACACAAGAAACTAGTGAAGGATCATTATTTGTCTCTTTCAGCCGAACATTGCTGAAGCGAATCATTTTAAGTGTGTAATTTGAATTATTTATGTATTTCATACTAATTGGGGATGTTATATGTTATATATTTATATAGATATTTATGTTATATATTTTATTTGTATTTATATGTAATATATTTATATATATATATATATATATATATATATATTAGTTATATTTATATATATTTTATTTATATTTATAAATTTGTATAATTTTTAAATCTTATTTATTGCACCACCTACCTCTTTTCTATGTTTTTTCCTTTTACGCCATTGGTTGCCTGGATGAAATCGCTATGTAGCGATAAGGCCACCAAATTGTACTCTCTTGATATGTATTTATATCTTTGTAACTACTTTTCGTTTCTTTGGTGTACAATAGAAGTGTATTCATTCATTCATTCATTTATTACTGTCCAACTTTGTTCTCATTCAGCATGCTGTGTCTACTGAACCATGAAAGTTTTTCTTACCTGGTTGCAAGTTATGATGCAGTATAAGAGATGGTAGCGGGCTGGCATAATAGACATTGCCGTTAAAAGCCATACCCCTAATTGGTTTCTACACAGCATCGTACCCGAAAGCACTTGGTGTCATGTATTTGTCTCTCCTTAGCGCCTCAGACATAATGACCTTGGTTTAGTTAAAGTCTCCCAAAGCTGAATGCTTCATAGACAACTTGCACATGTTTAGGTATTACATGAATAATGTAAATTTAAATTTGGCTTAAGTTACATGATCCTCATATATAATTACCTTGATAGATCCATCCAACCCTGCTGGCCGCAGGAAGGAGATAGACAATGTTATGAAGAGAGCCCGCCAGGCTTCCCCCGGCAGCTGGGATAGGAAGCTGTTGGAGGTGGAAGAGAAGGATCCTAACAGGTAATTTTTATTTTTTAAATTCCAATTAAACTAGTTACGCTAGAGATGAAAGCATGCAAACATACATACAGCTATGTATATATGTTTGTATTGATGACTAGCATCCTGTAGTGTCTAATAAAAATGGTATAACTAAAATCTATAACCGAAGGACGTAATTTGGAAATTTGATATTTCCGTATACAGTATGGAATCCACAGTACTTGATTGTTTTTTATTTATTTTCAGATATTTTTATTTCTTAATCCAAAATAAACCTGTCCTCCCCAAAAAATTCTGTTGTTTTTCTATAATTGCTTTTTAATCATTATTTATTTCAATTTTATTTCATAAACATTTAGCAGTGCTATGCGAAATGACATAATTATTTCAATCGAAAGTAAATCTATGGGCATAGGTTTTTTTGTTGAATGTGAATTCCACATATCACATATTGTGCTAATTGCGTCCAGCTGGCTTGATTACTATTCACATCCTGAGTCCTGCGTTTTCCAGTGGGGAAGCTACTAATTCTCCGTTTTCTACTGATATGGTTTTTCTAGGGTGTCTACTTGTACTGCGTTTTCCAGTTGGCTGTTTACTAATGCTATGTTTTCCAGTTGGGTGTCTTTTAATGCTACGTTTTCCAGTGGGGTGTCTTTTAATGCTGCATTTTCCATTGTGGTGTCTACTAATGCTACGTTTTCCAGTTGGTTGTCTTCTAATGCTGCGTTTTCCAGTGGGATGTTTACTAATACTGCGTTTTCCATTGGTTTGTCTTCTAATGCTGCATTTTCCGTTGTGGTGTCTACTAATGCTACGTTTACCAGTGAGGTGTCTTCTAATGCTGCATTTTCCATTGTGGTGTCTACTAATGCTACGTTTTCCAGTTGGGTGTCTTCTAATGCTGCGTTTTCCAGTGGGGTGTCTTTTAATGCTGTATTTTCCATTGTGGTGTCTACTAATGCTACGTTTTCCAGTTGGGTGTCTTCTAATGCTGCGTTTTCTAGTGGGGTGTCTTCTAATGCTGCATTTTCCATTGTGGTGTCTACTAATGCTACGTTTTCCAGTTGGGTGTCTTCTAATGCTGCGTTTTCTAGTGGGGTATCTTCTAATGCTGCATTTTCCATTGTGGTGTCTACTAATGCTACGTTTTCCAGTTGGGTGTCTTCTAATGCTCTGTTTTCCAGTGGGGGGTGTCTTGTAATGCTCTATTTTTCATTGTGGTGTCTACTAATGCTACGTTTTCCAGTTGGGTGTCTTCTAATGCTGTGTTTTCCAGTGGGGTGTTTCCTAATACAGAGATTTTCAGTGTGGTATTGTCACTCCAGCACATTGGGATCCCAGCATTTTTAAATATAAATTAGAATAGCAGAACGTCGATTGGTCTGCCAATACTGCGCTTTTCAGAATGGGGTTTCCACTCCAGCAGCTTGGGACCTCAGTGTCCATGTTTCAAGCTTTATAGCCCATCTCAACTTGAACTTTAACTCAACTCTTTGAGACTCGGTAACTGTATTCTACAATGAAACTATTTAACCAGGAAATCGAAAGTTCTACCAACGTTTTGCTTTCCGGTGTAGGGTTGGAACTCCAGCACCTTGGCACCAAAAAATTCGTCCTCAGCCATTGCTAGTTTTAATTTTTACAGCTCATTGTGCAAAAGTCAAAAACAAAGTCAAAAATATCTTTATTTAAGTAGGCCCCATAGGTGGCACTTTTGATGCGTTCATTACACGAGAAGTACACGATAGTGAGATGATGGCGATAACCATATTCGTAAACTTAAAACTAAAGCTACGAGGATTCCCAACGCGTCCTGGTCTATGAAGAAGCCCACAACAAACTTAGCCGGGCTTTTTTTTGTTATCACCATCTCACATTGGCATTTAAAATTATTAGAAGAGCAACCTGGTTAGAGCTGTTCCTTTGTCTTGGATCCTATGGAGTGTTCCTTGCACAATGTACTTTTAGCTTCCACCACTTGACACTGCACAAAGTACAGAACCAAAGCACTGGAAACCCTATGTTCATCGTCAGGGCTACATGCCTAATTGTCCCTTTTTAGCTTTACAGCCAATTGAGCCAGTGTCTTTGAGTCAGTGGACCGTTATTTAATCTAGCACCTTGGGACCCCCAACTTCCTTCTTCCAAGCTATGCGCCCATTTACCAGTTGAGCTTTTTGAGCCATCTCAGTTTGGTTGTGGATCGCTTGCCGTTCCCACTGCCCGGCTAGTCTGGCAGTGCGTCTGGCAAGTTCAACTAGGTTGACCAGCAAGTCCCTGTCCGTTGTAGGTGGCGTCACACGGGCTATAAGCAGATGTACCTGGATGGCTCCGGGTCGGTATCCCCCCCCGCGCGACGTTCCCGCTCCCCGCAAAGGCGATCCAGGTACCATCTGAATATCCGTTATACTCACCAGCTCGGTAGACATCGGAAGGAGGTTTTTTTTTTAAATATAAATAGGTTCGCTCGCACGGACGCCTCTTTAGACTCTAGTTTAACGATTGACGACACAGTGGTCGGAGCTTTAAAAAACACCTCATAACTGTTCCAACGTCATGCAGTATTTTGTCATATCCACTGACGGCGTCTTTCTTGACGTCAGAACCTTGAAAAAACACTGCATAACTGTTCCAACGTTATGCCGCGCGCTTATTAATGAGGCCGTCGCCACTTATTAATACACGTGGCATAACGTCGCAATAGCTGTGCAGAGTTTTGTCACTTTCACTGACGGCGCCTTCTAACGTCAGAACACTGTATAACTTTTCCAACGTTACGCTGCCTTTATTAATAAAGCCATCACCACTTTATTAATAAACGTAGCATAACGTCGCAATCGCTGTTTAGTGTTTTGTCGCACTTTCACGAACGGCTACTTTCAAACCGCAGGGCTTCAAAAATAAACGTTATGCCGGGCCTTTATTAATAAGGTCCTTAACTCTTATTTATAAACGTGGCATAACGTCGCAACAGGTGTGCAGTGTTTTGCCACACTTCAACCGACGGCACCTTTCGAATGCAAAAGTGTGAAAAACACTGCATAGCTGTTCCGATGTAATGCCGGCTTTATTAATAAGGCCATCACCACTTTATCAATAAACGTGGCATAACGTCGCAACAGGTTTGCAGTGTTTTGGCACACTTCTACCGACGGTGCCTATCGAATGCAAGAGTGTGAAATAGCACTGCATAACTGTTCCGATGTTATGCCACATTTATAAGGCCTATAGTTTTAGTGAGGCCTATAAAAAATATGAAAACAGTAGTCATACTAAACTGTATGAGTTTTTTTTTTTTTGGTTGATGTTATAGTTGGGGTTGCCTGCAGTTTTATTTAATTCTTACAACAATTTGGTTTGGAACATAATTTGTTTTTTTTTTTTTAATATATGTGTATATGATGACAATACTCACATCGCCATCTAGCCCCAAAGTAAGCTTAGCTTGTGTTATGAGTAATAAGATGACTCATGAATATTTTTATAAATAACTAGCGTACCGAGCCCGCTTCGCCGGGCTAGATTTTCCTTTATTTAATTTAAATAATAAACTTACATCATTACATTTTTAAATTGAGTCTCATAATATATTTAATCATTTATTTCTCTCCGTATTCATTCTCTTCTCGAGCGGGTGAAGATCATTTTCTACACCCATGTACACCCAATAATAGAATATCATCATAGTGAATAAAAGCTGTATTTGACAGTTTGACAGTTCAAAAATAGGAGTGCTCCGATCGTCACAAAACTTTACAGGATTACTCGCCAGGTCAATCTGGAGATTCCCTGAAAGTTTCATTGAAATCGGTCCAGCCGTTTCGGAGCCTATACGGAACATACCCACACACTTTCTCTTTTATATATATGTAGATATACATAAACACTTAGAATATACATATAGACACCCAGACACTGAAAAAACATTCATGCTCACCACACAAATATTTTCCAGGTGTGGGAATCGAACCCACGGCCATGAGCTCAGAAAGCAGGGTCGCTGCAAACTGAGCTAATCGGCCTTCTAATATAATATAATCAAAGCTTAAGTTACGGAGGTGGGCGTGGCGGCTGGAACGCATTTCTAAACTTTCCCTGACGCCATCGTGGTTATTGATCCAATACAATCTGATCATAAATAAATGAATGTTTAATTTTTTTTTAAAGTTTGAATGCATTTGTTCATTGTTTTGATAACGTCCCACGACGCATTGGTAAAGCGCTGTGGTCTTATGGTATAAACTGGGATGTCCAGGGTTCGACCTCCCACATGTAAGACCACTGCAGTGCTATCTGTGTACAGTAGTAAACCTTAGCATAATGACAAGGTTGCTTGGAAGCATCCGGCTTAGCTTTCATCTCTCACAAGATAGAAAAATGTAAAATGTAAATTGTTGATATTGGAAAAGAGCAACTGCTGAGTTTCTTGCCGGCTTCTTCTCGGTAGAATCTGCCTTCCGAACCGGTGTTAGAGTCACTACACACAGACAGACTTGACGTTTCAAAAGTGCTTATATTAGGCCTACTATGATAAATGAATTTTAAAATTTTGAATTTTTTGTATCGCCTAAATCAAATGCCTAAACATTTAGGCGATGTCTATAGATAAAAAAGGTTTCACCAACTCTTAGGTTATAACTATTGGTGAATAAAGAAGTTGGTAGCAAGTGAAAACTGGCATTAGGGTCCCACTGTTGGGCACAGGCCTCAGAGGAGGGATGGTTATAGAGCATAGACCCACTATGTTGCTTGTGTGAGGGTTGGTGGGCTGGAACGATTATTTTTATTGTCAGTCTAGTCGAGAAGTTAAAAATGTTACAAAATAGATAGCTTTTTAGGCATCATTCCGGATCCATTGAGCTATCGCACATGATTTTAAGAGCAGTATCTGTATTTTGTACCATTTTCAACTTGTCGACTAGACTTGTAATTTCAAGCTGGTATTGGGTTTTTATTGTATAGTTGGTAGAGTCACTAAAAACAGACAGACTTGACGTTTCAAAAGTGCTTATATTAGGCCTACTTGAAATAAATGAATTATGAATTTGAATTTGAATTTGTTGTAGGAGTAAATAGATCAATTTCCAACAAATATGCTGTCATTCTATAATAAATAAATAAATATATATATTACGCCAATACACACATGGCCATCTAGCCCTAAAGTAAGCGTAGCTTGTGTTATGGGTACTAAGATGTCTGACCAGTATTTTTTTATGAATAATATACGTAAATACTTATAATATACAAATAAACACCCAGACACTGCAAAACATCCATCCATGTTCATTGCACAAACATTTTCTGCTGCCCTCTGCGTCAATCGGCTGTCAATAACAATAACACTGTTTTAAGGATAGTAAGCCCCATGGCATTTATGTATAGAAAATAATTAAATCTAAAAAAGTATTCCTCTTGTCCACAGGTCCCCGCTGGGTCCGAACCAGTCCAGGTCACTCAGACGTTCCCGGTCCCCACTCGGCCGCAGAACCCGGTCTCCCCTGATTAGGCGATCCCGAAGCCCTGTCGGACGGCGTTCCCCACGCAAGTCGCGTTCCCGAAGCCTGAGGCGGAGCCCTAGACGTAGCCCTCGTAGGAGCCCTATCAGGTAAGCTTGAAAGATCTGCTGCTGAGTGCTGCTACATTAAGATAAATTCTTTCAGCCTCATTAGTTTGAAGGCATTATTTCGCTTATCAATTTACGCGTTACTAGTTTGTACTGATATTTCCTCTCAGTGAAAATAAAACTTGCAAATAATTTTATAATTGTTAATAATATTTTACAAGGCACAAGTCTCATCTCAGAACGAGTATTTTTTGGCCGTAGTCACGATTGTGAGTCAAATATTTCTTCATTCAAATAGGCACATATATGGCACTTTTGATGCGTACATTACATGTAAAATATGTATAACATAGAAGCGAGTTGATGGCGACAACTGAATTCGTCAACTTAACGATCTAAATATAAGGAATAACAAGTTTTTATTAAACAAATAGCTTAAGCTACATATATATATATATATATATAATCCCTAAAGTTACCTGGAATAGTAGCTAATAATTTGATTTTTAAAAATGTTACTATTACTTGATACTAAATCATTGATTGTAAAAGGGAAATTTTAAGCAATTTATTAATAACTTAAATTAAAATTCCAATTAAAATATTTCTTTATTCAAATAGGCACATAGATAGCAAATTTGATGCGTTGATTATATACACAATGTGTACATAGTAGTGATGGCGTAACTTAAAACTAAAGCTACAAGAGTTCCAAACGCGGCCTGGTCTAAGAAGAAGCCCACAACAAACTTAGCTGGGTGTTCTTTTTGTTATCACCATTTCACATTGTGATTTGAAAATATTAAGGAAGCAACCTGGTTAGAGCAACTGTTCACACCCAAGCTTTTTCATCGTTTATGTAATCCTTTATACTATAACAGGAATTTTCTATAAGCTTACGCTTAATACAAACTTACTTTTTTTGAAACATCCCCAAGGTATTAACCGGTAATTTATTGTAAAATTGTATACAATTGCCTTTAAACGAGTTGCTTATTTTCTGTAGTGCACTACAAGTTTAAACATGCTGGATTTAATAGAACAAAACGTTTCTAATATTTGTACAGTAGTTTTTTTTTTACCTGTATTTTCTATTCCAGACGCGCCATAAGCCCCCGTCGCAGGCGCAGCGTGAGCCCGAGACCCCGGCGTACCCGCCCGCCTCCCCCGCCAAGGGGGGTGAGGCCCCCTAGCCCGCCGGATCCCAGGAAGGTAATAAAAAAAAATATATAAATAAATATACTATGACAATACATACATGGCTATCTAGCCCCAAAGTAAGCATAGCTTGTGTTAAGGGTTCTGAGATGACTGATGAATATTTTTATGAATTATATACATAAATACTTCTAATATACAGATAAATACCCAGATACTGAAAAACACTTAATTTCATCACCCACACATCTTCCAGCTGTGGGAATCGAACCCACGGCCTTGGGCTCAGAAAGCAGGGTCGCTGCCCACTGCGCCAGTCGGCCGTCAAATAAAGAATTAGTATATAAATAAATATAAATATACTAAGCCAGTACACAAATTTATTTCAAGTAGGCATAATATAAGCACTTTTGAAACGTCAGGTCTGTCTGTGTGTAGTGACTCCCATATACATAAGTCGTGATAGCCTAGTGGGTAGGACTTGACTTCGCTTTTGAGGGCCCGAGTTCGAACCCCAGCACGCACCTCTAACTTTTCTGAGTTATGTGCGTTTTAAGCAATTAAAATATCACTTGGGTTTAACGGTGCAAGAAAACGTTGTGCATGCCTGAGCGTTCTGAACTACGGGAGGAGACCCGTGCCCTTTAGCTGGCCGATAATGGGTTCATATAAAAATGCATCACCATTTTGATATCCACTAATTATCGGCATGATACATACATACATATATACACCCAGACACTGAAAAACATTAATCGTCATCAAACAAATATTTTTCAGTTGTGGGAATCGAACCCACTTCCTTGGACTCTAAAAGCCGGGTCGCTGCCCACTGCGCCAATATAGTCATAATATAGTGTGACAAAGTTGTTAAACTTTAAAAGTTCTAAACAAAAGTCCGCGGCAGCATATATCTATCTTTGAATGTTGACTTATACGCGGAAGAAGTCTCCAGTAGTACTAGTATATAAAACATCAGAAGTGGGATCACTTAATCATTGCTCTAACAAAGCTCATTTTGTTTACAGTCTTCACCATCTGGCTCATCGGCAAGCACCTGCTCAGATGAATCTTGCTCGGTGTGCTCAGCTAAGAACAAGAAGGGGCCACCCAAACCTGGCGCGAAAGTTCCACCACCGCCACCGTAAGTTGTTTATACTATTTACTTGCTTGTCCGTCTGTTTGTCTTTCTTCAAATTGTCCAGGGTTATACATAGGTAGTACGTTAGGGTTCATACATAGTTGTAGATCTTAAAAAAAATTAAAGTATTCAGTATCGCTAAGCCTTACATGAGGAGTTTTCTGCTGTCCACTGAGGAGTTCTGTCCTCTAGCTCTCACCTCAGCTTGGGCAAAATTAATCACATTATAACCTCTTTAGTACAAAAATAATTATTTAAATCGGTTATAATTTTTCGGAGTTATGGTGTAAAATCTTCAAACACTCATCCCCTTTACCAATGGAACAGAGCTTAATGTCGGGATAAAAAGTATCCTATATTACTTCTAACAATTCCAAGAAGATGTCTACAAAGTTTCAGGAGGATCGGTTAAGTAGTTTTTGCTCGAAAGCGTAACAAACAAACTTAATTGACATTTATAATATTAGTAGGGATTTCATTTGTCAAAGTGAAATATTCATTCTCTGTATTTACCTTTTTTCTTACAGAAGTCAGGCACCTTCGGCGCCTGCAGTGAAACGTCCCCCGCCCCCCAACACTGGTAGGGCTGTGGTACAACCCACCCGGGAACTGCTCAAAGCTAGAGAGAACAGCAAAAGGTCCAGAGAAGAAAAGGTACGTATTTTAGTTGTAGAGCAGATATGTCTGCGAACGATATCGTAGTTCAAAAAAAAATCAGAATTCAAGTAGGCCCAGTTTTTATAAGCACTTTTGAAACGCCAAGTCAGTCTTTGTAGTTTTGTCTGTTCAGTTTGTAGTGACGTGAGTGTGTAATGTGAAACATCTATAGACGGTGGGTAAACATAATTGTTGGCGTGGCCTGAGATCTGTTTGGTGTGGAGTATAAGGATTGAATAATTTATAAATTACACCATACAGACTATCCTGCTTTTCGCGGAGTATAGCAAATTAATCTTAATTTTCATCATGGAATTCCGAAAAGTAACGCCTGCTTCCATCCATCCAATATTCCATTTTTGTTTTAAAGATTGCAATAGTTAGGAAACACAGAACTCGGGCGGGCGTTCCCGATCCCAGCCGTATAAGAAAAGAAGACTCAACAATAAGACGATTCTAACAGGTGCATAATTCAACAGGTGCTGGAATGGCAACGTTCCCAGCTGGCGGTGCGGCCAACGGCCCCCATACCGCCTGCGAACATAAAACGCGAGGGCGAACGTCGCCGCGACCGCCCGCCGCGTCCGGAACGCGCCGAGCGTCCCGAACGCGGCGTTTCACCCGCCGCCATCGCCGCGGCCCTGGCCGACAGCGACAGCGACTCTGAAACAGATGCGAGCTCCGAACCACCACCGCAGAGGTAACTGACACTAAACTACTTTTAGGAAATTTATTATGGCAAAATAAGTATTGTAAGCGTTAAAGTTTTTGTTTTTCATTTTTGTTTCAATTTGAAAAAAAAATCTGTTTTTTTTTGTATTATAATTGCTTGGTAGGTACTTATTCCTAAGCAATTGTGGTTAATGTTATCGTATTATATGGGGCCATCCATAAAGTACGTCACGCGTTAATGGGGAGGGAGGGTATCACCGAAGTGTGACATCGTGTGACAAGGGGCATGGGGGGGTCAATACTTTTGTGACGTCACATGTTAAAATTTAAAATACTAAAACGCAAAGTTTGGATGTGAATTAAAAATTTAGATTTTATTAGATTATTATTTAATAAAAATAAGTAAAAAATGAAAATAGCTGTTTTCTCTCGATTATTTTTAAATACATACATAAATTTAAAAAATGTGTGACGTCACATCAGGAGGGGGGGGTTATAAAAATTTGACAACCTGTGAAAAGGACGGGGGGAGGGGTTCAAAAGTCCTAAAATTCGTGTGACGTACTTTATGGATGGCCCCTATGTAATACCCAGGTCGTGGAAACTTCATTGTTTTATGTGATACAAAAATACGGCATTACTTTTATGTGTAATAGTACTGTTTGTTTCCCTTGAAACGCTAAATAAAAATTAAATAAACTTTACACAGCTTCCCCAACTTCTAACGACATCCGGACGTGGGCTCGCACCACGATCTCGGTAGCTTGCGGACTAATCACCGTCCGTAACCACTTTCACTCCGATCGTCCCCTGAGCCGAGGTTCGGCCTCACATGAGGCGCCCTAAGGCCGATGATCCCTTCGCTTCTTCGAGCCCTGGGGTGTTCAAACTCTTCCTGGCAGAGCCCCATTCCGAGGCTCGCCAACAAGCCCGCGTTACGCTGTTAAAATCATTAGGGTTAATCAGCTACACAACCCGAAAAAATAAAAATAAAAAACCCGACAGCTACAGCGACTGAGCTACGAACCGAATAGTAAAAAGAGGGTGTGCTTAAGACTTCACGGCAAAAGTCAAAACAATAACAATTACTGTGTTCTTTAAAATCTTTAGGATTTACAATGTTTTTTCATTATACAATATTATCACGATAAACGCCTAACTACACACACTAGCCTAACAATGTAAACCAAATAATTATAATTACCTACCAATAATAACTATTAAATTAACAAAGACTTATAAGGTATGAATTGAATATACTTAACACAGCGACATAACAGCGAAATGCAGCCGACTGTGTCTTTCACTGGTACACTCGGCGGTCCCGAGTTCACCCGACGGGGCGATCGATTCATCTCCGAACGTGACGGTTCAACCTAACTTGCAACCTAAATAAATATAATAACAGGAAATACTGTCGACAGCCGGTTGGCGCTGTGGGCACCGACCCTGCTTTTCACGGCCTTAGATGCAGGCCTTGGATTCGATTCCCAATGCGTTATAAAAAATTAAAAAAATGCTTTTTTAACTTGTTTTTAAATTATTTTAAACAATTTATTTATTTATTGAATTAAAAAAAAAACTGCGATGTGCCGAAAGAAGATTTCAAATACTTTACAATTTTTTAATATAGCTTAGAACAAAACTAATAATATATTTATATAGATCTACCTGTTTTATGTACCTAATAAACAATGAGCATTCTAATCGCTATTACCAACTAGAATATATGTAATAAAAATGTTTGCACTTCACAGATTAACCCTGTCAGAGCGTTTCGGCAAGATGGCGCAGTGGTCGGCCGCGAGGTGCGCTCGTCTTGAGAACATGCGTATCACGCGACGGGAGAGTCAGCTACACGTGCACATTGAGCGGGACGACCCCGCGGACCCCCGGGAACCCGTCGTGCACTCCCCCAATGGAGACTACCCGTGAGTACAACGTGAATCAATGAATGAATGAATATACTTTCATTGCACACCACAAAAAGTACAAAAAAAAAAAAAAGGAAAGTATAACAAAACAACGTATACAGTTTGGCCGCGCGCCGAATACTAGACAATATGAACGCATCGCATGATCGATGTTTAATAGGACATTCAGTAGATAGAACACAGTTTGTTTGAACGCTCGGACGCGCGATCATTTTGGTCGGAAGCACGCATCATCGCACGAGCGATTACAATTGGACGGCGCCTTAGGAATGCTTATCAAAATATCTACCCATTATTGCATGGCATTTAATAATGATTTCACGCAACATATTTACATACAATGTTCCTTTCAATCTTCTTGACGGCCAATTGGCGCAGTTTGCAGCAACCCTGCTCTCTGAGTCCAGGGCCGTGGGTTCGATTCCCACAACTGAAAAATGTTTGTGTGATGAGCATGAATGTTTGTCAGTGTCTGGGTGTTTATATGTATATTCTATGTATTTATGTATATTATTCATAAAAAAAATATTCATCAGTCGTCTTAGTACCCAAAACACAAGCTACGCTTACTTTGGGGCTAGATGGCGGTGTGTGTATTGTCGTAGTATATTTATTTATTTAAAAAGAAAAAAAAAAAAATTATTATTACTATAAATAAAATTGTTGTAACAGTGGCCTGGATCCCGCTCCGGTGGGAAGCTACCCTGAAGAGCTGCTAGCCGTCGCACCCGGTGGATTACCGTCTTGGGACGACGTCCGCGTGCGATATGAATACTACAAGAAACGTGGATATTTGAGAGGTGAGTCCGTCTTTACATATTAATGCTAAACTCAACCTTTTCATCATTTTCTCGCCTTATCTCATAGAAATATGACGAGGGAAACAAAGATATAGAGATAGAAGTGCCCATAACAAACCTAGCCAGGGTTTCTATTTTCTTTGTAATTTCTGAACAATCTTTATATTCAAATGTCTTCTCTAATTCTTATCTCCCAAAATTAACTCTCTATTTACGCACCGAACCTAACAAGAATAAGATACAAATCAGATATTGTAATGTTAACATCTCCGTCATAACTCATGAATACAACCGATTGACCCTGCTCTCTGAGTCCAAGGCCGACGGTTCAATTCCCACAATGGGAAAATGTTTGTGTGAGGAACATGAATGTTTTTCAGTGTCTGGGTGTTTATATGTATATTATGAGTATTTATGTATATTATTCATAAAAAATATTCATCGGTCATCTTAGTACCCATAACACAAGCTACGCTTACTTTGGGGCTAGATGGCGATGTGTGCATTGTCTGAGTATATTTATTTATTTATTAAAAAAAAAACTAAATACCTACTAGGATTAAATAACAAAATTTAATCCTGTTATCTGTCGTTCCAGGCTTGACTCTCGGAGATTACGTGAAGTGGGAGGAGTGGTGGTACAAGTACCAGGAGTGGCTGAAAAGGGAGCGCGCCTACGAGCGATGGGCTGATGGTGACCAGGGCACGGTAATACTAATAATATGCAAAATATATGCCACGAAAATAGGAAATAATGATGATACTTTCTTTATATAGTTGTAGCAGAAGTTTTTGTCGACCTGCTGACACTTGCTCACACGAGGGTTGCAGTACTATAAGACAGGAGGAAGAGGTCAGGAAAATCTGGGAATTTATAATTTCCAAGTTCTTGTTTGGTCTGGTGGAAAACTTGCTGCCTTTGCTAGAATGCACCATGATAACATACCCCAATCTCCAATTGGAAAGAACATTTATATGTCCTTCTACAGTTTTACCCACTCTCGAGTACACGGGTAGAAGTTATATCCAAGTGTACTTATATTATCAAAGGGGGTTTAACTTCTCTTTGGCCCTGTTGCAGTGTTTACCAATAAATTTTATCCATTGACAGTGGATATAATCGGGTAGGGATAAAATTATTGTCTCCTGCCTATGATGCACATTGCAGTACAGCCAATTAACCTTACAGTTAATTTGCTGTTATCCGCGAAACTATACAAATCTGCACAGTGCCATGAATAATTATCATTCGATCTTTATACGATTTAAACGCCACGTAGTTTTTGGTCCTTCGAGCCGGATTGAAGCCACGCTTATGTTGCAGACACGCCGCGAGCGCCGTCGTCGAGGGGGCCGCCACAGACGAAGCTGAGGGCGCGCCGCCCCCGCGGCGGTCCTCTGCGTGGACCTCGCCGCGGGGGCCGCACATCGCTAAGGTGTGCGACCGACGGCGCCTCGCTTCAACCCGCTCACTGGTGAGTTCACAGCCACTGAACCACTAGTGGAAGCATTGACAGCCTTAATATCATAATATAAACCCATTACCAACATTACAGGGTTATGGCTAAAGTCCACCAAACTAACCCTGTGCAGATTGGTGGACTCTAAACACCTTCGAGAACTCTTAGGTATTTAATTTCCTCACAATGTTACTTTAACTACATTAATACTTATAACATACAGATAAACACCCAGTCAATCGAAAACTTGACTAAGGAAAAAAGGCTTGGGCAGTGACCCTGCATTCTGTGTGTTCGATTCCCACGAAAATGTTTGTGTAATTTACAATTTAAACAACTGTAGTATTATTATATTTGAAACAACAGAAAATCTATAGTGCACGTGTCACACATATTAAAATCAAATATTAAAATAGTTGAGGACCCTATAAAATAATTAATTGTCTTTTTTTCTTTTCCAGGCACAAATATGTCGGCAAATTCCACAAGTAAATCAATTATTCATCATCTTTGAAATTAATGTTATTGAAAGTGTTATTTGTAAAAAGAAAACAGTGAAATGTGTCAGTGCGTGTTTCAAAATGCCTGAATGTCGAGGTGTTCTAGACTTTTCTAAGTGAGTGCTTATTAATATTTGATCAAATTACTTATATAAATTGTATATTATAATGAATATAAAATATATTTGTGTCACCGTTGCTTATACAGCGAATAGACCTTAGTGTTGGTTATAATTGTAATTTAAAAAGAAATTGATGAGTTTAATTTTTGTTTAAATGCAAGTGCAATAATTTAGTAAAGTGTAGTTCCCTTAAGTCACAAAGCGATGCCCTCTTTACTTCTGTGTAACCAAACACAGAAAATCTGTTAGCACAAGAGCTCTCAGTACCACATGTATAATGAGTATACTCCTGTTTAAAGTATAAACCTGTTTGTATACTCATTGAGAGTAAGGGCGCGCAAGTAACACATTAGCGTGTTTGTACACTTGGTTACCAAAAGTAAAGATATAATGCATAAGTATAGTTCTCTTAATACAATGCCCTCTTTATTTGTGTGTAAACAAACACTAAAATATGTTAGTACCGTGTGTATAATGGAAAAATACTGTATAGCTTGTAGTTGTTTATACACATAAGAACGAACAACTTTTGTTCTAAGACTTTTTAACTCAATAGTTTATTAAATAAAAAATATTTAATACCCATTTTTTCACGACAGTTTAGACTTTACAGTAATAACATGATTTATAATTTTTTTGTATGAAATAAATTAATACTGAATTTTGAAAAGTCGTAGAACCTAAGTAGTTAGTTTTAATGATGCGAACTACAAAGGCGAGAGCTTTCTGCTATTTTTTATTTAAACCTGTATAGTAAATAAAATGCGTTTTTGGTCTTGTGGTGAACAGTTTCGACTGCATATCGAAATTTATAAAATATCACTTGCTTCAGCGGTGAAGGAAAGAATAGTAAGAAAACCTGTATGTTATGAAAATTAAGCTTAATTTGCTATACTCAACGAGCAGCATTAGAATCTGTATGGTGTAATTTATAATTTCTTCAATCCTTATACTCCACACCAAACAGATCTTCGGCCATGTACCCTCTACGCACGTTTCGCTCCGAAACCGGAGCATTTTCAGACTTAACTATGAATAATTGTTAAAATTGATTGAAGGAATTAATAATTACACCATACAGATTCTCCTGCTGTTTGTGAAGTGTAGCAAATTAAGCTTAATTTTCATAATATATTATAGATTTCCGCATAGTAACGACTGCTTCTATCCAAATAAACCTGTATGTACATTAATATCCAAGAGATAGACACAGCATACTAACTTTTTTTTAAGACAGCTCTATATTAAGGTTAGATAGTGTGATAAAATTAATAGTAATTAAGTTATATTATTCACTAATGGCGTACGTAGGTTAACATTTTAATGTGATTTATAATTGCATGGATATGGAGTTTTTTATATACTGTCCGCATCCGCAATGCATGATTACACTTTTATTGTACACCACATAAAAATTATACAGGAAAAATTATAAAAAACTAGTTTATACGATATACAATTAGGCGGCCTTATCGCTACATAGCGATCTCTTTCAGGCAATCAATGGCGTAAAACACTGCTCAAGACGAGAGGTAGGTTGCGCAAATAAATATATTTATAATTATAGCCATATATACATAGTCATGCTTCTTTCAATGCGAAAGGATATACAATAACTTGTAATATGGAAATGCAATATTGTCCAAAAGTTTTACAACATTAATTTACAAAAGTTGAAATTTTTTTATCATTATCATCTAACAACACTGTAAAAACGGTTTCACTGCATTCAATTATAAATTATATTATGATGTATAAATAAATAATAAATTGTAATAAACATAAAAAGTACATATATAAAATATAATAATCTGTAAATATAATAACTTATATGCAATCTCGATTTATGTGTTAGTAATTTATGTTAGATATATAGTTTTTATATGTACTTAGCTTATAGAAAAAACATATTTCATAGAGTATAGTTAACTTTTATTTACTCGTAAACACAATTGTATATGCTGTTACATATGGTATATTATTTTTGTGTGAAATCTAGCGTCAAATTTGTAATAATAATCTTATAAACCTTCTGTCAATAATGTACAAGATTTATGAAAAAAGGTGTCCAAAATTTTTCTGTTATTTTTCTTACATTAAAGATTCTTATATAAAGCCGTGATAGCCTATTGCTGAGTTCCAATCTCAGCATGCACCTTCTATCTTTTAAAGTTATGTGCGTTCAAAGCAATTACAATATCACTTTCTTTAACTGTGAAGGAAAACCTTGTTAAGAAACCTGCGTGCCTGAGAGTTCTCCGCATGCAGTCAAAGGCGTGTGAAGTCCACTAATCCGCTTTGGGCCAGCGTGTTGGGCCTATAACCCTTCTCATTTTTGAAGGAGACGTGTGCCCTGTAGTTATGGCCGGTTATGGGTTGATATGATGATGACGATGATTGCTTCTCACTTAGAATAAGATATTCCACTAAGACAGGCAATGATCATAAAACATACAGCCATATTCAGTTGTATCTATGTTTTTTTAATAGACAATCTTTGTTGTTTATGGTTAAAACGGAGGTTGATATGGTTTAATTAATGCTTTAGTATATTTTATAATAGGCATGATGATATTACGCAAAGAATGGCTAAAATATTTATCTTTTGATATAATATTCATGCATTATGGAAAACGTCTATTTATTTATATTTCAGGTGAGATTGGTATTTATTTTAAATTAAAACATAATTTTGTACTACTACTATTGTAACTTCGAAATATATGAAGTATTCTGTGATTTCAAACTATCAGTTGCTAAGTTATTTGTTATCAAAATCAATAATCCTTAGCAATGGAACAAGAACTTACTAAAGCCCTTAATTTACTTGAAAAAAAATATAGTTCTTTATTTAAACTTTTACCTAGGCTTGAAACAGGAATCCAGAGCCTTAAAAGACTGTGTGTTTCCAGCTAGATAAAATAAACACTACCCGTTCAATAAAGACAACAAACGTTGATATACGACGGAATAGGCTGTATGGTCGATAATCTTTGCCCGTCCTGAAGAATGAAGGGGACAAGTTAAATAACTACAATTGTCGTATGAAGTATCGCAATGAAAAAAAAAAAGTGAAAATATCTTGTGTGAGTATGGGGCGTTTTCCATTTCGTTCAATAAACGCTAGATAATAGTAATTACACATTTTTTTGTGTAACGTAATTTAGTTCAATAATAGTATTATAAATTAAATGACTAATCGTGTAGATGTCCTATTTAAAATAAAGTTATTTATAAATGTATTTTCTGTTGTTTCATTTTTTTAGTGACTGAACTTTTTTTTTTTTAGCTATAATTGACGGATCAAGCCAAATGGCTTTCTGTCAGGTGGGCACCTGATGACTGGATAACCATCGCCTTTAAAAAACAGAGTAACACTTCGCATCAGGAACACGTTCTGCAACGTGCGGATCAGTGCCCATCATGCTACATAACGGAACACACCATCGCTTAGCGGCAGAAATAAGCATCAAGCTGGGCCCCAAGTCTGCTATTACAATTGTGTGTCAGTGATCGATCAGTGACTTCATAATTGTCAATTTTGGCATATTTGGTAGTCTGCTAACACAATGGTGTCATTATGGTGTCATGATTTTCCGATGGAAGACCACTGACACTTCAATGAACATTTGCTAGTCTGCTGCACAATGACAATTCAATGATCGCACGAATTGGTAGTCTGCTAATATTTTGACAGTTCTATTGATCATTGTAAGACCATTGAGACGCAATTCTGCAGTCATTGCCTTTTAGCAATATTATTGTTGATTACAATTAAATTGTGAAGTGTGAGATCATAACATTCAAATTAAGGTGGAATATTTTTAAGTTGGCTAAGACTGTTGATGTTCATCAAGACCATTTGACTGAGCGTGAGCGTAGCTGTAGCCCGCAGCTTGCTGAAGAACAATGTAGACTACTTTTAGGATACTCCCGATGCGGAATTTATAAAAAAAGCAGTTGCTTGGGAAGCAGACTGTAATTAGTCAAGTGTGGGAGCTCTTCACTTAGGCATTCCCAAACCACGTCGGAATGATAAAAAATTGGTGGAGGCAAAGGAAAGAAAACAACTCTCATTTTCGTTGCTTTTTATTTAAGTATAGTACCTATATCTCAGACAACTAACGGAGGTGCTTAACACCAAATTTAATAAAAAGTGTTAAATTGCCCACCCATGCCCAGCGTGATAAGGATGCCATTAAGGCTAAGTCAAGAAATTATATTTTGCCAGTTATATGTTCAGTACTTTACCGAAAAGAATGCTTTTTCAGCTTCTATGAAAAAATTTACTTCAGATATCATAGATGGGACACATGTGGCAATAATAAGGCCAAATGTTCATTGAAATGCAATATTATAACACTAAGGTATTCCATTCCCTAACTGTTATAATAGTAAGTTTAATATTGAACTTATATTTTGTGATATGTTCACTTTATTTAATAGATCTGTGACTCAGATTTAAATATATTGTGCATGGATGCCAGCAACCCAGGCTCTGCTCTCAACTCCAATGTGTGGCAGCGTCACCCACTCAGCCAACACTTAACTGCATTAAATGATAATGGGGCATGAGGTTTCTTTTAGGTTTTACTTATTTTAGGTTTTTTGAACAAATTCCAATATAGATTTTTAATCGTCAAGGTTAATATTGGTTGGATTTTCAGGTGAAAGTTGAAAAGTTTTTCCTCTGTGGAAAACTGATGACCACAACTTAAATACTATAGAGGGGACACCACACTACTCTATGCATGAAACTTGTGACTGTATGCAATACAGTAGAGAGCTGTAAAAGTATATTGGAAGAATGTTTCAGGTAAAGTAAATAAAATGCTGTCTTTAGATAGCATGTTAGGGTCTCCTAGATTGAAAACTGTAGTAAATCATGTACATAGTTTGTTGGTCAAGTGTTTTATTTTCAAATATCTTTTTCAGGTGACTGTTTAGAGCAAGTATGCATTATAATCCAATCACTGCTGGCAAGATTGCAGATGCATGTTGTGTTTGGCACAATATAAAAGCCACAACACAATTAAAGCAATTCTTCTGCAAGAGGCATTTAACTTTTGTGTGTTATTAAAATTATTTTTATAAATCTATGAGGAGACAAATAATACAAGTTAATAAAGATAAGACACTGAACGATGATTTTTATTTACAGTAATTTAGTTTACAAATGAATACATGTAAAAAATGAAGACTCTTCAGCTGGCTTCCAATAAAAGCAGGAGGATATAATTTTTTCTTTTTATATTCATTCCAAGAATTATTTATTTTATCTGATGAAGTTCCTTATAGATAGAGGACAGAATTCTTCAACAGATAACATAACAGCAAATCACTTTGTTCATGATTAGAGCCGAGTTGGACAGCTCTATCACACAAGGACTTGGTTCACAGAGACTTCAACGAGTAAACCAGGGTCTGCTTGAAGGTTGGGCACTGCAGCAGGCTCTTGTCAAAAGACTGTGGACAAAGGCATATATTATGAGTATATGTGTTCCAAGGGTTAAACATAGTGTTTTGTCCTATTAATCTATTGTTTTTAATTATTCTACAACAATTTTTTACTCTGTTACAGGGATGCTGGTCACAATTTGTGCAATACCTTAAATGGGTCCACAAGTTAATAAAAGATAATTTTTTTAAAAGAAAATAGAATGGAATGAAAACCTCCTAGCTTTAGATTAAGTTAAAAAATGTAGTTAGCACCACCATGATAAGTACAAGTTCATAAGCACCTGTGATATGCGTACATGAATAAAGAATTTAAGAATTTTATTGATTTTTTGATTACTCCCCATATTTGTGTTTTTTTTAATTAAATTACCAGAGATACTGTTGAAAAAACACACCAATTTGATACCTACTTAGACTTCATATCATGCTTAAACAGTACAAGATTTCATTACTTACTTTCGCTCTTCTGTGGGAATTTATTTATAAAATTTGAGCGTAGTTACGCAACCCAATGCCGCTTCGCCCGGCAACGTCCGTTATTGGTACAGCCGCAGTGTCCAGGCTGATTTGTCTAACTCTCCAAAAGCAGCGACGAAGTTTGCTTTGTTGAGCATTTTGTTTGTTTTGATTATAATTTTTTTTTTTTTTTTTTTTTTTTTTTTTATGGCTTGCGTTTGTACCAATTGGGTACGATTTACTTCGCCAATGTCACGTGGTATGGAGGAGACACGCTTTAGAGAATGATCGGTGAAATATGAGGAAGACCAAATATTAATCTTGACGCATTTAAATAAGTAGCAGATTTTTTGCTTCTCCTTTATGAGTTAATTTCCAACAGAAAAACAGATAATCAGAATGTTAGTTTGTTAGAGATAGGAAGGTTCTTACATATATATTTACAACTTAATATTATTACACTTAACATATTTACATAGGAATCTACAGAATGGGCTAAACACAGACATTAACAGACACTCAACATTTAGAGGACGAGGAACTTGGACTGGGAGAACATCATAGAGGGGATGAAGGAGTTTAGGGCAAGAGAAGAGGATATGGGAGACAGTGCCTTCTTCCAAGCCACATTCACATATGGAGTGATCCCTTATTCTAATCTTATTCAGGTGAACAGGTGTGCAGGCATGGCCAAGGCGTAAACGGCATATTGTAGATGTAACCCACCTATCAGCATATTTACAAGAGAAGAACCATGGACGTCTAGGGATATCAGTTTGGACAGAAGCGTAATATTTACCTTTAACTGATTTGGAATCATTCCAAAGTGACTTCCAGGATCTGATTAGATATGTTTTTGCCAGTGCGCTGAGATCCTGAGAACTGTTTTTGAAATGCTCCAGGGAGCCCAAATGAACAGCTGATTTAGCACATAAGTCAGCAGTTTCATTACCCGTGATGCCAGAGTGCCCTGGTATCCAGACCAATAATAGAGCTAATCCATTTTGATGGCAGGAGTACAGAGCCTCCCTGATCCTTAGAGCAATAGGGAATCTAGACTTACTCCGGAATGGGTTTTCCTTAATGGAGTATAAACAGCTAAGAGAGTCTGTAAAAATAACAGTTTGTTTTATGTTATGGGATCGGACAAATAAGATTGCCTCCAGCAAGGCAACAGCCTCCCCTGTAAATACCGAAGACTCTGGAGGACACTTAAATTGCAGAGCAATTCTAAACCTTGGAACCCAGCAGGCTGCACCAACAAAGCTTTCCGGGGAAAACTTTGATGCATCAGTGTAAATAAGGAGGTGGTTTGGCCAATTTTGACAAACTATGTTATTAAACTTTACATTAGTATCAAGGGCTCCTTTAACTAGCCCAAGATCTGTGACCACGGCAGGATCAAAGACTAGGGCTTTATAGGATGTAGAGTATAAAGGGTTTATTTGTGAAGTCACTAATGGATGAGGGAGATTGATAAATTTCTGATAGCTATCTAATAGATATGAAGAAGGATTGCGTGGTCTAAGAACTTGTGACAATTGAGTTAATCTAAACCACAAAGGGTGGGAGGACAGTTGTAACATTTTGCTAACATAACGATCACAGAGATATTGCCTACGCAGATGCAAAGGAGGATCAACACATTCAACCTGCAGAGCATTAGTAGGGGAGGACTTCATTGCCCCCAGAATGATCCTGAGGGATCTGTATTGAGTTCGGTTGAGCATTTCAGAGGTAGTTTTATTTAGAGGGTCTAAAACATATGAGCAGTAATCAACATGGCTACGGACTAAGGCATTATATAAAAGCTTAAGGGAATAGGCATGGGCCCCCCACCAAACTCCAGCCACTGCCCGCAGAACATTTATACCTTTCTCACACTTCTTAATTACATATTCAGTATGCGGTAATCCGTTCAGTCTGCTATCCAGTATAATACCTAGGAATTTTGCTTTGTCTACTAGATTGATGGGTTGATCCTCATAGCAAAAGTTAAATGTAGGGTGAGATCTTTTTCTTGTAAACACAACTGCTTGGCATTTAGCCACGGATAGAGATAAGCCGTGGTCAGACAGCCATTGTCCTAGGTAATACAAAGCCGAGTTTAGACATTGAGATATTTCCTCTACTGAGACCGAGCTGTGGTAGAGGACAATATCATCAGCATACTGTAGAATGTTACAAAAATTATTTACAGACAATTCTAGGTCATGAGTGTATATGCTGTAAAGCAGAGGACTGAGTACTGAGCCTTGGGGAAGTCCTTTCCAGACTAGTCTGGGGGGAAGATAGGATGACTGTTGTTTAACCACAACTGACCTGCCACAGAGCAGGTTACATATGAAATGTGTTATCCTTGGCGGTACACTCAGCTGATGCAATTTTTGCCTGAGTAACGGAAGAAGTACATTGTCATATGCAGAGGCAATATCTAGGAAAATACCCACAAGGTACTCTCCCCTACCAAAGGCAGTTCGAATGTCTGTGGTGAGTATGCTGAGACTGTCTGCAGTGCTAAATCCTTTACGGAACCCAAACTGAGAAGGAGAAAGTACTCCCCTACTTTCCATTACCCACTCTAGTCGATTTTTGAGGAGTATCTCGCTAACTTTTGCCAAAGTGGATGAAAGTGCAATAGGTCTGTATGAGTTTGGTTCAGATGGATTTTTGCCAGGTTTGAGTAGTGGAATCACTAGTTGTGTTTTCCAGGAATTAGGAACTATTCCACTCTCGAAAAAGCTATTAATTAAGTTGAGAAAATATAGTTTTGATTTATCTTTTAGTTTTGCTAAAAAAGAATAAGGTACACCATCTTCCCCAGGAGCCGAGTCTTTAAGGCCAGTTAGAGCAATTTCAAGCTCTGAAAAAGAAAATGGGGCATCCATTTCATCTGCAGTGGACACAGGTGTATAAATGGGGAAATCGTCCATATGAGGGACATAAGGCGGAGCGAGCTTGTCTGTAAAAAAGTTAAGCCATTCAGACGGGTTATTGGAACTTGGGTCAGTGTGGTTAAGAGATCGGCGGAATCTCCTCATGTTTGTCCACACGACAGTGGAGGGAGATCTAGGGCCGAGTGATTCACAGAATTTGGTCCAACCGAACCTTTTCTTTTTAGACACTAACCTTTTTATTTTAGCATCCAAATGTTGATACTTCATAAAGTTATCATTTGTCATGCTATCTGTATATTCTTCTTCTGCAGCCTTTCTTTGGTTAAATAAATCAGTGCATTCCCCATCCCACCAAGGGGGGGAAGATAAGTGATTTTTGGCATAAGACTTTTTACAAGGAATATTAGAGTCGGCTGAAGAAATAAGATATTTAACAAATTGCTCATAACAAGTTAATAAATTGTCACAATGCTCAAGATCAGGTAAAGAGTCTATCATGTTATCAACAGATTGAGCGTAACGTGACCAGTCAGCTTTATGCAGTTTATACTTCAATAATGGACTAGGGTTGGAAGGTGGTAATGATCTAGTATTCAGGGATAGGATGATAGGGAAGTGATCACTGCCAAAAGTACTTGGTAGGACTTTCCAGGATAGCTGAGATGCAAGAGAGGGAGAAGAAAGGGATAGATCAATAGCAGATTTTGGGTTCTGATAGGGATAGACTCTACGGGTAGGAGTGCCATCATTGAGGATACAGAGGTTAGTATCCTCAAAGATGTCTATCAATAACGGAGCAAACCCATCACAGTAGTAACACCCCCAAGAAGTATGGTGAGCATTAAAGTCACCCATAATCACAACTGGGGTAGGAAGGGAGGATAGGATAGACCGGATTTCTGGAATCAAGGATGGATTAGGATGTGGAATATACAGTGAAAGAAAGGAAATATTTAGACTCCTCACAGCAACAACATTAAGTTGATCACTGTGAGCGGGGAGGGGAATAGAAGAAAAGGGAAGATTGTGTCGAATAAAAATGGCACTGCCTGCATAACCATCACTCCTGTCATCCCGCACACAGCAGAAGCCAGGAACCCGAAAGCGAGAACCAGGCCTCAGCCATGTTTCGCAGATAGCAACAATGATAGGGTTATGCAGGTTAATTAAAGATAAAAGATCTTGTTTCTTTGGTTGGATGCTTTTACTGTTCCATTGTAGTAAGGTTGTTGGGGCCATTATTTAGGATATTAAACAGTTGGGATAAGTTATGTGCAACGTTGGGCGGTAGTGGAATTTCGCTGCATGGAGCAACAATACTCAGAAGGAATTCAGAGAGAACCTCTAGCATTTTACTTTGGGATGGGGGAGAGTCAGGTAGGCTGCTGCCAAGGGCGCAGCCATTAGGTAGGGAGGAAGAGGGACTGTTGGTAAAGGATCGGTGGGCGTATTTGTCATAACCCTTCGCTAAGGGAGCTCGGGTACGAGCCGGGCGGATAATTTTTTCCCGGTATGACCTACGGGGTGAATTGAAAGAATTCGGTTGGGGAGAGTTTGAAGGGTGATGGGGAGGATTTGAAGGAAGGGGAAAGTAGATTGGAGTAGGGAACAATTCTCTTGCTATCTCCGCATATGATTTGTGAACTGGAGGAAACCGCAATGAGGTTTCCATATAAGATACACTGTCCTGGGACATGGCTAGTTTAATATTCTGCTGGCGAGTAAATTCCGGACATTCCTTATCTGAAGCAAAATGACTACCTGAGCAATATATACACGTGGCCTTTTCTTTGATGACATCACATGATTCTCCAGTGTGCGGCTGTGCACACCTGTAACACCTAGGTTTAGATCTGCACTGGGCTTTGATATGGCCGAAACGGCAGCAGTTCAGACACTGGATTGTTGGGTATTTGTATGGTTCTACTGGGAGAGAGGTGTAAAATGAGAAAATTTTAGATGGAAGCATCTGACCCCTAAAAGTGACTACCACCGACTGGGTGGGAAGCCATTCTATTGTTCCTTCATTTGACGATTTTCTGTTCAAACGGCGGGCTTTCAGAACTGCACCACAACCAGCAGGTAGTTCTAACGACTCCACAAACTCCTCCATAGACCAGTCTACAGGGACACCTCGCACTAGACCCATCCTTGTTATATTGTAGGTTGGGATTTTAGCCTGATATTTCGTAAGGGGCAGAATTGGGCTAATTATAAATGTGTTAGCAGCTTGAGCAGAAGAAAATTCGACGCTAATCTTGTTACGGCCAACGTTTTTAACACCATCACTTACAATATTGGTGAACTTGTTTTTATGCATAAATTGACCGAATTTAAGTGCTCTGATAGACGTACCCGCAGATGGATCTGAGATTTCCCTTGAGACATGGACTATGAAGGGGCCTTTGTCATCCTTATCGTAACTTTCGGGGCCTTCTGCAAAGGAAGGATGCGTAAAAACAGTTTGGATCGACGGAACCGATTGTGATGACTCTTTTACAGTTTTTTTCTTGAATGTTACGCTAGCGGACTTTTCAGTGTCCACTGGGCGTTTTCTTGATGTTTGGCTAGACGCGCGAGGTGCATTCTCATTCGTGAAGATTCGAGACCCGTCAGGGTCTGGAGGCTCCGGAGGAGTATCTAGCTCCATCCCTATTAATATAAACACTCACCACCACCAAAACGGTTGTTAAAAAAAAACCACAAAAATCGGCTACTTTTCACTAAAAACAACACCGAAAATCACTACACGTGTGTCGACCAAGGCCAACGCTGCAAAGTCCCCAGTTTTACAATTCAATTCATAATTAAAAATTAAAATCTAAAAAAACCACGTCCGCCAAATTCGAAGTTTCCCGCCCATTAAATCAATTACTATAATAATTGGACAATGGAAATAAGTCACAGTGACAGAAATCGGTCACCACAGACATTATAATTTATATATTTTCACTAGCACGAAATAACGTCAATGAAATTTAATGTCAATTCGACAGTTACAGATTAAATATAATTATTTTTGACAAAATTTGGCACACAAAATATTTGTTTTTTGTGTTCCTTCGATTGTTTTACTAAATGTGATACAAAGTTCGTCTTTAGAACACAAATCAATAACATTTAAAAATATTTCTTATCAAAAATTCGCTTAATTGGACATTATTAATTAATGGTAGTTTTTTAAATTTTACTTCTCAAACACATTTTGAGCAAATGGCAACACTGATTCCCTTTCTACCACAATGCAATTATCATCCAATTACAATCCAATTGTAAGACCATTGTGAATTTAGTAGACTACGAACTTTTGGCACAATGATAATTGGATTGCAATGGAATGTTGTCATAATGACAAATCTTGTAAAATAGCAGACTTGGGGCCCAGGTTTAAAGCATCGAACACAAGTTAGTGATAATACCAAAGACATACTGCCTTACTTTCACTCGGACCTAAGAGGACGTGCCCGGGCAACACTAATTTCCGCACTACTAAGAGAGTACTGAAAAAATCCTGTGCAATTTATTTACACGGCGGAAGTGTAACTTCTGAAAAGTTCCCTACGAAAGATTGAGGCGGATGTAGAGTATGAAAACTATTAGGATAAATGTAAGGTTTATTACTTAGTTTCCATGGTAACTAGAATAGGTAAAAAAAATGTATAATGTTTTCTATCTCACTCTGTCCTATCATTTATGTTTGTTTCTTTATCCAGATATTATTCGGTTTCCTTGGTTAGGTACTTAAATAGGAAAAAAACATAAAATAGTAGGTATGTATATTTCAGTCTCATTCTTGCCGGCTTCATCCTACGCATTTTTATATTTGTGTCTCTTACCTGTCGTTTTTTCCGTTGCATCCAGTTTGAAATGAAAAAATGCTTTATTGTCATAAAGAAAAACAAAACAGAAACAAAAGTACTTAAACATAACACAAAATAAATACAAATTTTGTTTTATTTTGCACAGACAAAAAGTGTACCTACCTGTTCTCCGAACTAATAGTTGAGACTGTGTCTCGGAAAACGCTCGATGACAGCTTAATAATAATAAATTAAAATCACTGTATGCCCAAGTAAATACCATTCTAAAGAAGTTTAACTTCAAAATTGAAAAACTAAGAGGAATACCTCGCGTTCTGTAGTCGATCATGTCTACCAATATACTCGTAGTTAAAGAGTGCGTATTGCTTACAATTGTTTTTAACCTACACAATTTTTAAATCTTAGAATATTATTATTCAGTACAACGGTCGGCCGACTGGCGCAGTGGGCAGCGGCCCTGCTTTCTGAGTCCACGGCCGTGGGTTTGATTCCCCCAACTAGAAAATGCTTATGTGATGAACATGAATGTTTTTCTGTGTTGTGTGTTTATCTGTACATTATAGTTACGATTATTATATTCAAAAAAATATTCATTAGCTGTCTTAGCACCCATTACACAAGCTACGCTTACTTTGGGGCTCGATGGCGATGTGTGTATAGTTTGTAATATATATTTATTTATTAAAAAAAAAAATGTTATCCTTACTAGTATTATACATGGGAAAATGTATATTTGTCTGTTCTTCCTTCACGCACATACCAGGAAACCAATCATCTTATTTTTTTTTTATCTTGGAAAGGACGGAGTAACGTAGTCTACTTTTATCCCAGCAAAAGAAACGGTTCCAACTAATATCGTGGCCCAAAAATTGGTCCTTACGTCTGGTGACCCAAGAGCTGGCGCTTATTTAGCCCAACGGCTAAGTCCAGCAATTCAAAGGGCCAATAGCGCCAGCATTTTGGGTACCATGCCCATAGTGAACAGTTAGACGGCTTATGTTTAATGTAAATATTAATTTTAGTTTGTAATTATTATTTCCTTAAAAAAATATATTTTTCGTTGGTACATTAATAAATGTTTCTAGTCTCGTTCCGACTGGATTTGTAAAAACCGTAATAGTTTCAAAATTAATATTGTAATTACGAGTTAACGTAGTACCTTCATTACCTATTTACTTTAGTAATTGCTTATTGTAAAGTCAACATCTGAAGATGCTGCGGCTTCAGAGCGAAACGTGCGTAGAGGATACACCGTACAGATTCTCCTGCTCTTCGCAGAGTATCCTACTTTATATAATGAATGTGAAAGTGTGGATGTTTGTTACTCAATCACGCAAAAACGGCTGAACGGATTTGGGTGAAATTTCGCCTTTGACATGGAAAAGAACATAGGCTAACTTCTATCCCGATTCCTTTAGAAGTTCCCGAGGGAAAATTGAAAATTGTTTAGCAGCTAAGCCGCGGGCAGACAGCTTTGAAATTTGGTATGCATGTCACCTATGCTATGGAAAAGGACATGTACTTTATATACCGATCTCTCAAATAGTTACCGTGGTAGGATTAAAAATTGTAAACGAAGCTTTAGAAACAATTCTTAAGTCGCGGGCAGAAGCTAGCAGCAAATAAAGTTTAATGTCTTTTTAAAGTTTTTTTTCCGGTATATAACCGAGGGACCGGTATCCGATACGTAAATAACCATGGATGGAAACTAAAAGATAATACAATTTCTCTTACACCTTTTTTATTTTTGGAAATTGACTTATATTACATATGTATTTTATAAAATAAAAATTGGACTATATAAAAATTACAGAATGTATGATTAAAAACACTTATCATTTCTTAAACCTATTTCTCGTCAAAGCCAGGTCGTTTCACCCTTCTAGTACGAGAAACTGGAGTGTTTTCTTCAAGCACTTTGCCTGGACTGGTAACCCTTTTAATAGTCCTTTTATCATTAAGCCCTTTTACAGTTCCAGTCTCAACTTTGGACCTGGTTCTTCTCCCTAAGTCTTTCTCAACCTTCACACCTTCTTTACCAAGTTTCAAATCCGCTTTACCAGATCTTAAATCTTCTTTAACATGTCTCAAATCTTTGGAATTAATGAATTCTTCTGCAGCAGGTCGTAAATCTTCTTTAGCAGACCTTGAATCTTTTGTTGTTTTAAAAACTTCTCTGGCCAGTCTCAAATCTTTAGCAGGTCTGGAGTTCTCATTAACTGTTCTACAATTTTCCTTGATTTTGACTTTGCTCGATTCCTCTTTACCTTTGGGTGTTAGGAATTCAGTTTCCAAATTTTTCGCAACTATAGTACGCTTTTTTGTATACGTTCTTATCGTGGACATCGGTGTGAAAAATTCTGCAGGCGTAGTTGGGCACGGCGTGAAGAATTCCAAATTTGACGCATTTTGCGGTGTACTTATAGTTGTAGATATATCAGTATCTGTATTATCTGCTTGTGTAAATATTATTTTGGGTTTCGCCCGGCTTGGTCTCGGTGTGAAATTCTCTAGCATCGGCTTGGATGTCACCGGTTCCGGAACTTTGAACTTCGACTGTTTAGTTTTCGGTTTCTTTATCTCGGTATCATTTTCTTCAATTTTATCTTCCTTTTCGCCGATTTCATCAAAGTCCAAATTGACTTTGAGCAATTTGAACTTTTCTGGTAGTTCTTCAGTTTTGACAACTTTGATCGTGTTACATATCTTCGGCATTACTTTACTTTCCGGCGTTTTCAACTTGTCCGGACTCAATTTGAGCTCTTCCATATCAATTTCGAGACCAGTTTCTTTGACAATCCTAGTTTTCCTCAAATTAGCTGACGCTACCATCAAATTTGACACTTCATTTCTTAAATGTCTATCAACGTTTTTGAATTCAGCCAAAATCTCATGTATAGATACGACATGATCATCGGATTTTGCAAATTCGTTACGCGCCAACTCATAAAGTGATTGCTCAATTAGAAACTCCAATTGGATCGTTCTAAATTCATTTTCAACCATTCCCCTTGCAATGTCTACGGCAAGATTATTAAATTTCAGAATTTTGTAACCATTGAAGATATTTTTCAGTTTCTCTTCGGCGAGAACAAAAGTTTTGCGGGCACCTTCGAAATAGTTTTCGGCTATTTCCGTTTCCTTCGCTCGGAAATACGTGGACGCTTCCAAGTAGCCAACTTGGCATGCTAATATCGAGCATGCTGGCAACACGCATGCGTGGCATGAGCACGTTTTCGCATGTTGGAGGAAATCTGGTATTTGGAATGCTGGTACCGAGCAGAAACCAGACGATAAGGAAGGACTGCACTGAGTTTTCTTGAACATGCAGTCTAACATAATTTCTACACCGTCCTGCGCTGGAGTGAAATGCTCCAGTTTTTTTACTGTGGTCTCGGTTTGAAGGTCATTCGATTCGGACGGCTCGTTGGATTTCAGTATCGACTTCAGACGTAAAGATATTTTACCCTGTAACAGAAATAAATATAAACGGGCGAATCACTGGTATCTATACTAATATTATAAAGAAGTAAAGTTTGTGAGTTTTTGTGACACTGTCGAATCTCTGGATCTACTGAACCGATTTTGAAAATTCTTTCACTCGTTCTTCTTGCGTACTATGTTTGTTACTCAATCACGCAAAAACGGCTGCACGAATTTGGATGAAATTTGGCATGCGTGTAGCCTTTGACATGTTAACCTCTTCCGTATGATAATAATGACTCCCCCTCCATAGCCCCTACCAGTCTTTACAGAAGAAGGGGTATACCCCCTCGTGCCCCCCTCCTTCCCCTATTGTTACTAACATTTTAACCTGTTCTACAAACGATTAAGGATACCCCTTCGAACTCCCCTTCTCCCCCTACATTTACCAACACTTATTAACCCGTTCTATAGATCATGTAGGATTTCACTTTCAGATCCCTTTCTCCCCCTATTGACCAACACTTTTTAAACAGTTTTACATATAATTAAGCATACCCCCTTGAGCCCCCTTCTCCTCCTATACAAACAATTAACAGAATTACGGAATAATAATAAAGGACGCATTCCATATGGAATCAATATAAAGAATATTAAATCTAAAGAAGCATAATTATTTTTCCATACAAACGAATTCAAAACATTGAAATTGTTTACTTCTGGCAACCCTATTGAAGATAAAAGACCAACACGCGCATAGTACCTAAGCTACGCGACGGGTACCTAATAAAGCGACAGGAGACAAGATTTTTGGTTTCGCGTATTCTTTTGGTCGTATTCTGGTTTCTTTTAGTAAAAACTATGGCAGTGGTTTGCTCAAAAAACTATTAACGTTTCGGTTTCACAGATAAGTCTCAAAGACAGTACATAATGTACCTCTAAAGCCTGTGAAGTATTATTTCGGTTTTCATTTACACGTTGTATTTAAATTGATACCAAAACTTATTAGGCCGTTTCACGGTCATTTTTAGAGTGCTCCTCCCCCCCCCCTCCTCCACTCCCCCTACATTTTATTGCTCTACTAACCTGTGCGTCCACGTCGTGGGTGTTGATGATGTCGGCGTGCACCCGGGCGCGGGTGGTGGCGGACGCGGGTGGCAGGGTGGCGGCGGCCGCACAGTTCGCGCGCCGCCACAGCGCCAGTCGCCTCGCGGCGCGTGCGCACGCGCAGCCGTGCGTCGATATACCGTTCTTTATGTACAGCGAGGTGGTGCGGCGATGGGTCCAGTGTGCGGCTAGGAAAAATCAAATATATATATATAATATATATATATAGACAATACACACAGCGCCATCTAGACCTAAAGTAAGCGTAGCTTGTGTTATGGTTACTGAGATAGCTGATGAATATATTTATTAATAATGAATGAATGTATATACTTTTATTGCACACAACAAAAAGTACATAAAAAAAGAAAATTATAGCAAAACAACGTATACAATTTGGTGCTATATTCTAAGTATTTATGTATATTAATACTTAGAATATACATATAAACACACCCGGACTCTGAAAAATATTATGTCCATACAAACATATTCCAGTTGTGTGTGTGTGTGTGTGTGTTTCCAAATCATATCAAAAATACTTTATTGCACACAAAAAAAAACAGTAAAATAAAAAACGTGTGTGTACTTATGTACACTCGTTAGAAGTTATACTTCTTTGGCGTAACAAGATAAAAATCTTTTCAACATTTTTATCTTTCGTCCTATTCTAAGTTTGTAGGGCAAAACATATGGCTGTATGCAAAATTTATACTTTAATAGTAAGGAAGAATAATAGTCATTAGATTAAATAATCACTGCTTAGAAACTAGGTATTCAATAATATTGTTAATTAATGAAAGATCCATAATGCCATCCTTAACATTGTGGGTATTGAAGTAAATAAGTGAATACGTGGCCTCCCATCCTATATTTTTTTGCACACGCATCTATTCTTTAATGTCACGGATTATGAGTATGTATGAGAACCTCTCTGGCGCAGTGGTTAGGGCTGTGGTTTTAAGTGGGAGGTCCCGGGTTCGAATCCCGGCAGGACAATTTGGTAATTTATCATCATCAGCATCATTTTATCAAACCACGGCCTTAACCCCTCCTCCCACAAAGAGGAGGGGTTAAGGCCGTGGTCCACCACGCTGGCCCAGTGCGGATCGGTGGACTCCACACACTTCGAGAACATTATGTAGAACTCTCAGGCGTGCAGGTTTCCTCACGATGGTTTCCTTCACCGTTGGAGCAAGTGATATCTGAAATACTTAAAACGCACATAACTTAGAAAAGTTGGAGGTGAGTGGCGGGATTCGAACTCGGCACCCCGAAGGTGAAGTCGAGCTCCTACCCAAAAAAAACTAACCAGTGTTCCGCGCAGCTAGGAAGTGTCTGTGTACTCCGTTGACAGCGCTGAGCATGCTCAGGCCTGAGCCGGGGCAGAGCATCGCCTGAGCCTCGAGCAGGCGACCCAGGGACAGTTCCACTTGAAGCAGAAAAAAAAAAGTTAAGTTAAGTTAAAAATTGTTCACACATCCTTGACTAGAACCAACGTTTAACGACCTTGCTGGCGCAGCGGTAAGCGCTGTGAATTTAAGTAGCAGGTTCCGGGTTCGATTCCCGGCAAGATCAATTTGATAAATTTCTGAATTTTCTATGGTCTAGTGGGAGGCTCCGGCCGTGGCTAGCTACCATCCTACCAACAAAGACGTGCCGCTAAGCGATTTAGTGTTCCGGTGCGATGTCATACTCCCTAACAGGTTAGCCCGATACCATCTTGGACTGTCATAGCATCATCAATCTTGCCACCAGGTAAGATTTCAGTGAAGGGCTAACTTGTAATGGAATAAAAAAAAAACGTTGCTTGCCCAGTGAAATCGCCGACCATGTAATATATTAAAAATGGATTCACTAACACCTTTGCCCGTTTTCACTAGAAAAAAAAAATATTCCTAGAGAAAAAAACCTTTTCACGAACTTTAGATTGTGTCTAACAACGTTAGGCACCATCTAAATTTGCGACACCGAATTTATAAAAAAAAATATAGAAAAAAAAAAAAAAATAGCAGGTGAGATTGAACGGCTATCTAAAAAAATAAAAGTGGATATACTCACAATTGACGTCACATTGTTTCTCGTAATGGGAAAGCAGTTTGTGCTGCACTGTTTCTATTAACTTTCCCGCAATATAAAAACATTCACTCTTTATGTAGTATATCTGAAAACATTATTATTTTTCTATACAGTTTAAATACACAAAGAGCACATAGCCCTGTTTTTTTTTTTATATAGTTTTAATAGTAGACTAAGAAAATAACCCAAATGGTAAGTGAAAAATTGTCTATAAAAAAATCAACACTTCGCATAGCATGCAGCGAGGCAATCTACAGACTTAAACGTTAGTCACTAGACCTATGTGGTGTTTACTAGACTAATTAGGCACTGGTGACTGTCTTGTTGGACATTTGTCCAACAAGACAGTCACCAGTCCAACGAGGCAAACACAAGACCAACGAGGCAATCACTGGAGATATAAGTTGGTTAGTAGGTCCTACAAGGCAGTTATTTGACAAACAAGACAGTCACCAGTCAAACAAGGCAATCACAAGACCAACGCAACGCTCGATAGAGATATGAGGTAGTTAGTAGTTCCACGAGGCAGTTGCTTGACCAACGAGGCAATCACCAGTCCAACGAGGCAATCATCGGTCCAACGAGGCAATAACCAGTCTAACGAGGCAATCACCAGTCCAACTAGGCAATCACCAGTCTACCGAGGCCATCACCAGTCCGACGAGGTAATCACCAGCCAACGAGGCAATCACCAGTCCGACGAGATAATCACCAGTCTAACGAGGCCATCACCAGTCCGAAGATATAATAACCAGCCAACAAGGCAATCACCAGTCCGACGAGGCAATCACCAATCCAACGAGGCAATCACCAGTCCGACGAGGTAATCACCAGTCCAACGAGGCAGTCACCAGTCTGACGAGGTAATCACCAGCCAACGAGGCAATCACCAGTCCGACGAGGTAATCACCAGTCTAACGAGGCAATCACCAGTCCAACGAGGCAATCACCAGTCCAACGAGGCAATCGCCAGTCCAACGAGGCAGTTATATGACCAACGAGGCAATCTCCAGTCCAACGAGGCAGTTATTTGATCAACGCGGCATTAATCAGTCCAACGAGGCAATCACTAAAGCTATCGGGTAGTTATGAATCAGTAATTTGACATTCATTAGTTGACAATACAAGATAAACTCACCGCAACATCACAGAGTAAGCAAAGCGACGCCTCAACATTCTTCTCGCTTGTCATAAGCTCGTTCGCGAACCTCATTGCGCGCGTTATAATGGCATCGACTTGCTTGTTTTTTACACTGTGGTAGATCAATGTGCTCGCGTGGAGTATATAGGATTCTCTGAAAAAAAAAAAAAAATACTTTGATTCCTATCGGTAAAGAGGGGAAGCTGTGATAGCCCAATGGTAGTGCTTCGGTTTTCCTTGATACAGAGTTCGAGTTCGGCACGCATCGCACTCTTTCGGAGTTATGCGCGTTTTAATTGCTTTAACAGAAACCTGCATAATGTTCTCAAATTCAAGAATGTTATATTGACCTTACGTGAGATATTTAAGGGGGGGACGGGGGTCGAGTCAAATCTCAACTAATGTTACGTTGGAGGGGGGGATCTCGGCAAATATCACGCGATTTTTTTTCCTGATTAAAAAAAAAAAAAATATTTAACCTCTTTCGGTCCATTGGTCTTTTTACAATAACAAACCAACGCGTTATCGTAAAACCCAAATTTTGAAAAATCTCACGTGAGATTGGGGGATGGGGGAGAGGCTTGAATAAAATCTCACGACATCTCACCAGGGGGGAGGGGGGTGACAGAAAATTTAAAAATACACCTCACGTAATACGTACGTTCGTAGTATGGACCCTTATTACAGGCACTTATGAAGCGTTGAAACATTTAACATGTTACACTAATGTTAGTGATGGTGATAACTGCATTCGTTGACTTAAAACTAAAGCTACGAGGGTTCCAAACGCGCCCTGCTCTAAGAAGAGCCCGCAACAAACTTAGCCAAGTTTTTTTTTGTTATCACCATCGTGGTGCCAACGTGGTGGACTACGGCCTTAACCCCTTCTCATTGTGGGAGGAGATCCTGTAATGGGTTGATTGTGATGGTGATGAAGAAACAAAAAATCTTTTCTCTTTATAATATTAAGTACAAGTCGCCGCAAGTAAGTCTAGCGCTGAATGAAACGTGGAGGGGATAGCTGCGCATGAGTACTGTCGCGCGGGAAATACAATCATTACTTTAAATAATAAATAGTATTTAGCCATTAATTAATAAAGTAATGAATGAATGAATGAATGAATACACTTTTATTGTACACCAAAGAAAAAAAAAGTAGTTACAAAGATATAAATACATATCAAGAGAGTACAATTTGGTGGCCTTATCGCTACATAGCGATTTCTTCCAGGCAACCAATGGGAAAAAACATAGAAAAAAGGTAGGTGGTGCAATAAATAAGATTTAAAAACTACCTTTGATAATGATTATTATCAAATGAAAATAATATTATTTAATTGTAATTTGTGTGTTTGTGTGCAGTGTAAATGCATATTTGAGCGTGAGTATATGTGTTTGTAATTAATATAGTAGAGTTTCAAGTTCCAAAGATTTCTTGTTATCTAGGCTTTAATTTTTAACAAGTTTATAAAATAGATTTCAAGTTTATAATAGAAAAATGAAAACAATTATGAAAACAACAACATAAATTAACAGTAATAATAATACAATTCAGAACGCGACTGTACACTGGAGGTGCGCGGGGTGTCGTATCGGTACGGGAGACGAATACGACTGTAGAGCCAATAACTCCCTCTCTCCCTCTTACTACACATGATACCTTATTTTCGACTTGTGCGCAATAACGGTCACCGCTTTCGTGCCGCTACTTATAACGATGTAGATTCACTGGTATCGCCGTACTCCAGTAGCTAAGTACTCACTTATCCCCGGCGTGCTCGGCGAAACAGCATCCCACGTAAGCCAGTTGCAGAGCAAATGCGAACATGTGCAAGTGTAACAGCTGTTGCACAGACACACAGGCAATCTGTGTTATGCGCTGCAGAGTTGCGTTGGACAGGGCCCCTGAAACAAAACGCAAGATTTAATGAATTTAAATAGATTCTCGGATTCGATTCGCGGCTGGGGCATTCGGTAATGAATGAATGAATGAATGAATACACTTTTATTGTACACCAAAGAAACAAAAAGTAGTTACAAAGATAAAAAAACATATCAAGAGAGTACAATTTGGTGGCCTTATCGCTACATAGCGATTTCTTCCAGGCAACCAATGGCGTAAAAGGAAAAAACATAGAAAAGAGGTAGGTGGTGCAATAAATAAGATTTAAAAATTATACAAATATATAAATATAAATAAAAAAAATATATATATAAATATATTACATATAAATACAAATAAAATATATAACATATAACATCCCCAATTAGTATTAAATACATAAATAATTCAAATTACACACTTAAAATGATTCGCTTCAGCGACGTTCGGCTGAAAGAGACAAATGTTCAATCCTTAGATTGGACACACCATAGGGCCCGATAGGCAGACCCTAGTTCTTGATGCAGGTTTGAGTTAATAAAAAACGTGACCTCAGCGAAGGTTTTATTTGAAGAAGTGAATGATTTTTTTTTTTTTTTTTTTTTTTTTTTTTTTATGGCTTGCGTTTGTACCAATTGGGTACGATTTACTTCGCCAATGTCACGTGGGAAGTGAATGATATTGCATATTTTTGTGTGACAAGTTACATTGACAGATGACGCAAAGTTCACTGACATTGACATCAATTATATGCGTACTTGACGTTACACTATGGTTGTAAAGCGCGCCGACATGATTCCCCCTTCTGAAACACCGAAGGTGTTTAAGATGAAGTTTCCGAAAGAAGAGGGCAAATCCGAGTCAAAGCTCTTCTGACGACTCCTCTAGTGGTTTTTATTTCCGCCACTCTTGAAATGCCATCAGGGCCAGGAAATAATCCTACCACTCTGCCCATACGCCAGTGAAGTGGAGCGAGGTTGTCGTCTTGTAGAATGACGAGGTCTCCGACGTGTAGTTTGTCCTTATTAGTGCGCCATTTTGTGCGCTGCTGGAGCTCGCTAATATATTCCCTTTGCCACCGACGCCAAAACTGCTGCCTTATGCTCTCGATTCTCGCGTAGCGGTCAAGACTGCTGGTGCTGGTGCTGTCTTCGATCTGCGGCGACGGCAAACTTGTCAGCGGCCGGCCGATCAAGAAGTGCCCTGGGGATAGAGGGAGCATATCGTTAGGAGAGGAAGACATGGGATACAAGGGACGACTATTTAAGATAGCCTCCACTTGCGCAATGAGTGTACTCAGTTCTTCAAATGTTAATTTGTTATTTCCTATGTATCTCTTTATATGGTGCTTGGCAGATTTTATACCTGCTTCCCATAAGCCTGCGAAGTGAGGGGCGTACGCCGGTAAAAAAGAAAATTTAATTTGGTTGTCAGCTGCGAAGTCAGATATGACGGGATTTGTTTTCAAAAATTCTGTAATTTCCCTAGCTGCGGCAACCAGGTTTCGACCATTGTCACTGAAAATCTGAGCTGGTTTCCCGCGTCTGGATATCATGCGACGCATGGTTAAAATTAGTGCATCCTTGGAAAGGTCAGTTACGGCTTCTAAGTGGACGCATTTGTAACGGAAGCAAATAAACATACACAAATAGCATTTAATCGTTTTTGCACCTCGACCCTTTCTAGTCAGCATCTGAAACGGACCCGCGAAGTCGATACCGACAGTATGAAATGGAAAGGCAGGCATCACCCGCTGTGATGGTAAATTTCCCATCATGGGGTTCAAAGTTCGACCTTGATGTCGCCTGCATAGTACGCATTCGCGGACCGTGCGTCTTGCCAGGCATCTTCCCCCCAGTGGCCAGACTGTTTCTCTGACCGAATAAAGTAATGCCTGAGGTCCGGCATGCAATAGGCGCAAGTGCTCGCGGCGAAATAATAATTTGGTAAAGTGATGTTTCCCGTCTAATACAATCGGGTGTCTCTTTTCGTAGCTGTATGCAGATGAATCGAGCCGTCCACCTACACGCATGACTTTATTTTCGTCGAGAAATGGCGAAAGTGATAAGAGCTTGCTCTTTGTATTTATTGTTGATTTATTTGCCAGGCAAGTATATTCTCTTTGAAAGGAACACAGCTGACTAAATATAACAAGCCTTGTGAATGATTCATCTAATTCTATAGTAGTTAAATTACCAGTACGCCTTGAATTCGGATGTGTGCAGTTGTGTATGAATCTTAATACGTACGAAAAGCAACGACTTAATTTTGTAAAATTTGAATGATTTTCAAATATAATTAAATTCGGTTCAATAATGCTTGAGTGCACTTTTAATTCCGGTAGCTCTTGTACTATATTCGAATTTAAAGTAGGCCAATTATGTTGCTCCTGGAGTAGGAACTCAGGACCGTTGCTCCAAAGCGTGGAGTCTCGTAGACGATTGGCGTCTATGCCCCTAGATATAAGATCTGCCGGGTTTAAATTTGTAGGTACGTAACGCCAAGATGAACTCTGTGTGTTTTCACATATTTCTGCAACTCTGTTCGCGACAAACATTTTTAGTTTGGTCGGACTGGTTTTAATCCAGCCGAGTACAACGCTTGAATCGCACCAGTGTACGCAATTGGCTATACGTGCACGTATAGACGTAAGGCAGGACGCGCAGAGCTTAGCGGCGAGGAGCGCCGCCGATAATTCGAGGCGGGGAATCGTCATCGGCTTGCCGCTAGGCGCTACCCTCGACTTAGCGCACAATAATTGAACGCTCGACCTACCGTACGCGTCGATCGTTTTTACATAGATACATGTCCCGTATCCAAACATAGATGCGTCGCTGAACGAATGAAGTTCGATTTTAACATTATCTTTGCTGATTACATATCGCGGAATTTGCATTGAATATAATATGTCTGTATTTTCTTGTATGCGCTTCCACTCTTTAAGAATGTCAGTGGGTACGGGTTGATCCCATTCTACCTTGAGAATCCATAATTTTTGTATCAATATTTTGGCCTGAATAGTTGCGGGTAAAAGTAACCCTAATGGATCGAAAACCTTGAATGTACTGGAAATGATTTGCCGCTTAGTAATGATGTTAGTTTTATCGGATGGAACTTGACATGAAAAATGTAACATGTCAGTTTTAGGATTCCATCCTAACCCCAAAGCGCTAGTAGAATTGCTTAGACAAAGATTGTCTTCTAAGTTTAAATTTGTACTTTGAAAAATGCTAGGTAAGTTTGATCGGAATTTGCGTAAATTGAAGCACCCCGCTTGAAGAGTGGCTTGCACCGATTCTAAAATATGAACTATTTCCGCTTCTGTATCTGCGCCAGTTAAAAGATCATCGTAGTAGAAATCCCGTTGGATAATTGTTTTAATGATTTCATCCGGGCACTCTTCACCTAGCTGATACAGACATCTAGTACTTAAAAAACTAGCACTGGCGAACCCATATGTGACTGTATTTAGTCGTAGTGCACGTAATGGTTGGGATTCATCATCTCTCCACAAGATTAACTGAAGATTTCGATCGTGCTCATTAATTAAGATTTGCCTAAACATCTTTTCGATATCGCCAGTAAGAACGTATTTGTAAAATCGAAATCTTAATATGATTGCAAAAAGAGTATCTTGAATATTCGGCCCAATAAGCTGCAAACTATTGATGCTAATTCCGCTACTAGAGGGCGCTGTTCCATCAAAAACTACACGCAAACTGGTAGATTCACTAATTTTGAAAATAGGGTGATGACACAGGAAGTAGTCTGATCGTGGTGTGAAGCTAGAAAGTTCTGAGCAATGACCTAGGTCTATATATTCATTTATAAAGGCAGCGTAGGCCTGTTTTAAATGGGGTTGTTTGCGAAACCGCCTTTCAAGATTCAAGAATCTTTTCTTTGCCTGACTGAATGAGTCTCCTAAAACTGAGGGTGAATCCTTCAGAGGTAGCCTGACACAAAATCTACCTGACTCGAGGCGAGTGGTATGAGTCTGAAAATGCTGCTCACATGCCCTCTCGCTGTCACTCAATAGAGACCGCTTGGGCATCTCTTCTATTTCCCAAAATTTTGATATTTATTTATCATCTAATGAATTACTTGATACGAAATTGCAATGTGTATGTTTGATTTTATTATTTAATGAAATTGGACCTGAAATAACCCAACCGAATTTTGAATTATAAATGAATGGGCTATTTTTGCCTAAAGATTGAATATTGTTCCCTATGACCTCCCAAAATAGGTCAGCGCCGATAATAGCATCGACTGGTCCAGAGATATAAAAATTGGGATCAGCTAGCTGGATATGATTTGGTATATCTATTTGTTTACGATCTATGTAAGCCTTTGGTATGTTGCCGGTCAACTCGGGCATAATAAAACACGATAAATTTGTATTGTAGTCACTGTGTAATGAACTGACTTGAACAAAACATCTTTCAGTGACGTAATTATTTGTGTTATTACCTATACCTATAATATTGATATCTGTAGGTATCGCCTCTAAATTTAACCTCTCCTTAACTCGTTGTGTCAAGAAGCTGGACTGGCTTCCGCTGTCGAGAAGTGTTCGGATAATCTCAGATTTTGAGTTCTTAGGATTCGTAACCCGTATGCTAACTGTGGATAGTATAACGTGAGAAATTGGCTGTCTAGAAATATTCACGCTTATTTCCTCGACGGCGGTCTGAGCTGCGACTGTGTCGCTCGAACCCTGTGCAGGTGTAGCAGGTTCTTGATTTGTAGGCCTGTGAAGAATCGTGGCATGGAGTTTCCCGCACTCCCTGCAGGTTCCACCTAAGCAGTCCCGGGTTTTATGGGTTGATCGGAGACAGTTCATGCAAAGTTGAAGTCTTTGCGCTTCAGCTATCCTAAGTTCAGGGGATTTGGCCAAAAAGGAAGGGCAAGTGTAAATAAAATGATTACCCTTACAAACTATACAGCGAGTGCGATACCTATTAGTGTTGTTATTAGAGCTCGGTTGCGTAACATAGGAAAACACCTTGTTTTGCTTAGAATTCCTAGTGTAATTATTATTGCTACTGGGGCCAGATACTCCATGAGATGAAGTGATACGCTTGTTTTGAATTTTATGTTGATTAAATGATTCCAACACATCAGCGCGATCCTTTAAAAATTTATGAAATTGTTCTAAGGTAGGTATGTCATTTAAGGTGTTGCGATGCTCCTCCCATTTCATACTGGTTTGATTATCTAATTTTGAGCTAGCCATGTAAATAATTAACGTGTCCCACTGATCGGTGGGTTGCCCTAAATTGGACAATGCGCGTAAATTTTTGCTAACACCATCAATTAAAGAACGTAATGCTTGTTCTGATTCGCGAGTCAGTGGTTCGATGTTGAATAAGGCGTTGAGGTGGCTATTAATTAATTGCCTTTTGTTGTCATATCGCTCGCATAATAAACTCCAGGCCTTGTTATAATTTAAGGCGCAAACTTCAAGGTTGCTTACGACACGCGCGGCATCTCCCTCTAAATAAGAAACTAAATAATGAAACTTGTATATTGGTAATATGTTTGAATTTTCATTAATAAGAGAGGAAAACATTTCTTTGAATTGCATCCAACGGGATGCCGAACCATCAAAACGAGGAACCTGGATTAAAGGGAGTTTAAAACCTAATCCCTGAGAATTTCCGCCGCACCCTTGATGCGTGGAGCTGCTGTGAGCATCTTCAAAGTTAAAGTTTTTCGAGAACCGAGTTAGTATGTCTTGTGCGAGTGACATGGCAGAATCTATTTCATTCTCGAGCTCTTCCCGAATATCGAGTTCGTCTTCTAGCTCGTCAGCGTTTAACGTCTCGATCTGACCTTGCAACTCACTGAATTCGCTAGATAAACATTCGAATTTGTTTATTTTTATCTTTAATTCACCTATCTGTAAAGAGTCTAAACTGGATGATTTGCTGAATTTTGAGATGTAGTTTTTAAACTTAGTCACGCGCCCCTTCACGCTTCTACGTTTTATAATCAATTCTTTGAGGTTAGACATCTTAAATTGCAGGAATTACCAAAAACTAAAAATGTGACGGTGGTTGAGTAATTTTAAAACAAAGAATCGCGATAACAATTTTGCTTACGCCCGTGCAATGCAACGAACTAATGAGTCAACGATGCGCTCGCGTTGCATCGGCGAATCGGTCTCCAGTCACAAATTTACTGTCCTAAATTGCGCGCGTGTACTAATTATGTTGTATGAGCTATAAAATTATGGTAACGTAAGAGTGTGATTAATGTATAAATGTAATGAGTGATATGCAAATTTAAATGAGTGATGTGAAACATGCGTAGTGGAGTACTATAAAAATAGTGTATGATCCTTGGATGATTATGGATATAGATGGATGAATGAAATGGATGGATGATTGGATGAAGGTGAAAGTGATTGTGTTGTATGGGTGTGATGTACGGGCACTTATCTTGAATCGTCCGACACGTGGATGGCTGCCGCGATCTTGTATTGGCCGGGCGACGATAAGCGCTGTGTCTCTTCTTCGCTGATGGCACTCTCTCTTCTGTTGAAGAGTCCTGTCACGGTCGCCAAAATATGTTCAATCCTTAGATTGGACACACCATAGGGCCCGATAGGCAGACCCTAGTTCTTGATGCAGGTTTGAGTTAATAAAAAACGTGACCTCAGCGAAGGTTTTATTTGAAGAAGTGAATGATATTGCATATTTTTGTGTGACAAGTTACATTGACGCAAAGTTCACTGACATTGACATCAATTATATGCGTACTTGACGTTACACTATGGTTGTAAAGCGCGCCGACAATGATCCTTCACTAGTTTCTTGAAGGTCCCAATCGATTGTGCCTCACGGATATCTAACGGCAAGGCGTTCCATAATTTAATAGCCTGAACCGTAAATGATCCGTTGAAGACGGAGGATTTGTGACCAGGCACCTTCAAGATTAACTTCCTCGTAGAACGAAGTTTATCTGGGAGTCCTACAAATTGAAACCTCTCTTTCAGGTAAAGAGGAGTAGAAGGATGAAATAAAACACAGTACAGAATAGAAACAATGTGCAAATTCCGGCGAAGTCTGATAGGTAACCACTTGAGACGAGACCGAAATTGAGAAATATGATCATATTTGCGCAACCCAAATATGAAACGAATGCGGGAATTTATTATTTCTGAATTTTCTCCGGTCCGGTCTGGTCTGAGGTTTCGGTCGTGGCTGGCTACCACCCAACCAACAAAGATGTGCCGCTAAGCGATTTAGTGTTCCGGTGCGATGTCGCTAACAGGTTAGACCGCTACCATCTTAGACTGCATCATCACTTACAGGTGAGATTGCAGTCAAGGGCTAAATTGTAGTGGGATAAAAAAAATACTATGATTGACGCAATCGGCGGTATGAGAGTCGAGAGATAGAGAAAGTAGATTAGTGGAAGAACGCTCGGATCGTGATTGCCAGTCTCAGGTTCAAATTCGGTCGGTACCGAAATTTTCATATGCATTTAAAAACTCATAGTACTAGGAAAATCATCAAATTCAAAATTCATTTATTTCAAGTAGGCCTAATATAAGCACTTTCGAAACGTCAAGTGTGTCTGTTTGTAGTGACTCTACCACCGGTTCGGAATGCAGATTTATATTCTCATTGTGGGACCCGTGTTCTGTAGCGGCCCGGTAATGGATTTATATGATGACAGTGGCGTGCACTTCACATATGCACAAAAGCACTGCCTACCTTTTTTTTTTTGGCGTGGTGGAAAAGCTTTATTGCTACCTCCGACCCTGGGGCAGGACGGAGGTTATGTGGGGCTCCCCCCTCTAAAGGGGGGGAATACCCAAAGTAAAAACGGCATTTCCTTCTTGTTGGCTTTGTTAGACGCCCGGGGAACCCGTTGTATACCTCCCGGACGTATACAACGGGTTACCAACAAGCACTGCCTACCCTTTTTTTTTTTTTGCGTGGTGGAAAAGCTTTATTGCTACCTCCGACCCTGGGGCAGGACGAAGGTTATGTGGGACTCCCCCCTCTAAAGGGGGGGGAGGGGGAATACCCGAAGTAAAAACCACCACGGCGTGTCCCTCTTGTTGGCTTTGTCCGACGCCCGGGGAACCCGTTGCATACCTCCCAAGGATACACAAATGGAAGGATTTTTTCCATTTTATGGCATCTACCTTCTTTATGGTCCATACCCTGGTCAAAAACCCTGCGCACGCCACTGTATGATGATATGATGGTGATGAAATCCAAAAAAAAAAAAAAAACCCACCGGTTTCGAATCCCCGCACCACGTCGCTGTACAACTGAACCGCTTGTAGCGCTGAGCCTATGGCTTCGTATTCCTGCTGCATCGTCCGAACTGTTCGATCCTGGTCGGGATCTGTGGTCTGTACAAAAAATACACACAATATATAAGTTAATCTCCCTTAATATTCTCCCTTACCAAGAATATCCGACATTTATAACGATTACGTAAAAAAAACAAAAAGAGATAAGACTTATTTCATAATAAATACACTGACTTTAGGCGTAAAATTATTGACACTTTTAATTGTTCTATCTGACATTTCAAGATAAAAATAAACTAAATACTTGACTTCTTATGTTATCAAATATTCAAAATTTAATAAGCTTAAACCTGGACATTGATGTTATTTTTTTTTTTTTTAATTTTATTTGAATTTTAATTTTAATTCTATTTATATTTTTAACATTATAACCTTATTAATTAGTAAAATATTTTTAGACATGTATTTTGTAATGCAGTTATATATAAAATGTAATTAATTTTGAAATTATTCGTAAACGTTGTGAAAACCTGTAATAAGCTGAACATTCACTTAGCTCGCAACGTAAAAACTTGGACAAGAAGAAATGTATTAGCGGTTGGTTTTCCTAAATAAATAAATAATCCTACTATCCTACCAATATATTATATACTAGATGTTTCCCGCGACATCGCCTGCGTTTGATTTTGTTTTATGATGTTGAGGCATTAAATTTAGTTGTAGATCTAAAAAAATTAAAGTATTCAGTATCGCTAAGCCTTAAACGAGGGGTTAGTTGCTGTCCGCTGAGGATTTCTGTCCTCTATCTCCAACCACAGTTTGGGCAAAATTAAACACATATTATAACCTCTATAGTACAAAAATAATTATTTAAATCGGTTATAATTTACAGCTAAATAAATAAAATTTATTAATTAAATAAAAAAACTCTGTTATGAAGAACCCTTTTCAAGGTCAATGCCTCCTTCAGAGACAGCCTGTTTTTTGCTTTCAGCATCCAATATGGTTTATATATATATAAGTGAAATATACTTACATGCTCCGTGACCTTCCAGCCGCAATTCTGACTCGCTTCGGCCATATCATACTCGGATTTCAACAGCAATATTGTGGCATATATTATTTTTTCCTGGAGTGACATTTCCTATAAAATTTACATACAACAAAGTATAAGTTAGTGGTAATCGGTGATAGCGCATTCGGTAGGAGTACGACTTCGCCTTCGGGGGGCCGAGTTCGAGTCCCAGCTCCCAGCACCTATAACTTTTCTAAGTTATGTGCGTTTTAAAGTAATTAAAATATCACTTGCTACAAAGGTGATGGAAAACCTCGTGAGGAAACCTGCACGCCTGCAGTGGCGTGGAAAATTGCATAAAACGGCACAAATTCTCCTCCTATTCGAGTTATATATATCAATGTTAGGGTATGCAGTGCTTTTATGCATGTATGGAGTGCGAGCCACTGCATTCCTGAGAGTTCTACATAATGTTCTCAAAGGTGTGTTGAGTCCACCAATCCTCACTGGGCCAGCGTGGTGGACTGCGGCCTTAACCCCTTCTCATTGTGGGGGGGAGACCCGTGATCTGTAGTGGGTCGGTAATGAATCGATGTCGACGAAGTATAAGTTAAAGTTTAATAGTCAAAATGAAAGATGCGTTAAACAAAAAATGTAAATAAATAAATTGAAAATTAAAAAAAAAATGTTCATTTCGAGCAGTTACAATGACACTTAAAAATAACAAAACTAGAACAATACACACATCGCCATCTAAGCCCCAAAGTAAGCGTAGCTTGTGTTATGGGTACTAAGAAGACTGATGAACATATTTATGAATAACTAGCGTAGCCAGCCCGCTTTGCCGGGCTAGATTTTCCTTTATTTTATTTAAACTATAAACTTACATTAATTTAAGTCTCTTAATATATTAAATCATTTATTTCTCTCCGTATTCATTCTCTTCTATTCTCTTCTCGAGCGGGTGAAGATCATTATCTACACCCATGTACACCCAACAATAGAATATCATCATAGTAAATAAAAGCTGTATTTCACAGTTTGACAGTTCAATAGGAGTGCTCCGATCATCACCATACTTTACAGGATTACTCGCCAGGTCAATCCGGAGATTCCCTGAAAGTTTCATTGAAATCGGTCCAGCCGTTTCGGAGCCTATACGGAACATACCCACACACTTTCTCTTTTATATATATATAGATATACAGACATTGAAAAAACTTTCATGTTTACCACACAAATATTTTCCATTTGTGGGAATCGAACCCACGGCCTCGGACACAGAAAGCAGGGTCGCTGCGCCAACCAGCTGTCAAAATTAAAAAATATACACAAATAGTAATAACGCGGGAATAGAAGGGGTGGCGACAACTGTATTCGGATCTGCCGTCACAGCACAAACCAATAGTGTACATATGAAATATGGAGGGTAGAGGTAAGGAGAGTCATCTGTGTATATGAAAAAGTGTCGTCAAAATGTATTAAATTAGGATGGCGCCACATTTGCATCAGGGTAACTCTTAAAAGAAGCGCCAAATATAAATATTGTTAGAGTAGGCTTGAAAAATAAACAAGGTAGTATTGAGATAGAAGGAAGGAAGGTTATATTTACCACAATATTTTGTACAACGTAAGTTGTTGAAATTCTCAATAATTAACTACTCTAGTCGATAATGACATTTAATTTTTTAACTCGGCATACTTCAATTCATCTACGATTGCTACATTCATACCATACCCTGTGCATCCACCAGCGCCATTGTGGAGGATTTTTGAACTGTTATTTAGCGCAACAACTGGACACTTTTTCAACTTTTCTCCCATATAAGATGACTCTCCTTACCTCTACCCTCCATAATATGAAAAAAAAAAAACTCACAAGGGCATTCTGGAAATTTTTGACGAGTTCCAGGACAACTGCTTTGTATCGATCGTCATGTATGTTCCTCACGACGTTAGGTGTCTCCAGAACCACTCCGTATAACGTCCATAGTACAGTATTTTTGTCTTCGGCTACAGATAATAGAAAAAGGTTATTTTTTTTTTAATATATGTACAAATTACTCAAATCACACCTAGACCGTAGGATCTAGGGCGCTTGCCTAGAAGATGCCTATACACTCTTGATTTTAAGGTACCCATATTAAATAAAATATAAATAAATAAATAAATATACTACGACAATACACACATCGCCATCTAGCCCCAAAGTAAGCGTAGCTTGTGTTATGGGTACTGAGATAGCTGATGAATATTTTTTTATGAATATAATATACATAAATACTTATAATATACAGATAAACACCCAGACACTGAAAAACATTCGTGTTCATCACACAAACATTCTCCAGTTGTGGGAATCGAACCCACGGCCTTGGACTCAGAAAGCAGGGTCGCTGCCCACTGCGCCACTGGGCCGTCTAATATTATAGGTATCGAGGAAGACAGAGAGGGCATTCCAGGCAAAAGTAAAATCAAGTGACTGTGACTCCTGTCACTTGTAAGTACTATGCGCGTGTCGGTCTTTTATCTTAAATAGGGTTGTCATAAATAAAAACTTTTGTTTTGAATTACTTTGTATGGAAAAATAAATATGCTTCTTCTGATTTAATATTTTTACAGGGCGATTTCCTTGTGAAATATATTTATGCATCCTTCAACAGTATTTCGTAATTCGGTTACACGTTGTATTCGGGTACATATTTTACATGTAAATACATTTAAAAAATGTGTAAAAACGCATCTAGTACAGCGAGGTTACTATACATTTGATGAATTCCTCAATGACAAGGTAGAATGGAAGCAGCCAGCCTCGCTCTCATCTCCCGCAAGATAGCAAAATGATTGTAAATGTTGATGTTGGAAAAGAGCAACTACTGAGTTTCTTGCCGGCTCTTCTCGGTAGAATCTGCTTTCCGAACCGGTGGTAGAGTCACACAAACATGCATACTTGACGTTTCAAAAGTGCTTATAAAGTAGGCCTACTTGAAATAAATGAATTTGAATGGTAGTGCCATCTACGTGCCTATATAAAGAAATATTTCACTTTGACTGATAGTCAACTCCGTTTCGGTTTTATAAATGGGAAGCCCCAGGTTCAATCTTCGGCAACAGTTTAGGGTGTCTACCATCTTAGACTGGATTATCATAACTTGTAGTGGAATAAATAAACAAATAATAAGGTTTAAAATACAATAAACTACCAATTGACATCTTGGAGATGTCTCTTAAAAAGTTCAAAGTTTGTATTAAACGTAAGCTTATAGAAAAGTCCTATTATAGTATAAAGGACTACGTAAACGATAAAAAAGCTTGGGTGTAAATTATTGCTCTGACCAGGTTGCTCTTCTAATAATTTAAAATGGCATTGTGAGATGGTGATAACAAAAAAAAAAAAAACACCCGACTAAGTTTGTTGTGGGCTTCTTCTTAGACCGGGACGCGTTTGGAACCCTCGTAGCTTTAGTTTTAAGTTTACGAATGTGGTTATCGCCATCATCTCACTACCGTGTAATTCTTATGTACGCATCAAAAGTGCCACCTGTGGGCCTACTTGAATATGGATATTTTTGACTTTGACTTTGAATGCATATAAAGTTTTTCGGAACTTTCACATCAGTCTTATAGCGACTGTAGCGTCATCTAGTAGGAAACTTTGCAGTTTCGATCTACTTTTTCAAAGGTCCATATTACAATGAGACACGTTTGAAACAAGAGATGACACATTGCTTTTTTATATTTTTAATTAGTGTTTTGGAGGAATTATGAATTTTATAAAAATAAAATTACGAGATAGTCGCAGGTTCTAATCCTGGCGGTTCCGAAATTTTAAAATGCATATTAAATTTATAAAATTGATAATTCTTCTAAGTGTACGTAAAAACACTAATAAAAAATAAAAAAAATAAAAGGTTTAGTGCGAATAACGATATCACAGAAATTTGAATCTCTTACCTGCTACCCAACGAGGTTTATTCATCGTTAAGTCGACCAGGCTGCTCCATACACCAGCAATGGGAACTGTTGACGCCCATAACTTAATATACATGGAGTATTCGTGTTTTAACAGTGCACTGAAATATAAAGTATTTGAATGAAAATTCAAATTCAAATTCAAATTCATTTATCAAGTAGGGTACTTTATAAGCACTTTTGAAACGTCAAGTATGTATGTTTGTAGTGACTCTACCACCGGTTCGGAAAGCAGATTCTACCGAGAAGAGCCGGCAAGTAACTCAGTAGTTGCTCTTTCCCAACATCAACATTTACATTCATTTTTCTATCTTGCAGGAGATGAGAGCGAGACTGGCTGCTTCCAATCTACCTTGTCATTGAGGAATTCATCGAATGTATAGTAACCTCGCTGTACTAGAGAAAACGTGTACTAGAAAAAGAAACACTTAGCGTTACTTTGCGGAATCCCATGATATATTATAAAAATAAAGCTTAATTTGCTATACTCCGCGGAAAGCAGGAGAATCTGTATGGTGTGATTTATAAAATTACTTCAAACCTTATACTCCACACCGAACAGATCTTCGGCAATGTACCCTCTACGCACGTTTCGCTCAAACACATCCACAGGTAATGTTGACTTTACAATGAATAATTGTTAATAATTTATGTTTTAACAGGTTGCTCTTGTAATCATTTTAAATGAAAATGTGATATGGTGATAACAAAAAAAAAAGACACTTCTTAGTCCAGGACGCGTTTGGAACCCTCGTAGGTTTCGAGGAACGAATATGGTTACCACCATCATCTCACAACTGTGTACACATTTCTATCCATGTATATTTCTATGGGCCTACTTGAATAAAGATATTTTTGACTTTTGACTTTTGAATTTGACTGTCAGGCTTTGCACCTAGTGGGAGGTCTACCAACACCATGCTTTTTTTTTTGCTCACAATTTTATAAAAATACATGTACAAGTATATATGAAAGACATCAAAGGAAATGAAAAGCTATATCAACTTACCTGAATTTATGATTCTTCAAAAACAGCTTTAAATTCCCATACGTATTGTCGCTGTACAGCACATCACAAGCTTCTAAAATCGACATTGATTGTAATTCGTTAATTTCATCTGACACATCCTCCGTTACACTTTTCAGTGCCTTTGCTTTTACATCAATCACGAGACTCATATATTTCTCTGATTTCAATCCTTCTGGCAACGAAAATACCAGACTAAGATATGCATTTAGTAACGAGTCCTTATAGAGTTTAGCGTCCAACTCACATATACTTTTATTGTATAAAGCACGACTCACATTCTTTAGTTCTGCATCATTTTTTAAATGTTTCAATTCATATTTAAGGTAAATCTCGAACAGTTTGATAGAGTATTCATAGTATTTGTATTTGTTTAAAAGCACAGCTATATTGTGAACATCAATTTGTAGTTTTCTGAAACAACGCTCCTGGTTTGGACACCTCAATGTATTCAATTCTTCAAGTATCAAATACTGTTGTTCAACTATAGTGAAGTACACCAGTAAATTATTTTTTAACTCAATACCTTTATTTGTTGATACAGTTATTAAATGTTTAACGGTAAACGATAAACGAAGCGCATCATGTAAACCAGTTTTCACTGTGCAGTTATCACATTTAGTTAGCTGTTTAGTATTCTTTAACTTCTCTATTAAAAACTTTACTAGTTTAAGACAATTCTCCTGTATTGGTTCGTTAAGATAATCAGATCTGTCTATTTTATCAACAATATTCACATTATGTTCTATATAAAGTCGTAAAAGTTGACCTATAAATGGATATGTGGCATATATTATGGTTTTATAACCCAGTTTCTCTGTCATTTCACATGAAGTTTGTGCGTTCTTTAATAGATTATCTATTAGTATAGGATTGGTTCTATCATTAAAGATACAGCAGAAGGAGTTCAAGAAGATAGTTTGAAAACAGTGGAACATATCAGGTATATGACCCAGTAGAGAAACACACACTCTTGTCATTGAATCTAAAACTGAATTATGAAAGTTGATTTTTAAAGAATTTTCCGTGATCGTGATCAGGCATTCGTTAAGTTTGACATATAAATCAAATGCATCTTTCTCAGAAAGATTTTTGCATCCTTTCAAATCATTCTTTGATATACAGTCGAATATCTTTCCAAGTAATTCGTTTATTTCCTTGGGTGATTCGCTGTAAATATAACATAATTTTTTCACGACAAATGTTAACATATTAGTACAGAAATGTACAGTGTCATATATTTTAATGGTTTTTGTTATATCCTCTGCAAGTTTTGGCAGTAGCTTTAGTATTGGAAGTTTTGTAGGCTTCAGTTTTCCTATATATGTTATTCTATCTATAATGATATGTCCGTATGTCTTGTAATACTCTTGTAGCAGTGAAGCATCATCGTATTCAAATGCCATGAATGATAGTTTTAAGACTAATTCTGGTGGTGTTGAAGAGTTCTGGAAGAAAAATACAAGTTGTTTACTTTCTTAAATTGACACAATTTTTGCACCCTGATTTCTCTACGTTACTATGCCGATTTCAGTGTTAGTTATTTAATTTGGCAGAAGACATTTTTACCATGTTAAATTATGCCAGTGAAATCCCATTTGTATCCTGTCTACATCCTTCAAGGATTTAAGTAAGTTCTTGCATGCAAAATTATATCAAGATTGGCTTAGCTGTTAAGTCATGTACATTACCATATGTCATACCTGGACATTGTGACATGGTAGAACTATTTTAACTTATTTTTTAAAATCTTACTTTGTATTGTTTTTGTTATAATCCTACTACTATTATAAATGTGAAAGTGTGGATAATAATCAATCACGCAAAAACGGGCAAACGGATTCTAATGAAATTTGGGATCATGGCATCCTTTGATGTGGAAAAGAACTTTGCTACCTTTTATCCCTATTCCTTAAGTAGTTACCGAGGGCAAATTGAAAATGGGCAAATTGTTTACAAGCTAAGTACAAGCAGACAGCTTTGAAATTTGGCATTTCAGCTATGCTATCGAAAAGGCACTTTTACTTTCTATACCAATCTCTCAAATAGTTCCCATGGTAAGATTAAAAATTGTTAACAAGCGAAGATTTAGACCCAATTCTGAAATCCACGCAGAGGTGCAGCAGAAGCTAGTAAATAAATTCAATTATCGCTGATGACATAAAAGAATAAAGGAGATATTTATATTGCTTACCATCGTTATAGCGTGCTTATGTAAACGGAAGACGCAGCCAAGAGTTTTAACTTGCTCAGGCTTGTCTAGACTACGAGTTTGTCTCACACACTCTATACTCAGAGCTAGCAGCTCCTTTGTGCTGATTTTATGAGTCCATGAAGGGACAGTGTCTAAGTTTCTAAAACAAGACAAAACAATTTATTAATTATATGCTGTTTTGCAAAGTTTCACTTGTGTTTGCTCAACATCTCATCAAAATAAATATACTACGACAATACACCCATCGCCATCTAGCCCCAAAGTAAGCGTAGCTTGTGTTATGGTATATGGTATAATGTTATATGGATAGCTGTTGAATATTTTTATGAATATAATACATAAATACCTCTAATATACATATAAACACCCAGACACTGAAAAACATTCATGCTCATCACACAAACATTTTCCAGTTGTGGGAATCAAACCCACTCATTAAACATTAACGTTAATCCTTCCCCTACATTCTCATCATCATCTCAACCGAACTACTGCTGGGGATAGAATGTGTATGGAGTTCCAGAATCCACTGTACTGCATACCCTAACATTGATATATAACTCTAATAGGAGGAGAATTTGTGCCATTTTATGCAATTTTCGTGGTGTATGCATACCCTGGTAAGAAACCCAATGCACGCCACTGCTGATAGCCCAGTGGGTAGGATTTAGATGTCAGTTTTGGGGGGCAGAGTTTTATTCCCAGCGTGCACTTATATCTTTTCCAAGTTCTGTGCGTTTTATCAAATTAAAATATCACTTGTGTGAAAATATATTTGCTTCAAAACATTGTGAGTTGTGTTGGAAACCCGCATGTCTGATTTCTCCATAGCGTTCTCACATGTGTGTGGAGTCCACCAATCCGCACTGAGCCAATGTGGTGGCCTACAGTCTGAACCGAAAATTACTATAAAAATTCAGCCACATACAGGCTGCTGGTGCTTTCTAGTACGTAGTTCTAAGTCCTAATTTTGTTTTGTTTACAGTCAAATAAGAATCAATTAATGTAATGCATTCCTGTGGACAAAACACCCGAAATTACCTGATAAGTATACACAGCACGTTCAAAGAGAACAAGCCTTTGTCCTTAGCGCTTAAACTCTCGATAATTTCCTTGTAGCGGTCAATACAATTGGTCAAGTCGAACCAGTCTTTCTCCGAGCCATTGGCTTTCAATTTCGCGATAAACTCGTTCGTCTCCATCGTTTTTGAACAGGGACTATATTAACTTCGGCTCGAACAGAGCAGGTGCTATTGTTATTTTTCCTAAAAATAAAATGAAGTTTCTAAAATATTTTGAAACATTGAACGACCGTTACAAGGTGTCAATAATACATAAATAATACTCAATGTTGACAGTAACAGACAACAAATTAAATTCACAGACTAAAGAGAAAACTTGGTGTTAGGTGTATTATCAAAGCAGAAAACTGCTGCCAATATCAATGAGTGTATAAAAACTACGCGCTTGCACACTTACTAGGTCCGGGTTTTATAACAATTTGAGTTAGCACAGACAAAAGCCATAAACAAGAATTGAATTAAAACAATTTTCAAAAACAAAACGCATCACCATAGACAAATTAAATATCTATGAAGTATGAACTCTATGGATCTGCCATATTGATTTTTTGTTTCAGAAAATATGTCAAAAATGCCGCTCAAATTACAGTCGCACTAAAAATGCATTAAAATCGAAGTTATCGACAGAAACTCGAGAATTAAACGTAGACTAAGCGGAACTTAGTACCATCGACATAAAGGTGTGTTCCTTTTATTATTGTTTTTATATGCAACTACAAATACAGTGAATTATGATTGGTTACTGGATAGTCATTATTTTGTCCTTTAATATAAATAAGCATACATTATCTGCAAATTACACAGTTTTCAGCGTTTATGATACACCAGAATGTCTTTAGACAGGACAGGTTTTACATATTGTGCGTCATTTTAAATATTATATCAAAAATGAGAACCGCTGCGTAGATTTTAACCAAATTTGACACTAGCTCCTGAAGGATATTACTGTTTAAAACTTTGTTATCCTGTTAAGCCGTGCAGCTTACAAGGAAAGCCTTGACAAAATTTAGCTAATCTGGTATTCTGGATACATATTATATTATATATTATTTAGCCCATGTAAATCCTGCGGGATTTGGAAATTGCATAAACAATTGCACATCCAATCAAAGAACACAGCAGCTTATCCATTTTTTGTTTTTTTTTGTACCATTTTTATATGAGGAGGTTGGCAGGTTCTGTAAAAACAATGAGCCCTAGCAAAACACCCCAACCGTCTTGCCAGCTCACTATTAGTAGCTCCATGTATGAAACTCCTAAATCGAGCTGACATACTCAACAATTGGATGGTTGAGCAATGGCTCCCAATGGCTGTAACAGCCAATAACTCATCCAGCACATCTGATTATAGTCTTGCGACTGATTGCAGATGATAATAAAAAAAAAAGAATATCTCCGTATATTCCTATTGTGCCTACAATGTATGAACTAACTACTAAAGGAGCAGATGATATATAATTGGAAAAAAAGTCTGGTATGAGTTTAAAAAAAAACTATGTATGCATTATACTATGTATGTCTTCCATCGAAGTTTCTTTTTACAAAGACCTAGGAGTTCATCAGTTGGAAGTTTTAGTGCTCCAAATCCATCCTCTACTATAGACATACAATATGATCACCACCATGGTGTTCATGATTCATATATTACTCAACTATCAGATGACAATACAGAAAGTAATAAACACCCTTCTTGGCAAAGAGTGCCCAGTCTCAGATATCCAAAAAGAAAGAAAACATCGACCTCACCACCTCTAGAGGGTATTGATACTGCAAACAGATTTAGCCAGCTACCTGTAGACCAACCAGAACTTGAAAGTAAAACTAAGGAAAGAAAGACTCCAAAGCCACCACCAATAATACTATATGGCATAGAAGATGTCAATAAACTCACAGAATTATTAGAAACTGTTGCTGGAAAGTCTGCTTTTACATACAGAATTGTCAATAGAAACCAACTAAGGATAAACTGCAGCGTTACAGAGGTGTACAAAAAAATAATGTCCTTGGTTAGGGAGAATGGATTGATAGGACATACATTCAATAGAAAAGATGCGAGATGTTATCGAATAGTTATTAAAAATCTACACCACACAACTCCTCATGATGCCATAAAGGAATCAATAGAGAACACAGGCAACACTATTGCTGGCGAAATTATCAACGCTCGATATGGTCCAGAAAAAATACCAACCTCAACATTCTTTGTTAATCTCAACCCTGGACCTAACAACAAAATGGCCAAAGACATTAAATTTATTTATCACCAATCTGTTATTATCGAAGACCCCAAGAAAAGGACGACTGTGATACAGTGCCAAAGATGTCAACAATATGGACACTCAAAAAATTATTGCTTAAGACCATATAGATGTGTAAAGTGTGCACAAGGTCATAAAACGTCAGAATGTCCAAAAACTAACCGTAACACCCCAGCTACATGTGCCCTTTGCCTTGGTGCACATCCTGCAAACTATAAGGGGTGTCAAGTATATACAGAAATACTACAAAGGAAAAATAAAGTACAGTCTTACAAAATAACAAAATTTCAAGAAGATTCAGACCCTACCAAAGCAAACCATGAACAAAACAGGCCAGAAAATAAATCAGACAGGAGAACTTATGCAGAAACCTTAAAATCGCCCAAACCACATGTGAGCAGGGATAATGAGAAACCTATCAACTACTCAACACTAGAACAATTAATCTTAAAACAATCTGAAAAATTCGACTTAATCCTACAACAAATGAGCACATTGATGAGTCTCATTACCTCACTTGTAAGTAAAGTATCGCTTTTAGCTCCTTAAAAATTGCAACATGGAACATCAATGGACTAGCCCCAAATAAATACGAAGTGGAAACTCTACTTCAACTTCACAAACTCGACATACTGCTTGTATCTGAGACCCATTTCACTTCTCGTAGTAAAGTAAAAATTCAATACTATGACACGTATAACACTGATCATCCTGATGGTTCTGCACATGGTGGCACTGCAATTTTTATAAAATCTTCAATAAAACATTACGAACTCCCAAATTTCAAAACTGAACATTTTCAAGCTACCACTGTTTCAGTAGAGGACAAACATGGGAACTTCGCAATATCCGCTGTTTACTGCCCACCCAAACACAAAATAACCAGGGAGTTATTCTCGCAGTATCTTGTGAGCTTAGGCAATCGCTTTATAGTGGGTGGAGACTGGAATGCAAAACATGTCCACTGGGGATCTAGATTGGCGACCACTAGAGGTAGAGAACTAAAAAAAAACTATAGACTCTCTACACCTTGAAACCTTGTCCCCTTCTGAACCAACATATTGGCCAACAGACAACAATAGGCAACCAGATGTGTTGGATTTCTTCATAACCAAAGGCTTAGCACGATTTTTCTTTGGCGTAGAGACGTGTTTGGATGGTTCATCTGACCACGTTCCTGTCGTCCTTACTGCTAGTACTACGGTCCTCAATTATGAAAAACCCCTAATACTCCACAATTATCGAACAGACTGGGATGCTTTTCGAGAGATACTTGAGGATACATTGCAACTTCAAGTGACCTTGAAGTCAGAAGTAGATATTGAAAATGCAACTAAGGAAATCACTATGAGAATCCAAGAAGCTTGTTGGAAGTCCACTCCTGAAATAGTACGGTTACAACCTCGTCAAAAAACTGTTCCATGGCAGATAAAATCAAAAATTCAAGAGAAAAGACGCCTCCGTAGAATATGGCATGATACTCGACATCCCGATGATAAAACTGCATTTAATAGATCTATACGAGAATTAAAAGATATGATAATTGAAGCAAATGATGCAACAAATCAAACTCGTATTGAATCACTTTCTCCTAACAAAGCCTCAAATTATTCTCTATGGAAAGAATTTAAAAACATAAGCCGACCTGTTATTGCCAAACCACCTTTAAAAGCGCATCCTTGGGCGAGAAGCCCACAAGAGAAGGCCGATTTATTTGCAAATCATCTAGCAAATATATTCATGCCAAACGCTGCATCACCAAATGTGGATGAATCTAACATAGATGAGATATTGCGCCGGGACTTTCAACTAGATCTACCGCTTGAATGTGTCACACCCAAAGAGATTCGAAGAACGGTTTGTACTCTGAAAGATAAAAAAGCCCCCGGATTTGATCTAATAGACAAAAAAGTACTTATGGAACTCCCTAGAAAGGGCATTATGTTTCTCACTATACTTTTTAATAGTATTATTAGGATAGGATATTTCCCGCTATTGTGGAAGGTTTCACAGATAATAATGATCTGCAAACCTGGTAAACCTAATCATGATATTGTGTCTTACAGACCCATAAGTCTGCTGCCGTTACTGTCTAAGTTGTTTGAGATGATCTTATTGAAAAGGCTACTTGGCGCAATAGCTGAGAGGAAGATTCTACCAGATCATCAATTTGGCTTTAGGCGGGAACATGCGACTGTCGAACAAGTTCATCGTGTATGCCAAGTTATTAGAAAGTCCCTTGAACAGAAAGAATATTGTTCCTCCGCTTTCCTGGACATACAGCAGGCCTTTGATAAAGTTTGGCACAAAGGATTGCTATGTAAAATTAAAATGTTGCTACCACACTCTTTTTATACATTACTAAAATCTTATCTTACGTGTAGAATCTTTCAAGTTAGGGAAGGCGAATGTATGTCTGGATTCTATGATATCAATGCTGGAGTGCCTCAGGGTTCTGTATTGGGCCCAGTTCTCTACACATTATTTACTGTAGATTTACCTCAAAGTCCTGGAGTAACAGTGGCAACTTTTGCTGATGACACTGCAATACTTGCGTCTCACACAAATCCCGTTAAAGCATCTGAAATCCTACAAAAAAGCCTTCTAGAGACCCAGATGTGGATGGAGAAATGGAGAATAACAGCTAGCCCAGCAAAATCTCTGCACATAACTTTTACTCTGAGAACAGGTGATTGCCCTCCAGTTAAACTTGGTAACAACGAATTACCCCACACTCGGTGTGTAAGATACCTGGGTATGCACTTGGATCGTAAACTCACGTGGAAAAAACATATCCAAGCTAAGCGCGACGAATTAAACCTTAAATATAGAGGACTCTATTGGCTGCTTGCTAGAAACTCTAAGCTGTCTACAGACAACAAACTCCTGATATACAAAACAGTACTCAAACCCATATGGACATACGGATTACAGCTCTGGGGCTCCGCCTGCGATTCCAACATCAAAATAATCCAAAGAGCTGAAGACTCTATTCTCAAACAAATAACGAACTCCCCTTGGTTTATCAAGAACAATGAGATCCACGAGCATCTGAGGATCAGGAACGTAAAAGAAGAACTGCAACAGTGTAGTAACAACTACCAAATACGACTTAGGCACCATCCCAACCAGCTGGCAGTTCAACTCACCGTACCAGATTGTCTCAGCCGGCTAAAAAGAAAAAAAATTCTAGACCTAAATAAATGCTAAACCAGTCTTTCCTCAATATGACAATTTCCAATGGGAAATTATCATAAAATAATTAAAAATATCTATGAACACATCTGCTCATAGTCAAGGACTGATTGCAGGATAACAATAGGAAAAAAAAAAAAAAAAAAATGTATGCATTATACGAGCTATGCCTACAAGTTTTTTAACTTGTACTGGAGATTGTCTCCATTTTATATCATCTGCACACTTAGTTTATACCCTGTATTCACGCTACGCAGAAGTAAGTTTGCCAGTAGTACTTCCCTGGATAAGCTCTGTCATCTTGTAGTGAGGCCCGCTTCAGCGGATGCACTTCGACCCTCCAGGATCTTCAGCGGATGCACTTCGACCCTCCAGGATCTTTTGTGCTCAAGCTCTGTCATAAAACTACTACCATTTTTGTAGTAAGAGTTCTAATATTTTTGACGTGACAACGTCATATAATTCGATGGAGCCGGCTGCACGCACGAAAAAACATGACGTATGCGGCGTTACCTCTCTCTAAGGCGTTCCATTCAAGGCTTGAAGTGCAAGCGAGAGCGCGGAACGAGCGACAAAGAGGCACAGTCGGCCTCCGCGTTCGACATCTGTCTCTCTCGTACTTGAGTGAGCGATGCGTCCGCGTGGACAGCTTCTATACAATAATACATTTACATGTTTACGGCAAAGATGAAGTGCAGTGAAAAGTGAATGTGGTGTCAATTGTTTATAGCAACGATAATATCTATCAAACAAATAAAATTGAAATTTTCTTTTGAAAAATGCAACCATTCCATCAGTATTTTCTTACGACGTTGTCACGTTCAACTATCGTCAGTAAGCCGACTTTACAGACAACCAATTTTTTTTTATTGATTTCAGGTCATCATCATGAAATCATCAACAAAATATTATGTTCTCCTAATCGCGACTGTGGCAGTATATTTCACTGTCTCAAAATTAATTTTTGATAAAGTCAATGAAACATCAGACATAGTTGTTGATGAGTTGTTCCACATTCCCCAAGGAATATCATTCTGCGATGGCAACTTTAGTTACTGGGACCCAAAGATAACGACTTTACCTGGACTTCATATTACATCAGCGTTATTACTTGGTTATTACTTCCCTTGCAATACTTATTACTTACGTTTCGTTAACTTGATCGGATCATGTTTCAATCTGATTTTCTTTGCCTCAATATTAAAATTTATATACGGCGGTTACAATGAAAGTCAATTTAAAATTATCTTACAAGCATTGAGTCTAACTTTACTTCCACCTTTGTATTTTTTCTCCCATGTTTATTACACGGATACATTGTCTTTATTATTTTTATTAGTGTTTTCACGATTCTGTTTTGCGAATAGAGGTAAATGGTTAATATTGCTGTTTGGAGAGCTAAGTGTTGCTATGAGGCAAACAAATATTGTGTGGGTTGCAATGGTATTCGGCCATAAATTGTTGGATATTCTTATTCGAAGCTCACGGGTATATGGGAATCGTTACTTGTCAAAAACATTGTTAAGTACAAGATCCTTAATTGCGAACGATATAGATTCGTCTAAACTTAAAAGGTACTATTCTATAGCAGATGTCATTGCAGCCATAAAATTTCACTTGTCAACATATTTCAGAACAGCGTTTAAGTTCATACCATTATCAGATATATACGTAATCATACAACTGAAGAGTGTGCTACTAACGTTTGTTTTATTTTTGTATATTAATGGTTCAATTGTTATAGGTGACAAGAAAGCTCATATAGCAACGATTCATTTACCACAGTTACTGTATTTCTTATTATTCTATGGTGTATTTGGGTTACCGTATGTCCTTGCAAGGTTTGTATCAACGGTAAAACTGATTTTAAAAAACAAATTAAATGTTTTATTGCTCTGTATCATATTTGCTGTAATAGTTCACTTTAATACAATAGTTCACCCATATTTGCTTGCAGATAACCGTCATTACACATTTTATTTGTGGAATCGTTGGTTTAGGAAGTATGATTTCGCTATATATGCCACAATACCAGCATATGTCTTCCTACTGTTCAGTTTATATGATAATTTGAAAGACCAAAATTGTATATCTTTTCTTTTGCCGTACTGCGTTTGTATATTTTTCGCTTTGGCTTTACAGCAATTGGTTGAAATAAGATATTTTCTTGTGCCATATGTTATTTTAAGATTGAGGTTCGTAAGGCCAACATTTAATGTTGTTTTGATGGAATTCCTATGGTATGTAGCTATTAATGTAGTAACCTTCTATATCTTCTTCACTAAAGAAATTAGATGGATCGATTTTGATGATGTTCAGAGAATAATATGGTAACAAAATATTTACATGATCTTAATAGAGTAGGTGTGTTTAAAAGAAACATTATTTTCGTAGCAATTAATATAATAGATAACTTTCGATATTCTATTTTTCAAAAGTATGATGTGCTTCAACAAAGTAACTTCAAGGAATAAAATGGTAATATTTTTCGTGATTTTAGTAAGTAGAGTTTGAAAGAAAACTATTTTTATATTAAATTGCTTCAAAATGATATGTAGCAGTAAGTAGCAATAAATAAAATAATCTCTATATATAATTCAAAATACAATTTTGTAGGAATGCAAAATATTTGAAAGAAACCTATTTTTGTATTCAAATGCTTCCGAAAACTATCTATTTTATTAAAAAATATTAAAATAAAACTGAAATGACAATTGTAAAACTCATAATATTATTTTTACATATGAATAACTGCAGTTAGCACTAGCACTAGGTTTTACCTTGTCAATTTAGTGCATTTCACAGATTTATGTAAAACCAAAATTAGCAAAATAATTAAACATCCAGTCTAATAGATACATCTATACTTCTTTTTCCATTAAAAGTAATTTATGAAAGAATTGTATAGCGTTTCTCATTAAACACATAGTTTTTGTTAATTTTGTCTTAAACCAGGTTAGGTTTGCTTACTATACTAATAAATTTTGTGATAATAGTGTAGATTTGTGCAGTCGTTACAAAGCATTTAAAAGATATATTTGATGCATTTATAAATTAAGCTCTTAAAATATTATGTAATTATTTATAAGAAATTTATTTAGTACAGATTATGTTGTACATAAATCAAGACGTTGATGTCATTTTAGTTTGACTTGTCAATTTAGTTTGAAAACGAAACTGAATTGACAGGTCAAACAATTTTTTTGGAAAGATTAGTTACATATAACTTACTGACCCTGCTTTCTGAGTCCAAGGCCGTGGGTTCGATTCCCACAACTGGAGAGTGTTTGTGTGATGAACATGAATGTTTTTCAGTGTCTGGGTGTTTATCTGTCTATTATAAGTATTTATGTGTATTATATTCATAAAAAAATATTCATCAGCTATCTCAGTACCCATAACACAAGCTACGCTTACTTTAGGGCTAGATGGCAATGTGTGTATTGTCGTACTATATATATTTACTAACCTATTTTTTAGTTATTTACCGTTGTGTTGTATTCTATGGAGTTTCTTATCTGCAAAAAACTTCATCAAATACACTCACCATAAACCATACGATTTTTAAAAAGGGCCATCAAAATGTGTCACTTTTACACCAAGTTCTTAAATGATAACTTATCTTGCATAGTTATTAATAGTTATGTTAATTTTTCCATTTCAAATTTAAAGTGTCGTTACGATTTATGTACATATTATAATTATTATGTAAAGAATTTATTGTTTTTTTTTTTGCATTATATAAAATTATTTTGTTTAAATATGTAAGACTTTTATGATTTTCTTTTAATAATTGATTTGTCAAATTGTTGTTATTTTATGTACCTATGATTTAATTTATTTGTATTATTATTAAATGCAATTGTTTGTAATGAAGATATCGTTTTTGTTTAATTTGGTATATAAAGAATTCGTGATTATCTCGTTTTTGAACGTGGCTATTAGACGTAGAAAATTAAAAATAAAGTTTGTACATATCACAATTCAATAACGTATTTATTATCTGTTGAAATTTTAATAAAATATGTTAGTTTTTGATAATTGAATACCTTTTTTCATCACCCTAATAATTAGTTACCTTATTGACAGTTGGTAGGCGTATATATTTATATAATGAAAATAAAACTGCGTATTATTAAAAATAGTTTTTTTAATATTTATTAGTATACATTGAGGTTTGTAATTAAAAAACAATATTTAGAAAGTCGATAAAAAATATTACATAACGCTCAGTCTCCAGTTATTTAGAAATCAATATAGAGAGAAAAAAAAAATGTTGGACGCAAACAAAGAATGAATAACTTACAGAACCCTCATTCGGCCATTATTGCATGCAGTTCATTGTGTCCAAAAACAATGAAAACGCCCCGCGCATGTCTTACTTCACACCACTTAAGGTACTATGGACTTTTCTCCATTTTATGGTAAACTTTTAGAACATTTTTACTATTATAAATATTAGTAATAAAAGTAGTAAATTAATTACTTTCAACGGCTGAATGGAATGAAGAAACACTACTAAAGTGGAGTGGTTCTTCATCAGTGGCGCATAGTGTAGATGTCATAAATTGGGAAAAATCTACTCCAATAAGAATTATATAAAAAAATTGGCCATGGAGTGCTTTTGTGCATGTATGAAGTGCACGCCACTGTTCTTCAATATTACAAACAACAAGAATTAAAGATGAATAGATAAGAGAGGAGGCAAAAGGTTTCTTTTGTCCCATTAACGGAAAATGGCGACAAGAAAAATTATTTTTGTTTTATTAAGTAATTTAGTCGTTTCTGCCTCGATTCGAACGACCCGTAGATCCGGGGCTGGTCAAAAGAACGCGACGAGAGCGTCCAATATAACCAATTATTTCGTTTTACTACTAGAATTGGTTTTCACATAAGACATGTAAAAACAAATGCAGTGCAGTTAGGTACTTCTAGACTTGTAAATTTTGTGTTACCTATTTAGAGATTCGTATTCAACAGAATTAAAACCAGTGTGTAATTTAAGAAAACGATTCAATTTTTCCTTGATGTTAAAAAGTTACAAGCGAATATTCGACAGTTATTTTTTTTCTCAACTAAGTATTATATATATATACTTAAAGCAAAAAAAAAAACATTTATCACACACTGATTTAAACTATTTTTCGTACCTACGTTAGGTAAAGTGATAATAATTAAATAAAACTTAATATTTTTCATAAAGTTTATTTTTAAAATACAAAAATTATATTTCAACTAGAATAGATACGATTCTAAATGTAACATCTTATATTTATTATGACTAATAAAATATTTGATAAGATAACAATTGTAATGATTTAATTTGAATTTGGATAAAAAAAAAGTTAATAATATCAATATATAACAAAGTTTTAGTGAAAAAAGTTAAGTATCAATACAAAAGAAATGTTTTAGAAAACCAAACAGTTTTTTAAAAAAAATCGAAAAATATTTTTTTCTTTATTTTTTCTCGTATGGAAAAGGCAAAGGTATATCACCGTTAGCATGCCTTCATTAAAAAAAGAAATTAAATATAAACTAAGCGTAATAAAAATATAAAAAAGACTACAAACACAACCATAGTTAAGAAATAAAATAAACATCTAAACTTTTTTTTTACATTTTTTATTTTGTATTTAAAATCTATACTAATATTCTAGAAAGAGTGCCTGTTTGTTTGTTTGTTACCTATGTTCGACTCAACCGTTGAACCGATCCTGATGGAATTTGGCGCCAATGTAGCTCGCATCCTGGAGATGGGCAAAGTATCTACATATATATTATATATACTATGTTATATATATGTATATCCCGGAAAAGCTGCTGATAATAGTTACCCGTGTCGTGAGAATGGGATGATCTCAAAGTATGCCCTTTCAAATAGAAAAAGGATTTTCAAACTCTGTCAAAAACTCACGGAGAAATTAGTGAACAAACACAATTAAATATATAAAATAACGTATGTATCTAATGATATATGATGTATTATGAAAACGTATTCCTATAACGTATATTCGAAGTGAGATTGGTATTTATTTTCAATAAATAAAAATGCAGAATCCAGCTGTCCGCCATGACAGGTAAAACGCTGAATTGAAAAATATGACGTCACGTCTATATAAACATAATTTTGTACCGCTCAAACTTCGAAAATCTCTGCTCATATCAAGTATTTTGTGAATTCAAACTATCAGTTTCTAAGTTTATGTAACAATATAAGAATCAATAATCTTTAGGTAAAGAACAAGAACTTACTAAAGCTCCAATTTGCCTATGACGTCACGAGTACGGCCATGACACCTGGCGACCGTTTTCGCGGGAAATATTTTATTTTTCATATAATTAGCAATTATATCAATAAACCCTTTAATTTCTGAAAATATGAGACATTCTTTGGCTATAAGTATACTTCCGAACATAAAAAAGTAATTTTTAAATCATGCCTGTTACAACCAGTCAAATATAAGGAAGTCCGGCTTTTGTTGAAGGCGTTAAAAAAAGCCAAGTAAGAATAAAACCAGCAGTACAAAATTCATATTAATATTAAACGATAAAAAATACAAAAAAAAACATAAGATTTCTTTAAGATTATCTAATAACTATTTATAATAGTATACCTATGACTATGTATTAATGGTAACTAAATTATCACAATATAGTGGAATGCAACACAGTTACAATTTTTCTTGTGTGCGAACAGTTTTATTTTAACACGAAAATTTAATATAATTTAAAATTTCTCTCATTCAATAACGCACAATATTTTCGAATCATACAAATCCTTTATTAACAACCATTAAATGCAAAATGGCCACCACATACGGCTTTCAAGGCAACAGCATTCGTTAGATTTAAAACAAAAAAAAACGATAACATTTTGAGAACTGTGCCGCACATACACGCAGTAACCTTTTAAATAACCAACATTAAAGTACAAAATGGCGGCTACAACCGGCCTTCAAGGCGACATCCTTCCTTACATACAAAATGTTTGCCATTTTGTCGCACACATACTTATTAAACTGTTCAATTAAGTACAAAATGGCAGCCACATTCTTCCTTCGAAGAGTAATCGCTTGATACATACAAAAGTATGGAGAGTATACAAAAGATACATTTTGCCGCACACGTACGCAGTAAACTGATTCATTAAAAATAACATGGCGGCCACTGCCAGCCTTCATAACGTCATCGCTTGTTAGGTTGTTGTACACAAAAGATCGGCCATTTTGTCGAAACTGTAAAAAGACCACCATTAAATGAAAAATGGCGGCCACATCCGGCCTTCGGAGCGTCATCGTTTGTTACATACAAAAGTTCGGCCATTTTGTATTAATGGTGGTATTTTAACAGTTTAATCGCACAAATACGCAGTAAACTGTTAAAAGACCACCATTAATACAAAATGGCGGCCAAATCCGGCCTTCGAAGCGTCATCGCTTGTCACATTTTGTTGCAAACATACGCAGTAGCTGTCAAGTAATTAATACCAATGCAGTACAAAATAGCGAACTCATTTAGCGTTACATAAGTCTAAGTCGCCGAATTTCCATGCAGACAATTCCAATCCTATTTAAAAAAAATTACACACGTAAAAAAATACCTATAGCAAATTAAAGTCCATATTCTAAGCCTAATTTTAATAACTTGATCACATCCGCAGAAAAAAATGGTAACGCAAATTTCAATAACATTAAATTGATAATATTCTAATCGCAATTTTTATAACCGTCAATTTAAAACTAAATCACACCCTCAAAAAATTCAACTTTTTATCGCTAATTGAAATAACATTAAATTTTCGCATTTTTATAACATTGGATTCCTATAAAATCACATCTAGAAAAACAACATCTCAAATTAAAAAAAACATATTACCAATTTCTAAAACCGTCGATCATCACACCCTCAAACAAAAAATGTAACGCAAATAAAAATAATAAGAATTCTTTCCAATATTTAAAAATGTACACATCCCCGGAATAATAAACATATGGCAAATCAAAATAAGATGTTAATAAATATTAAACCTCTGATTTTATAAAAAAATACGAGAAAAAAAAGTATACTTAATTAAAATAAATTTGACTCCATATTCTATTGTCTATAAACGTCGATTTGAAGAAAATCACATCGCCAAAAAAAAATAGCTCATTTTAATAACATTAAATCCGTATTCCAATTTTAAAATACGTCGATTTTTAAAAATTACATCTCCAATTAGTGAATATAGTTTTGCTAATTAAAATAACATTGAATCGATATTATATTATTTATAAGTGTCGATTAAAAAAAATCACATGTTTAACAAAAAATGGTGTCGACAATTAAAATAACATTAAATCCACTTGTCGTCTTTCTTGACGCCATTGAGCAATGGCGTCGATTCCTCCTTCACATCTTTCACCGGGCTTATGTCAGGTTTCCCGTTGAAGTACTTGGCGAGGTTCGCCCGGGACACTATATACGGTATCCCGGACAGGTCCGACGTCAGGGCGTTGTAGTACTGCCGGTAGCAGAACAGGGACACTGACATACCCAAGATGGATCCCACTAGAACATCTGAGGAAGATTTACAAGTTCGGTTAGCAAAACTGCTTTTGACTGTATACGTTTTATGGAGGGTAGAGGTAAGGAGAGTCATCTTATATGGGAGAAAAGTTGAAAAAGTGTCCAGTTGTTGCGCTAAATAACAGTTCAAAAATCCTCCACAATGGCGCTGGTGGATGCACAGGGTATGGTATGAATGTAGCAATCGTAGATGAATTGAAGTATGCCGAGTTAAAAAATTTAATGTCATTATCGACTAAAGTAGTTAATTATTGAGAATTTCAACAACTTACGTTGTACAAAATATTGTGGTAAATATAACCTTACTTCCTTGTATCTCCATACTTCCTTGTTTATTTTTCAAGCCTACTCTAACAATATTTATATTTGGCGCTTCTTTTAAGAGTTGCAATGCAAATGTGGCGCCATCCTAATTTAATACATTTTGACGACACTTTTTCATATACACAGATGACTCTCCTTACCTCTACCCTCCATAATACGTTTATTTAAAAAAAAGAAAGTCAAGACGTTCAAACTGGCCAATGTTACGCATTATCTGTGGTCTGGTGTGAAATTCAAAAGATCAAAGAGGAAGGTTACATAAAAAAGGCAGGAAAAAAGGTATAACAGAGGAGTACTGACTGAAGTGTCAAGAGGATTCAACAAGAAACAATAATGTAAATTGAAAGTTCAAATGTTTTTTTTCATTGATTATAGTTATTAAATAAATGCTTTAAGGTAATATGAATAAGGGATTTCTTCGGATTAATCCGTACAATACAAGCGCGTCTGTATGTTTGTTACGTTGGTTCAACCGCTGCGCCTTATTACTGCTCTACTAAAATATCTTCAAATGACAATGTGAGATGGTGATAACAAAAATAATTAACGTCTCCACCTGCTAAAGCGCGAGAACATGGAATAGGAGAAGTTTACCCCCGTTTATGTTTACACACATTATTTGGATATTATTTCCACTTGTGCGCCAGCGCTTTGAGAGTTGACAAAGCTCTGAAAGTACATTTTTATTCTTTCCCCAGGGAGATAATTATCTCCTGCCCATGAGTCACATACCTTGCCAGTGGTGATGGTAGTCGCAGGTACGTGATAACGCGATACACGCAGCAACGACCAGCGGCGCCAGCGTTGTCAGCACCCTGGCACCGGAACCGCGTCTCCTGGATACCGTGCCCAACCGCCCGCATATCCACGCGGAGGCGATGCCCAGCGAACAAAACGATACTGTAAGGCAATAGTATACACACACACTCACATATTTGCATGCTTGCATGATTGATTTTGAAAAATTCTAAACATTAAACAAAAAAAAAAAGTATACAATTAATAAATTGGTTGTCACGTTATCAGTATATGTGTAAACTTTATATCGGAAAGAGCGAGACCTCACAGGTTATTTCCAACCTTAAATGGAGGTCTTTTGTTTTGAAATGCAGGTCTAAAAAATCAACCTACGCGTTTTTTTAAGCAAAATCTGGCGCATTGGCTGTGTACAAAATGTTTCTATACAACATCCGAGTATCTGACTTCGAATTAAAAATGATATTATTTTGACATTATTATGATAACATTGATATTACCTGTATAATTTAATAAATAACTTTTCAATGCTTGCTCAACAAGATTATGCAGACATGTGTAATGATTGTTCTTGTTTTGCATTTTACATTTCGCATGCTTAATAGTAGAATATGGAGGAATGTTATATTATAATAAGACCCTATGTAAGCTCATATTCAGCGAATAAATTTCATTTCATTGCATTTCAATGAAATTTAGATAACAAATTTTTCATTAAAAAAAAAATAGTATATATATATATTTTTATTTTTTAATAAATGAATAAATATACTACGAAAGTACAGACATCGCCATCTAGCCACAAAGTAAGCGTAGCTTGTGTTATGTGTACTTAAATGACAGATGAATATTTTCATGAATAATATACATAAATACTTATAAAGTACAGATAAACACCACTGACACTGAAAAACATTCACGGAAATATTTTCCAGCCGTGGGAATCGAACCCACGGCCTCTGACTCAGAAAGCAGGGTCGCTGCCCACTGCGCCAGTCGGCCGTCGTATTGGAGCAGCGTTTATTTATTTTATTCATTCACTTGTATCAAAGTTTGTATTAAACGTAAGCTTATAGAAAAGTCCCATTATAGTATAAAAGGACTACGTCATCGATAAAAAAACTTGGGTGTAAATTATTGCTCTAACCAGGTTGTTCTTCTAATAATTCAAAATGACATTGTGAGATGGTGATAACAAAAAAAAAACACCCGGCTAAGATTGTTGTGGGCTTCTTCTTAGACCAGGACGCGTTTGGAACCCTCGTAGCTTTAGTTTTAAGTTTACAAATGTGGTTATCGCCATCATCTCACTACCGTGTAATTCTTATGTACGCATCAAAAGTGCCACCTATGGGCCTACTTGAATAAAGATATTTTTGACTTTGACTTTGACTTTGACTTAAAAAAAAAAAGGGTTTGTGGGCTGGAGTGAAAATAGACTTACTGCTGCTATGCCCGCTCGGAAAGGACTTCCTTCCCTCTATGATATCAGCAGGATCCCCAGTGCACTGCAATTCGGGTGTCTCAATACCATCTGGGAAGCATCGGTAGAAGAAATCCGGCCTCGGTCTACCTACGATGAAAATGACTCATTAGAATATATTAAAAACACAAAGAATAGCCAAGTTCGTTGGCTGACTCTTTTGTATCTCGCATAATATATATTTATTTTCAAATTTCATGTTTATTCTTTAAAATAATTGTTTTATAAATATAACTTAAAATAAACTATTTAAAACTAAATAAAATCTAAAACGTCCTCGAAACCACCGCAGCGAGGCACAGTTCCTAAGATGCTGGCAGCATTGCCCCTTTGGATGGCCAAACTAATTCGTTGGCCAAGGTAACTGCCCGTTCTAGGATCACCGGTAGACTCGATAACCCTTTTCGATAATTCTTTGAAAAGGGCTCTTGCCTCCGGACCCCACGGTCCCAAAGTCTCTACTCCAAAAGGCACAAAAATGAAGCTGCTATCCAGGTTTTCATATTTACGCCTCTTGGCTTGCTCGGCACTGGTAGCAGTCGCACCTATCATTGACGAGGTGGTCTGGATGTGTGATGCAGCTAGGGTATCAACACAAGTTGCATCCCACAGAAGTGACCTTATATTTATTTATTTTGGTACTTAGTGCTATTGAAAATTAAAATTTACACGCTTACTCACTTCCTATCATTCTACAATGTAGCAGTGCGTTTTTCCCACAGTTGGTTTTTTTATTCTTCTAATTAACTCCTAAGGTAATCGTTGCGGATAGGCACCGAGGACAAATCTCTGCGGTTTTTTCCGTGCTTTTATACTAACAATTTTAATGTAATTGTTTTATTTGATAAAAAAAAAAAAACTATTTCTTTGCTACCACGAAATTTCCTTATAGCTTGATGTTAAACGGGATACCAACGCTTATTAGCTTGGCAAAATAGACTTTATAAACAAAAAGTGGACATAAACAGTCGACTTACAAGAAATGGTCATAAATTAGTTTCATCTGCATATCGTCTGCGATAGGTAATTTATATATATTAATATGATTCCTAAGGTGATTTTGGACCTGCCAATGCTTAAGTTTAAACAATATATTAAAACACATTTAGGCCATCGTTACTACACGATTGATGAATTTCTTAATGACAAGGTTGCTTGGAAACATCCGGCTCCGCTTTCATCTCTCACAGAACAGAAAAATGCTAAGGAAGAAGGCAGGAGAGCCTTAGCCTAATTGGAGAAAGCGCTCAGGCCGCGATTGCCAGAGTCGCAGGTTCAAATCCTGTCGGTTCCGAAATTTTTTATATGCATTTTAAATTTATAAAATTGATAATTCCTCCAAGTGTAGGTAAAAACACTAATAAAAATCATAAAAATTATAAAAAATACTGTGAGATGGTGATAACAAAAAAACCTTGCTATGTTTGTTGTGGGCTCTTCTTAGACAAGGACGCGTTTGGAACCCTCCTAGCTTTCGTTTTAAGTTAACGAATGCAGTTATCACCATCACTAACATAATGGTGTAACGTTTAAATGTATTACCTAACCTACCTTAGGTTAATATTCATTTTTATCCTATAACTTAACACACTAGTAGGTTACAGACAATTATGACGGCCGACTGGCGCAGTGGGCAGCGACCCTGCTTTCTGAGTCCATGGCCGTGGGTTCGATTCCCACAACTGGAACATGTTTGTGTGATGAACATGAACGTTTTTCAGTGTCTGGGTGTTCATCTGTATATTATAAGTATTTATGTACATCTATATATATATATAAAAGAGAAAGTGTGTGGGCATGTTCCGTATAGGCACCGAAACGGCTGGACCGATTTCAATGAAAATTTCAGGGAATCTCCGGATTGATTCTATTGTTGTGTGTACATGGGTGTAGATAATGATCTTCACCCGCTCGAGAAGAGAATAGAAGAGAATGAATACGGAGAGAAATAAATGATTTAATATATTATGAGACTTAAATTAAAAATTTAATGATGTAAGTTTATTGTTTAAATAAAATAAAGCAAAATCTAGCCCGGCGAAGCGGGCGGGGTACGCTAGTTATTCATAAAAATATTCATCAGTCATCTTGGTACACATAACACAAGCTACGCTTACTTTGGTACTACTACTAGATACCGATGTGTGTATTGTCGTAGTATATTTATTTATTTTAATTTACTTACCCACTATTAATTTGGCTGAGTCTGTCAATACTCCAGTAATGCCCAAGGACAGAGACCACGCCAGTAGGAACTGCAAAAGAAACATTATGTCTAGAACTACCTGTCTATTATAATCACTGGTATTATATATCTATGTAATTAGTTGAGAGACATCTATTTAATTAAGTATCAATAACACTTATAAAATTGTGCATGTAATGTAAGTCAGTCGCAATGTTATTCAGATAGAAAGATACGACCTACGTGGCACATTGGTGAGCCCTGTGATTATATAAGAGGTTTTGGGCCCTATCCGTGGCGGAGACTCATAAGAAGGTCTATATAATATATATAATACCCGAACGCCTTGATGACGACAGCGCCATCGAACGGGGGCGCCGGGCGCTGTCGGTCCGAGGCAATATGCTGGCTCGCAGATTTGCACGGTGTACCACGCAAGTAAAGCTTGCATTATTTAGAGCTTACTGCCAATCATTTTACACGTGCAGTCTGTGGACACACTGTACGCAGCGAACATACAGCGCCCTGCGAGTTCAGTACAACCATGTGCTGAGGGCGGTGTTGAAGAAGCCACGACGCTGCAGCGCGTCAGAGATGTTTGCGGATGCGCGGGTAGATGATTTCTACGCGAACATCCGCAAGCGTGCTGCTTCAATGATGAGCAGGCTCGTGAACAGCACCAACACCCTCCTCAGTACACTGGCATTCAGGCTGGACAGCTCTCTCGGGGGAAGCTGGGATGGTGTGCACACGCGCTATAGGGGTGTTAGTAGACTATAAGGAATTTTGTGTATAGAATAAGGTTGTTTTTTAGTTGTTAAGTACTAACATAGGTTTAAGTACATTGTTTTACTAACACGATATGGACAAATGTCCGAAATAAAGATTATTCGCTTGAGAAGAGTAGTCTTCTCAAGCGGTCTTCTACGGTCACATTGTCGTACTGGCGGTAGTAGAACAGGGACACTGATATACCCAAAGCCCGAACCCAGAGCCCTATGATTTTATTACAGGAGGCCTTGGGTTCTATCCGTGGCCGAGACTGGACAGACTGTGAACTTTTCCACAAACAATGATATGGGACATCTGCAATTGTTACTATACAAAGAAAACTGTGTCCCAATATATTAACAGCTCTCCCCGGGCTCTCTGAGCCCGGTTAAAGTCTAGTGATATGGGGACTTAGATACATTGTTGCAGTCGTTGCACACAGCCCGGGCTATAAAGTCAAAGCAATGTATAAGTCAGCAAAAAGGTTGGCTGTCTTCTCAAGCAATTCATTTTGTATGGCTATTACTTTGTAGAATAAACTTCCGGACTGTCAAAAAAATCTACCACTAGTAAAATTCAAGCGAGCAATTTTTGAAACTCTCAACGAAAAAAAACTATTATACTATAAAAGAATACCTTAGTGAGAGTAATATAGTTGCTTAGTTAACTTTTGTAACTGTACAACAACATTTGTAATTGTAATTTATATTTTATTTTTAAAAAACATTTGCACACTGTCTGTGACAGTCGATTGGGAAGGGTCTGTTTAATGAAATGTGTACTTCTGTACACCCACAATTTGGCAAATAATCGAATATTATTATTATTATTATATTAAAGTCAAAGTCAAAAATATCCTTATTCAAGTAGGCCCATAGAGAGATGATAGCGATGAACATATTCGTAAACGTAAAACTAAAGCTACGAGGGTTCCAAACGCGTCCTGGTCTAAGAAGAAGCCAATAACGAACTTAGCCAGGTTTTTTTTTGTTATTACCATCTCATATTGACATTCAATTCTTTCTAATATGACATGCAAAACTTAATTTAAACACATTCATTTATAAATTAACTATAAAAACATCAAAATAAACAAAATCAAAATAATCAAAATATGTCGGCTGAATATAATAAAAATATATGGAATAATAAATTTATAACCATGGAATGTGTCATTTAAAATTATTAGACGAGCAACCTATAAGATTGACCAGAAAAGTCGTCACGCGACATGGGTGCGACAGGTGGGCCATATGCTAAATCCGTTAACTATAATTATTAAAAAAAAAAAAAAAAGCTGCTTGCCTCCAATGCATCATTGCAGTCGTTACACACAGCCCAGGCTATCAGAGTAAGCACACAGGGCACGGACACCACTATCGACCAGAGCATGCTCCCGGGGACGTAGGACTCGTGGCGAGGGAACTTGCAGTCGTTCTCCAGCTCCGATGGCTGGATCACCCGGATGAAGGGGCTCATAGATTCCATATAGCTGAAAAGGTCAAAATTTTATTGATTTTGGTCATATCCATCACTCATGTGCACTAACTGTCCTCCTTACCTTAAATGGTCCCTACAAGTGATAAGGCGGTCTTTACACCGAAATTAGTTTGGTTTTCACGCATAATAATAGTACATAATGCAACAAGTATGGTCAATTGCCTTATATTGATGCAACATTACAAGCAAGTGTGGTGAAATGATTTATTTATTTATTTAAGAGCGCTTACAACATGCATGATACACGTTTTTTAAACATAGCACACACACAAACACATGGACTGATATGCACGTCAATGAAGTGCACATAGCATTGACAAAGCGTCATATAAACTTAATTTGCAAAAAAATAAAAAAAAATTAACACAAAATTTAACTCACCGATAAGTGTTTGGTGAGTTTTTTTCTAAAAGCTAAAAGTGAAATGAATTTTATGATTGGTTATGTTTTAAAACTATACAACGGGTTATCATTCGACATCATCATCTCATGGGGTACATTACCGGCCCATTAAAGGACACAGGTTTCCTCCGCAAGAGATATGTCAATTGCTTCGAATGCACATAACTGAGAAAAGTTAGAGGTGAATGCTGGGTTTCTAACTTTTTTTTCTAATCTTTTTTTAAGAGATTATTCGCTGGGCGAATATGCCTGTCTTTAATGTTACATGAATATCACTTACAACACACAGCATTTATCGTGCAGTAAAGCATTATAAGATGCGGAAAACCTATGAGAAGTTTGCCAACATTTATTACTACACATATCATCATTATATTTGGATATTATTTCCACTTCCATATTTTTCCAGGTTTAAAAGTAACCTCTGCTCAAAACTTCAGGTTTAAAGCAAGCTATGTGAAAAGAATTATCAAAATTGGTGCAGATGTTGAGGCAAAACATAAACAGATACACTGGTGCATTTCAAATATAAGTAGGTATAGTTGAAGTATTAGCATAAATGTATAACTTTTTGAATAAAACGTTAAGTGTGCTTATCTATATATATAAAAGGTGACTGATTGACTGACTAACCACTTGACGGATTGGGCTGAAATTTTGCACACAGATAGTTATTACAATGTAGGAATACGCTTAGAAAGGAGTTTTGAAAATTCGAACCCTAAGATAAGATACTAAGAGGGTTAAATGGTTGATAAATTTGTAAAAAATCCTTCATATATCAATTAGTTTTTGAAGTTAGAAGAATTCCATGAAACTTTGATTTTAGGTTTTGATTAAAAATAAAGAAATACGTGTTTCACGTATTTTAAAATTCAACTCAGAGGCATCAAATAGGGGATGAAAATGCATATGAAAGTTTCCGATTTTTCACGTAATTTAAGTTCATATTTTTCTAATAGCCGAAAGACAAAAATTGAACTTAACGTGAGCGTAGCCGCGGGCAAAAGCTACTTTATAATATATGCACTTAAGTTTAATTATGTACCTTCTATTTATCAGTCGTTAATGGTAATAAAAACCCATTCACAGATAGTGATAAGAAAAAATTTACCCACTCGTTATAACCAAAAATTTAATAGATAAGTGAACTCATTAATTACATAAATACGAAATATAAATATGTTAATAACTATCCTCGTTATTACGAAAAAGCTACAAGCCGTTTCATTCAAAAATTGCGAAATTATTGCTTAAGTTTACGTAAAATATTTTTTGAACATATGGTGAACAATTACCAGAAAACGGAGAGCAACATTATCCTAATGAGGATTTCGATGAACAAGTTAAAACTGGCAGAACGTATGAGAGGCATTTTTAACACTTTAGTAATTTAGTTTATTGAGAAATAAATGTTTTTGTTTTCATTAACTTCAAAACATTGTACGAATCGACAGGGCACATTTTTTGACAGTTTATAATGGTGTTGCAAGTATACAATGTAAAATTTCCCATTCGGTAGGTCAACATTGTTAAAATGAAAAAATGGTATCAGCGCAATGTGTTGCAAGTTTGTAATGTGAAATGCTTCCCAATTGTTCAAAATCTTCAAAAATGTTTCCCATGTTGCCGCATGTTCCCGCTATGAACAATGTAATAAAATTACACCGCAATTTGCAAACAGAAAATACACTTTTATATTATTTTTTAATAAACCACGCAATATAGTATTGTTTATAGGTGGTAGTCAGACATAATTTTAAAGTTAATTAATAAACCAATTGAGATTAAATAACCCGTCAGATTCATTTGAAAACTCGATAATTAAAATCCATAATTTTCGGGAATTCCTTCTTAACTAGCAATTTTGAATCGTGAACGGCAATGTACTGTTGGCAATTCTTGACATGACTTAGCGAAGCGTTTCGTTCTTGCTAACGTGTTTTGAATATTGTACCAAAGAGTAAATAAAGCTTCTTTTTAATATATGTGCACAGATATTTAACAAATTAAATCAATATAGAAGCATTTTCAGTGTTTTGTTTTATTTTATTAAACACATAATTATTATATAATATATTTGCACTCAATTTAATTTCCTCTTATTTAAGTTATAGAATCCAGAGGGTATGCATAAAATATGTAAAGTCTAAGGTCGTCTATCTTAATGGGTGTCCCACAAGTGTAAATTTTGGGTCCCTTTTTATTTTCGGTGTATATAAATCGTCTACCACACCATGTCAAAAGCACTTGTGACATTATATTGTTTGCAGATGATGTATCTCTGTTTGACAGTTGACACTACGAAAAGCATAAATCAAAAGAAGAAGATGTATCTCTGATTTTTAAGATTGTCAGAAATAAAGATAATTTAGACGATGTAAACCGTGCTTTGTCACGTGTGCCATACTGATTTACTGTTAATAACTTACTTTTAAATTTAAAAAAAAAAACATGTATGTGTTCAGAATTTATTTTTCCTAACATAAAAACAATTGATGAAAACATAACAAATGGGGAAACACCAGGAGTGACCTTAGATTGTAGCCTTCAGTGGGAACCCATATAGAAAACCTAGCAAGTAAACTCAGCTCAGCTGCCGAAGCAATTGTTGAAATAGATGGGCTTGGTAATTTTGCATAATTTCACAGTATAATGTCCTATGGAATATTTTTGAGGGGAAAAGCTGCAGATATTGAAAGTAACATAGTCTTGTTATACCACGACTGTTTATATCCACTTTTTGTTTATAAAGACCAATATGTTGTCTTACAAATACTATATTATTATAAATATATTGTGGAGCTACAGTAAGTTTACCTATTTCTTTAAACTTCTCACGGAGGGATTCGCGTGATTTAAGTTTATATATTGATCGTACAGCTCTTTTTTGCAATATTAAAATAAAAACACAATTATCTAACAAATAGTTTATTACTAACTTAACATACTTTAGTGCATTTGTTTTATAGTTTTTAACATTTCATTACTAACAAAACTAAATTTCCAAAAAAAAAACAAGTAATCACAGAAAAAGGCCGCGTGTAAACTGGTAGTTTTCAATTTTTGAATGGTTCAGACGATAGTATTAAATACTAAAGTGATGAGTAAGAAACATGAGATGTAGGTAAAATTGTGATTATAGTTAATTTTTGCCCTTTCTCATAATACTCTCATGCTTTTCAAGAATAAAAAGATAATTGTATTTAAAAAAAAAGATAAATGAATGAATGAATACACTTTTATTGTACACCAAACAAGCAAGAGAGTACAATTTGGTGGCCTTATCGCTACATAGCGATTGTGTTGTGGCGTAAGATTGTATGTATAATGTAAGTATCTTTTTTTATTAAACACAGTTTTGTTTTATTTTTATTTCTGAACCAACAAAAATTTATTTTTTTCTGCGGAAGTAATAATTACAAACTTAATTTTTTAAATATTTTTTCTAAAAAATTATGAACACATTACTTTATATTTTATACCCATATATCACATCTACCATATTAAACACGACCTACTTTTACGTAATGTATTTATGAGATAAATAAAAGAAATACTTTTTTGTGTCAAAGTATAATAAAATACTTATTGAAAAAAAAAAAAAAATAGGTCATATTGTAAAAAAATGCTTAAACAACATCCCAATAAGGTCGTGAGACTTAAAACTATCTCATTTCACACTTAAAACAAAATAAACTTAAATAAAGGATCACCAATCCCCTTTACACCTTATATTCTAGAATTAAGTACTTGATCGTAAAAAAAAAATGCCTTAAATTATAAATATATTTTATCTGCCAAGAATACAATTCAGTGATAAGGTAGTTTTAAGCCAGTATAATTTTGAGTGTTAAAACTGAGAATGAAAAAAAATTACTCAGCGCAAAGCGAATAATCCAATGCCATCATTTAATAATGATTGGATAATATTGTTATCAAGTATCATATAATTTGAATGTTATATGCTTAATTTAACCGGTTTTTTTACACAATAACGTCTGCAATCTTAACTTTTGGTATGCGATAATGCAGTCTAAGATGGTAGCGGACAAACCTGTCTTTGCACGACGTTGTTAAGGGACGGTTAATCGCTGGGCTCCAAGTCTATTTTGGTGAGTTGGTAATTTGTTTAATCTTAAAATAAATTGTTAATGTTGAATCCTTCTACCCCATTCTAAACAAGACCCCTTACTTTTTAAAGTTCAAAGTTTGTATTAAACGTAAGCGTATAGAAAAGTCCTATTATAGTATTAAGGACTACGTCAACGATAAAAATGCTTGGGTGTAAATTATTGCTTTAACCAGGTTGCTTCTTTAATAGTTGTAAATGACAATGTGAGATGGTGATAACAAAAAAAATAAGAACGGCTAAGTTTGTTGTGGGCTTCTTCTTAGACCGTTTGGAACCCTCGTAGCTTTAGTTTTAAGTTTACGAATTTAGTTATCGCCATCAACTCACTCCTATGTCATATTTGACATGTAATGTACGCATCAAAAGTGCCATCTATGTGCCAATTCGAATAAAGCAATATTTGACTTTGACTTTAAGACCACAGCACAATGCGCCAAGAAGGTCGCAAAAATCTTACAATTTATTTCCTGATAAAATGTTGTTAATAAAAATAAAGAAACCATAGCTAAATAAAACTTAACATTAGATCGCCTTCAAAGGTATTTTACGAAAAATAAACTACAAAATGCCGTGCGAAGTTATGAGTTCCTTTTAAAGTATAAAAAAAAATACTACATAAAAATCCATAACCTTTATTACTATGGGTGTTCATACAATTACTTTGTAAAAGTCTGTAAATAAAATATTATTTAGTTATTGATCAAATATGCCTTCATATTTGACTTAATATAACGCGACTTTATAAGCCGCGGAATAAAAGAATGGGACCTCGTTCTATCCCATTTGTTCAATACAATATTGAATACTGTGCAAATGAGACAGCATGACATCGATGACATTTATAAACCCTTTCTTTAATGGCGCGGCTGATACAGTTTTACACTTGAAAACAAACGCGATAGTTAGTCTTAAAACAAAACGCGACAATCGCAAAAGTAAGAAAAACGCAGAATAAAAGACTTAAGTATAGTCATATATTTCTGTGTTACGATATTGTTAATAGTATGTTATACTTATCATAGATATATATAGTTAAAACAAAATCGAAAATGCATTCCTTTCTATGTAATCGTTAAACGGAATGAATTTTTATTACTTATGTTAGGTTTTGTTTTGCGTAATATTAAAAGCAATGCAGCTTTGTTAGAGCTAGATTTGGGCTAGATTTTGCTTTATGTTATTTAAACAATAAACTTACATCATAAAATTTTTAATTTAAGTCTCATAATATGTTAAATCATTTATTTCTCTCCGTATTCATTCTCTTCTATTCTCTTCTCGAGCGGGTGAAGATCATTATCTACACCCATGTACACCCAACAATAGAATATCATCATAGTAAATAAAAGCTATATTTGACAGTTTGACAGTTCAAAAATAGGAGTGCTCCGATCGTCAACAAACTTTACGGGATTACTCGCCAGGTCAACCCGGAGATTCCCTGAAAGTTTCATTGAAATCGGTCTAGCCGTTTCGGAGCCTACACGGAGCATACCCACACACTTTCTCTTTTATATATATAGATAGATGAAAAGTGGGTAGTTGAGAAACAAAAGGGAGAAAGTGGGTCCGAGTCAGCGCGGGCATCAAGAACGGGTGTGTCGTGTTGACGGAAAAGAAAATATATTAAAAGATTAAATGGTGGATGCAAACAACGCAGTTTTATTGATCCAAAGGTTCTCCTTACACTTACATATATGAATATTAGCTTTATATTGTAAATATCGTAAAAGTTTCATATAAAATATAGCTATAAGTTTTGCAAATGCGCTAAGCTATATAGATATGCTTTTACCTAATATTAAGTAAGGAAGGATACAAAGTTGCCTTGTTATTCATTAAGCTACAATCAAAATCTTACACTACCCCATAACACAATCTTAACTGTAACGCATTAAAAAAAGTTTTGTTTATCGTAAAAGAACGGAATTATATGAACACGAGAAAGAAACAGCGATAGTTATTTTAAAATGGTCGATTTAGAAACCACCTTACATAGTTTTATTTACTTCCCAACGATTCCGTTGTAATTTTCGGTCTGTAACTACAAAATTAACACAAAAAATTGAATAACTCTAGCGAAATTCTTGTAACAGGTATTCAATCAATAATATCGATATCTACAGGTGGAAATATCTTTAAAAAATATCGATGATTTTTATACAACCAGATTAGTACTTACGGTAACGGAGTGTTTGTATTCTCTTTGAGTGCGGTGTGAACACTGACCTGTATTATTGTTATTTGTAACTTCCAGTATAAAATTGCTTACTTTGTACAGTAATTATTGGTATAATACACAATCAAGAGTCGCAAATTCCGTAATACAGAATTTTATTTTACTAACGTTCTGCCGGAAGCACTAACTGTACAATTGTGGACAAATTTGTGCTTTAACAGAGATAACATAAATTCCATTTTACTCTGGCGTAACAGAGTATAAAAAGTCGCAACCGACTTACGATCAGAAGCGATACTGACGGCATTAGTGGAGCACCAAAGTTAAATAAATTTATTTTAATTTTAAACCACAAAAAAATCACTGAGAAAGATATGTCTAAACGAGTTTTATACATTTCAACAAACGCGTTAATATGAGTAAACGACATCAATAAATTTAACACTAAACAAAAGCCAAAAAGAGATAAAATTTAAACAAAAAAAGTGAACAAACATTGCCACTATTGTGTACGAGAGAGTAAAGGACATTCCATGTTTTTTTTACCGTACGCAAATGACGCCACAATTTGTTATATAATATAATCTCTTTTGTTGGACATTTTTTTGTATGATTTCGTACCAAAAGTGCGGTATAAAACAAGCCTGACACCAGTTATAATATAAAGGTATATAATATACCTAAACTTATAAATAACCTTAGTGACATATGATCGAATCGTAAACTGACACTTGACACATGAAAAAAATGTTTTTTCATCTGTCAATTGTCAGTTTACGACTAAACGTTACGATCCGTCGAGGCGGTGTCGCGTAGTGTCGTAACTAAGATGACGCCTCACGTCTTTAGTCATCACATACGAGTTCGTGAAACGTTTTTTTAAATCACTGGGGATCCGATTAAGGCATTGGGTACTAGTTTATTTACCTAAAGGTAGTATCCCATGGTATGTGTTCGGGCGTTTTTGTAGTACTCGAAGTATTCGGCGGGCGAATTCGCATGTTTTTTGACTACCCTGTCAAGCTGCATCTGATCACCCCAGTCCGCCTGAAAAACAGTAAGTTTAAAAAAAAAAAATCATAATTCAAAATTCATTTATTTCAAGTAGGCCTAATTAAAAAGCACTAATAAAACGGCAAGTCTGTTTGTAGTGACTCTACCACCGGTTCGGGAGGCAGATTCCACTGAGAAGTGCCGGCAAGAAACTCAGCAGATTGCTCTTTTCCAACATCATTTTAAAGTTTAACAATCTTTAGAATTTTTCTGTTTTGTGAGAGATGGGAGCGTAGTGGCCTGCTTCCGAGCAGCCTTGTCGTTTAAATTAAGTTTAAATATAGTTAGTACAATAAAGTAAGGCCACTATTTGGCGTCCTTGTATCACGTGCTTGGGTTAATTAGGTATATGTTGCCCTTTAATTTTTATAATTTTTATTAGTGTTTTTAACTACACATGGAGAATTTTATTAATTTAAAATGCATATAAAAATTTTCGGAACCGACAGGATCTGAACCTGCGACTCTCTGGCAATCGCGGCCTGAGCGCTTTTTCCAATTAAGCTACGGCTACCGTCGATGCCGAAATTAGTATATGCCTTTCACATCAGTCTTATAGCGACTGTAGCGTCATCTAGGAGGAAACGTTGCAGTTTCAATCTACTTTTTCAAAGGTCCATATTACAATGAGACACGTTTGAAACAAGAGATGACACATTGCTTTTTTATAATTTTTCTATCATTTATTACTTTTCTTTTTTTTTAAAATTATTAACAATGCTTAAGAATAAATTAAAAAACACTATTAAAAATTTATAAAAAAAAAACTTCCACCCTCCGCTTGCGGGGCTTTTGAATGCCTTAGCAACCGGTGGTCAGGGCTCCAGAGTGAGAAACCTCCTCACAATACGCGCCGTTTCAAGGACTACTGTCTGTATCCGACCCTTGATCCAACAACCAAGCGAAAGCTTCTTGAGATGTTGGTCGAAGCTTTTCGCGAGAAGACCATTGACTGAAACGACGATCGGAACAACAACGGTCGACTCAACACTATAATTAATTATATTAACTTTTATAATTGTTATTAGTGTTTTGACCTACACTTGGAGGAATTATCAATTTTATAAATTTAAAGTGCATGTACATCGACATCGACACATCGACGGTAGGAGAGCCGTAGCTTAATTGGATGAAGCGCTCGGGCCGCGATTGCCAGAGAGTCGCAGGTTCAAATCCTGTCGGTTCCGAAAATTTTTATGTGCATTTTATGTTTATGAAAATGTTGCCCTTAAACTTTAGTAATTAACTTCAATTTAACTTCAGTTATTTAAGAACGGTTGTTTGACATTTTTATTGTAATGTTTTCATCTGTTTTTGTAACCATTGTAGTTTGTCCTAATAATAATTACAAAGTAACATTAATATTTACAAAGAATACTTATAAGCCGTCTAACTGTTCATTTGTGGGCATGGTATCCAAAAGCTGGCGCTATGCGCTATGGCGCGGCCCCCTTGAATTGCTAGACTTAGCCGTTGGGCTAAATAAGCGCCAGCTCTTGGGTCACCAGACGTCAAGACCCATTTTATGGGCAGTGGCGTGTACAGGGTATGCATAAACCAGGTACATGGCATAAAATGGAAAAATTCCCCTCCAATACGAGTTATATAAAATAATTTGGGTATGCAGTGCTTTTGTGCATGTATGAAGTGAATGCCACTGTTTATGGGACCCGATGTTAATACAAATATTATATCCCTTGTCAGGGCAGTGGCGTGCATAGGGTCTTCGGCCAGGGTATGCATAAACCAGATATATAGCGTAAAATAAAAATATTCCCCTCCAATACGAGCCATATAAAATAATTTGGGTATGCAGTGCTTTTGTGCACGTATGAAGTGCACGCCACTGTGTCAGGGTATATAATATTTTAGTCATCTTGTCAACCCATTACCGGCCCACTACACAGCACGGACCTCCTCTCACAACCAGAAGGGGTGAAGGCCGTAGTCCACCACGTTGGCCCAGTGCGGATTGGTGGAATCCACACACCCTTGAGAACATTATGTAGATCTCTCAGGCATGCAGGTTTCCCCACGATGATTTCCTTCACCGTTGAAGAAAGTGATATTTTAATTACTTAAAACGCACATAATTTAGAAAAGTAAGAGCTGCGCGCTGGGATTCGAACTTGGCGATCTCCTACAAAATGCGCAAAAAACACTATTAAATATTTGAATAATTTTTATCTTTAATATTTTAGTAATATATAATAACTAGCTGTTGGCCGCGACTTCGTCTGCGACTGATTTTGTTTTTGATGTGGCATTAAATTTATTTGTAGTTCTAAAAAAAATTAAAGTATTCGGTATCGCTAAGCCTTAAATGTGGGGATTGCTGCTGTCCGCTGAGGAGTTCTGTCCTCTATGTCTAAACACAGTGTGGGTAAAATTAAACACATAGTATAACCTCTGTAGTATAAAAATAATTATTTAAATCGGTTATAATATGTCGGAGTTATAGTGTAAAATCGTCAAACACTTCCATCCCCTCTCCCAAACGATAAGAGCTTAATGTCGGGATAAAAAGTATCCTATATCACTTCTAACACTTCCAAGAATATGTGTACAAAGTTTCATGGGGATCGGTTTAGTAGTTTTTGCGTGAAAGCGTAACAAACAAACGTACGTATTGACATTCATAATATTGGTAGGGATAGGGATTAGAAATTATCAGATACTTACAAAATTAGGGAATATCGTCCTCTTTTCGTCAAATTTCCTCTCATTGACGCATCTTAGCAGGTACAGTCGTTCCACCCACGGCCATATCATGTAGTCCAGCATCCCGGGGCGATCCCCGCCGAAGTAGTATGTTCCTAAATCAAAGTCAAATATTTCTTTATAAAAATAGGCTCATAGATTGAACTTTGATGCGTGAATAACATTAAAAAATATGTAAATAAATAAATAAATAAATAAATATATTACGATAATACACACAACGCCATCTAGCCGTAAAGTAAGCGTAGCTTGTGTTATGGTTACTAAGATGACTGTTGAATATTTTTATAAATAATATACATAAATGCTTAGAATACACATATAAACACCCAGACACTGAAAAACATTCATGCTCATCACACGAACATTTTCCAGTTGTGGGAATCGAACCCACGGCCTTGGACTCAGAAAGCAGGATCGCTGCAAACTGCGCCAATCGGCCGTCATATGTGAATATGAAATGTTGTTAACATTCGTAAACTTAGAACTAATGCTATGAGCCCACAACAAACTTAGCTAACTTTTTTTTTGTTATCACCATCTCACATTGTCATTTAAAATTATTAGAAGAGCTGGTTAGAGCAATAATTCACACCGGAGCTTTTTTATCGTTTACGTAGTCCTTTATACTATAATAGGACTTTTCTATAAGCTTACGTTTAATACAAACTTTGAACTTTTTAAGAGACATCTCCGCACATAATTTTTGACACTTGCCAACGGAGAGGTGACCTTTAACCGACACACAAAGGTTGTGATGAGTGTACAACTGCAGCTGTCAATTTATGCGTTTCTTATGACAACAAGGAGTTGGTAACTTGTGAGAAAAAACACTGGATACTGATTACTGGAGTTAGTGAACAGGCGGAACTGAATACTGTTGTAGTTTACCTCTCACAGCCAGTTCCCTTTCGAAAATGTCTAAAGTCTGAATAATTTGCTCGCTGCCGAACGCGAAGTTTGTGTCGAAGCACTCTAGACTTCCTTTTATTAACTGAAAGGAAAGAAAACTGTGTGTTAAAAAGTAGATCATTAATTATGTGAGCTCTAAACGCAGAGCAGTATCACGACACAATCAAAATAGG